>NC_043979.1:38350923-38659965 GCF_902148855.1 Sphaeramia orbicularis | reverse complement strand
GGGCTTACAGTGCAGTATCACTATGTATATACTGTATCTGGAGGATTTTCTTTTGCGAAATAAAAAGATATCAAAAAAAAAAGAAAAAGGAAAGAACAGACTGTACCACACAACTTAAAAAAGGGGATTGGGAGCAGTTAATGCAGTGTTTTTTAACCTTAGGGTCGGGACCCCACGTAGGATCGCCTGGAATTCTAATGGGATCGCCTGAAATTTCTAGTAATTGATAAAAAAAAAAATATAAAACTAACAAAATTTACATTATACAGGGTGGGAAGCAAATTTACAATGAACATTTTAGTTGTTTTTTCTCAGCAGACACTACGTCAATTGTTTTGAAACCAAACATATATCTGATGTCCATAATCATACCTAACACTATTATCCATACCTTTTCAGAAACTTTTGCCCATATGAGTATCAGGAAAGCAACACGTCAAACAGTGTGTGATTTGCTGAATGCACTCGTCACACCAAAGGAGATTTCAAAAATAGTTGAGTGTCCATAAGACTGTTTATAATGGAAAGAAGAGAATGACTATGAGCAAAACTATTACGAGAAAGTCTGGAAGATACTATTAAAGAAGGAATGGGAGAAGGTGTCACCCCAATATTTGAGGAACAGTGCGCAAGTTTCAGGAAGTGTGTGAAGGCAGTATTGAGAAAGAAGGAGGACACATAGAATAAAACATTTTCTATTATGTACATTTTCTTGTGGCAATATAAATTCTCATGACTTTCAATAAACTCATTGGTCATACACTGTCTTTCAATGCCGCCTCAAAATATTGTACCTTTTGCTTCCCCACCCTGTATAACCTTAAAGTTGTGTAAAAGTCACGTTTATTTGCAGCATATTACAGCAAACTATTACATGATCAAAAACAAATTAATTTTCGCCAAAAAAAAAAAAAAAAAAGTCTGCATTTTGAATGTCTGGGGTCGCCAGAAATTTATGATGTTTAAAATGGGGTCACGAGTCAAAAAAGGTTGGGAATCACTGGTAATATGCACAAAGACAAAAGAGGACAGCTTACCATTAAGAAACTGCACGCAAGATTACGACTACAGAACCTCTTACAAAACTTATCTACAACGCTGCACATTTCCTTTTTTTTGCGACCACGACAAGCGTGAGTCAGATGATTTCCCTGGAAAATCAGGCTGACTTTAAATCAGGCAGTCTTCTCCCAGGTAACCATGATGATTCATAAGATGTACGTATAGTATGTGGTGGTGTGTGTGTGTATGTGTGTGTGTGTGTGTGTGTGTAGGAGGCACTAAAAATCACTTCCATCTCCCTAAGGGTTTCTTTGAGCTGCTGAGTCACACTGACAGACCTGAGACACACCACGCAAACATACATACACAGAAAATGCACACATGGCTAAGCATGAAATCCTGCATTCACATAACATTAAGTAAAGCCATTTCATGTTTTATTTCCATGTAGAATCAGATAGTCTGGCAGGGATTTAATACCCATAGCAAGTTTCCAGCCTAGTCAAACCAGTTCAGTAATTCTACACTTGACAGAATGTTTTCCATTTTCATCAAATGGACTGAAGTGCTTATTTTAGCGCTTATAATTGTATGATAAGCGTCGGATGAGTAGCAGTAGTGGATGTTCTGTGATTTAAAAAAGGTACGAGGAGAGAATCAACACTGTGAGTAGATAAAGTAGATTAGTTTCACAATATCAGTAAGATCACCCATATTCATTATATAGACAAAAGTATTGGGACACGTTGGATTCAGGTGTTTCTTTTCTAACAGGGGTCTGGGATACAAAATAATAATAATAATAAATGTCATTACAGAATGACCAGGTTCAAAAACAGTTTCGTCCTATATTTTCTCAAATTAGAAAAAATTCGAATGACACTTTATGCCTCTGCTGATAAATTTTCACAAATCTGGAATCCTTTGTTTCAACTCGTCAGGAAAACAAATGTCCCCTTTGTTCCAGATTGACCTTTATGGTAATTTTCCACCTGGTCCTCTTTGTTTTTTCTATTCAGTAATGCACCTTGTGTAAACACATAACACATCAAATTCTAAATGTGAACCTTTCAAGACGTTTTTTTTGTTTGTTTGTTTGTTTGTTTTTTTTGCTTTATTTTTGTTTGTTTGTTTGTTTGTTGTCTTTGTTTTGTGTGTTTTTGTTAATGGAGAAGGTTGGTGTACTTGTGTTCTTGTCCTTGTTCTTGTGTTTGTTTGCATGTAAAAAAAAAGAAAAAAAGAGGAAAAAATGGAAATTGTGCAACAATTTATTTCCAACTGATGTCACTTTTTTTGGGGCTTTTTTTTTTTCTTTATTTTTTTTTGTTTGTTGTCTTTGTTTTGTGTGTTTTTGTTAATTGAGAAGGTTGGTGTACTTGTGTACTTGTCCTTGTGTTTGTTTGCATGTAAAAAAAAAAAAAAAAAAAAGGAAATTGTGCAACAATTTATTTTCAACTGATGTCACATTGTTATTATTATTATTTTTTGGCCTTTTTTTTTTCCTTTATTTTTTTTTGTTTGTTTGTTGTCTTGTTTTGTGTGTTTTTGTTAATGGAGAAGGTTGGTGTACTTGTGTTCTTGTCCTTGTTCTTGTGGTTTGTTTGCATGTAAAAAAAAAAAAAAAAAAAAAAGGAAATTGTGCAACAATTATTTTCAACTGATGTCACCTTTTTTTTTTGTCGCTTTTTTTTCTTTTTTTTGTTTGTTTGTTGTCTGTTTTGTGTGTTTTTGTTAATGGAGAAGGTTGGTGTACTTGTGTTTCTTGTCCTTGTTCTTGGGTTTGTTTGCATGTTAAAAAAAAAAGAAGGAAATTGTGCAACAATTTATTTCTGACTAATGTCACATACGATACAATGTTGTATTGCCCAATTTCTATAAAACTCCAAATAAACAAAGGTTGGAACGAAAAAAAAAACAGTTTCTTCCCATATGCCATAAGACTTCTCAACTCATAACATTCCCATTTCCTCAACCACACACCTTATTGCCATGAGGCATTGTCTCACGGTTTTAGACTGTGCAATATTTTAGAATATTTAGATATTTATTCTTATTGATCCTTTATTCAAAAGTTTTTCTATTTTTATTTTTAATGTGTATATTTATCCTTCTACATACTGTCATTGTTCCTGTTGTGCACTGAGCCACTGCATCGTAATTTATATTGATGCAAATCTTAATGACAATAAAGTATGTCTATGTCTATATACGTTTGTATTGCGATAAATAACATTGTATTGCATTTGTTAGTTTTGTTTAACTTATAAAGACCCAAACAGCAAACTAGCGACCAATATCCTCAACAGTTAAATACCTGTGATCCACTAATCCTATCAATACATAAGGACTTCTATGAACAGCTACATAACATTTAACTGAGTTTAGGAAAATACATGATTTTTGCTGAACAAAACACCAAATAAAGAAGATAATATTACAATAAATGGTGACAAATCATTTAAGAAAGTTAAATATGGAGGAAAAAATCCATTTGGGATTTGATGTCACTAATAGATTTTCCTGAAAAGTCCCCTTTTCTTAAGTTTTCTTTTGTTTCTGGTATATAATACTCTTAAATGTAATTTAGTATGATGCTTAATGTGCATGAATAGTAATATAAATGTACAGGGTGGGGAAGCAAAATGTACAATATTTTGATGGCAGGGATTGAACAGACAGTGTAATGACCAATTAGTTTATTGAAAGTCATGAGAATTATTTGCCACAAGAAAATGGACATAATAGAAAATGTTTTTATTCTATGTGTCCTCCTTCTTTCTCAATAACTGCCTTCACACGCTTCCTGAAACTGCGCAAGTGTTCCTCAAATATTCAGGTGACAACTTCTCCCATTCTTCTTTAATAGTATCTTCCAGACTTTCTCCTAATAGTTTTGCTCATAGTCATTCTCTTCTTTCCATTATAAACAGTCTTTATGGACACTCAAACTATTTTTGAAATCTCCTTTGGTGTGACGAGTGCATTCAGCAAATCACACACTGTTTGACGTTTGCTTTCCCTGATTACTCATATGGGCAAAAGTTTCTGAAAAGGTATGGAAATAGTGTTAGGTATGATTATGACATCAAAATATGTTTGGTTTCAAAACAATTGACGTAGTGTCTGCTGAGAAAAAACAACTAAATGTTCAATTGTAAATTTGCCTTCCCCACCCTGTATATAAATAAATATAAATATAGGAAAATACCAGATTTTTGGCTTAAATTAAGCAAAAAAAATCCTGAATTAAGCCAATAAATAAATAAGTAAATTTTAAAAAAATCTCACATTTTTGCTGAATTAAGCAAAAAAATATAATAAATCTGAATTAAGCAAAAAAAAAAAAAAATCTGCCAATGGAACATGTGAAAATTATCTTGGTAACATTTCTGAAATTAGATTGTCCAGATCTATTGTCTAAAAATAAGTTCTTATATTTCACTGAAAATGTACTATTTAGGTGAATATTTCTTTTTTAAGTGTAATGAGATATTTTGACGAGAAATGAGAAAAATACACTTGGTAAGATTTTTTTTTCCCAGTGTTCAACGTGTCCCAATACTTTTGTCCATATGTGTATCTTCACCCTTACAGAACACAATCGGAGGGTTAAGGAAACATTAGTCATGAATCAGCCTGTGAGTCGTTTTAACCCCCCCCCCCCCAGTGCGGACATTTCGTCAATGTTCTTCCTGCTGATGCGGCCCTTTCTTTTTCGGACCCACATCATTGATGAGAAACTGTAGCGGATGACGGCGGCTCCGCTCTCGTGTGACAGTAACACTCCACACCCGGGCGCCCGAACCCTGAAAGGCTCTCAGTCAAGGAACTCACTCTCCATGGTGCATTCAAGTGTGGTTTTGTGTTTGGAGACTTCCTGCTACTCACTGTGTCTGCATGAGGTATCTTTTTTTTTTTTTTTTTAAGCATGGCACAAAAGATCACTAGCTTCTTGCTACACCTGACTCAAAGGTCATGACATCTGTTACCCAGATTCCTGCTGGGGAGGGAAAATAGAAAGATTCACAGTGACATTTTGGGATCCACCAACAGAGCTTGAACATATCATCATCTGCAATAAAAAAAAAAAACAAAACAAAAAAAACTGACCCTGACTCTGCATGCATGTGAATCATAATTCTGTTCTTGAAAAATAATGTAATTATTCAACACCTCATTATAATTATGCTGACATTAATGCAAATTTACCTAAAAAGGAAGCACATAAGGGCTAGTTATGAAGAGATGCGCTTGTCTTTTCTAGAAAAGTACTCATAGATCGCAGACCTCCGCCAAGGCAGATCAGTGGCCCCCCCCACCCGCCTACCCCCGATCACCACCAAATATTTAATCATTTGTTCCTTGTGCCAGTATCAACATTTCCTGAAATTTTCATCCAAATCCATCCATACTTTTTTGAGTTATCTCGCACACAGACAGACAAACCAACACGAGGTTGAGGCTGAATTTTTTTTGCACTGAAATTAAGTATCAGAATTTTTTGTCTCTAAATTCAACTATGTTCATAAATTTAGAATTTAAAAAATTCAAAAGCAAAAAAAATTCAAAAGCAAGAAATTCAAACTTCAAAAGTCAAAATTCACATACTTAATTTCAGTCCAAAGAATCAGATACTTAATTTCAGTCCAAAAAAAAAAAAAAAAATCAAATACTTAATTTCAGTGCAAAAAAAAATCAGATACTGAATTTCAGTGCAAAAAAAAAAAAAAAATTCAGATACTTAATTTCAGTGCAAAAAAAAACATATTTCAGTTACTTAATTTCAGTGCAAAAAAATTCAGATGCTTAATTCAGTGCAAAAAAAAAAAATTCAGATACTTAATTTCAGTACAAAAAAATTCAGATGCTTAATTTCAGTGCAAAAAAAAAAAAATCAGATACTTAATTTCAGTGCAAAAAAAAAAAAAAAATCAGAGACTTAATTCAGTGCAAAAAAATTCAGATATTTAATTTCAGTGCAAAAAAAAAAAATCAGATACTAATTTCAGTGCAAAAAAAAAAAATTCAGATACTTTAATTTCAGTGCAAAAAATTCAGACACTAATTTCAGTGCAAAAAATAAAAAGTTCAGATACTTAATTTCAGTGCAAAAAAAAAATTCAGATACTTAATTTCAGTGCAAAAAAATTCAAACACTTAATTTCAGTGCAAAAAATAAAAAAATTCAGATACTTAATTTCAGTGCAAAAAAAAAAAATCAGACTTAATTTCAGTGCAAAAAAATTCAGATACTTAATTTCAGTGCAAAAAAAAATAAAAAATCAGATACTTAATTTCAGTGCAAAAAAAAAAATTCAGATACTTAATTTCAGTGCAAAAAAATTCAGACACTTAATTTCAGTGCAAAAAAAAAAAAAAATTCAGATACTTAATTTCAGTGCAAAAAAATTCAGATACTTAATTTCAGTGCAAAAAAAAAAAAAAAAAATCAGATACTTAATTTCAGTACAAAAAAAATTTCAGATACTTAATTTCAGTGCAAAAAAAATCAGATACTTAATTTCAGTGCAAAAAAAAAAAAAAAAAAATCAGATACTTAATTTCAGCGCAAAAAAAATTCAATGCTAGAAATTCAATAGCTTTTATAATTCAAAAACTGATGAGGACGTTTTACTTCTATACCCATGTATGTTTGACCCCCCTGGACTAGTGAGATAACGCATAAATCCAGTCCACCGAGTCAAACAGAAACAGAGGGGTATTTGCAACGCCGCAGAGAAGACGCAGAAGTCAAGAAAATAGAGAGGATGAATTTAGATATTGAATAAACAGAAATGATTCAGCAGAGAAGAGGTGGATACTATTAAAGCGGATGAGAAAATAATAGCGGGAGGAGTGAGGGGTGAGACAGACAGACGGCAACACAGGTAAAGACGGATGGAGAACTCTGATAAAAGATGCAGAGGAGAGAGAAAACAGGAACGAAGGAGGATGGGGGGGGGGGACGACAGGGTGACAGAATAACAAGCTACTCCTGCAGAGGTGAGTGATCAGGTGGGTTTCCATTCATTCTACCCATGACTCCCAACACCAAGGTGGGGTGGGGGGTCATTTTTTATACAGTGGGCATGTAGAGGTGCACTGTGGCTGATCATTAGTGTGCACTTGTGTGTGTATATAGAAGGACTGCAGGGTGGGAAGTGCCTGGTTGCTACAATTTGCCTGCAGCGCTATCCGACTGCAACACAACACACAAGACATGAAAACTGGAAACAAGGATTACACTGGGATCTGTCATACCGCCATACACAGGTTAAAAAAAAAAATCAGATACTTAATTTCAGTGCAAAAAAAAACAAAAAACAATCAGATACTTAATTCAGTGCAAAAAATTCAGACACTTAATTTCAGTGCAAAAAAAAAAAAAAAAAAATCAGATACTAATTTCAGTACAAAAAAAAAAACAAAACATCAGATACTTAATTTCAGTGCAAAAAATTCAGAAACTTAAGTTCAGCACAAAAAAAAATCAGATACTTAATTTCAGGTCAAAAAAAAAGTCAGATACTTAATTTCAGTGCAAAAAAATCAGATACTTAATTTCAGTGCAAAAAAAAAAAATCAGATACTTAATTTCAGTGCAAAAAAATCAGATACTTAATTTCAGTACAAAAAAAACAGATACTTAAATTCAGTGCAAAAAAAAAAATCAGATACTTAATTTCAGTACAAAAAAAATCAGATACTTAATTTCAGTACAAAAAAACAGATACTTAATTTCAGTGCAAAAAAAAAAAATCAGATACTTAATTTCTGTGCAAAAAAATTCAGATACTTAATTTCAGTACAAAAAAAAATCAGATACTTAATTTCAGTACAAAAAAATCAGATACTTAATTTCAGTACAAAAAAAAAAAAAAAAAATCAGATACTTAATTTCTGTGCAAAAAAATTCAGATACTTAATTTCAGTACAAAAAATTCAGATACGTAATTTCAGTGCAAAAACAATCAGATACTTAATTTCAGTGCAAAAAAAAAAAAAAAAAATCAGATACTTAATTTCAGTACAAAAAAAATCAGATACTTAATTTCAGTACAAAAAAAATCAGATACTTAATTTCAGCGCAAAAAAAAAAAAATCAGATACTTAATTTCAGTACAAAAAATTCAGATACTTAATTTCAGCGCAAAAAACACACAACACACATGTATATAGAAGGACTGCAGGGTGGGGAAGTTCCTGGGTTGCTACAATTTGCCTGCAGCGCTATCCGACTGCAAACACAACACACAAGACATGAAACGGAAACAATATTACACTGGATCTGTCATACCGCCATACACAGGTTAAAAAAAAAAAAATCAGATACGTAATTTCAGTGCAAAAAAAAAAAAAAAAAAAAAAAAAAAAAAAAATAATCAGATACTTAATTTCAGTGGCAAAAAAATCAGATACTTAATTTCAGTACAAAAAAAAACAGCATACTTATTTCAGTGCAAAAAAAAAACAGATACTTATTTCAGTGCAAAAAAAAAAAAAAAAAATCAGATACTTAATTTCAGTGCAAAAAAAATCAGATACTTAATTTCAGTGCAAAAAAAACATCAGATACTTAATTTCAGTACAAAAAAACCAGATACTTAAATTCAGTACAAAAAAACAGATACTTAATTTCAGTGCAAAAAAAAACAGATACTTAATTTCAGTGCAAAAAAAAAAAAAAAAAAATCAGATACTTAATTTCAGTGCAAAAAAAAAAAAAAAATCAGATACTTAATTTCAGTACAAAAAAACCAGATACTTAAATTCAGTACAAAAAAAAACAGATACTTAATTTCAGTGCAAAAAAAATAAAAAATCAGATACTTAATTTCAGTGCAAAAAAATTCAAATATTTAATTTCAGTACAAAAAAAACAGATACTTAATTTCAGTGCAAAAAAAAAAAAAAAAAAAAAAAAATCAGATACTTAATTTCAGTGCAAAAAAAATCAGATACTTAAATTCAGTACAAAAAAAACAGATACTTAATTTCAGTGCAAAAAAAAAATCAGATACTTAATTTCAGTGCAAAAAAAAAAATCAGATACTTAATTTCAGTGCAAAAAAAATCAGATACTTAATTTCAGTACAAAAAAACCAGATACTTAAATTCAGTACAAAAAAACAGATACTTAATTTCAGTGCAAAAAAAAAAAAAAAAAATCAGATACTTAATTTCAGTGCAAAAAAATTCAGAAACTTAATTTCAGCACAAAAAAAAATCAGATACTTAATTTCAGTGCAAAAAAATCAGATACTTAATTTCAGTGCAAAAAAAAAATCAGATACTTAATTTCAGTACAAAAAATTCAGATACGTAATTTCAGTGCAAAAACAATCAGATACTTAATTTCAGTGCAAAAAAAAAAAAAAAAAATCAGATACTTAATTTCAGTACAAAAAAAATCAGATACTTAATTTCAGCGCAAAAAAAAAAATTCAGATACTTAATTTCAGTACAAAAAATTCAGATACGTAATTTCAGTGCAAAAACAATCAGATACTTAATTTCAGTGCAAAAAAAAAAAAAAAAAAAAATCAGATACTTAATTTCAGCGCAAAAAACACACAACACACATGTATATAGAAGGACTGCAGGGTGGGAAGTGCCTGGTTGCTACAATTTGCCTGCAGCGCTATCCGACTGCAACACAACACACAAGACATGAACTGGAAACAAGGATTACACTGGGATCTGTCATACCGCCATACACAGGTGTAAAAAAAAAAAAATCAGATACTTAATTTCAGTGCAAAAAAAAAAAAAAAAAAAAAAAAAAATCAGATACTTAATTTCAGTGCAAAAAATCAGATACTTAATTTCAGTGCAAAAAATCAGATACTTAATTTCAGTACAAAAAAAAACAGATACTTAATTTCAGTGCAAAAAAAACAGATACTTAATTTCAGTGCAAAAAAAAAAAAAAAAAAAAAAAAAATCAGATACTTAATTTCAGTGCAAAAAAATCAGATACTTAATTTCAGTACAAAAAAAAACAGATACTTAATTTCAGTGCAAAAAAAAAAAAAAATCAGATACTTAATTTCAGTGCACAAAAAAACATCAGATACTTAATTTCAGTACAAAAAAACCAATACTTAAATTCAGTGCAAAAAAAATAAAAAAATCAGATACTTAATTTCAGTGCAAAAAAATTCAAATATTTAATTTCAGTACAAAAAAAACAGATACTTAATTTCAGTGCAAAAAAAAAAAAAAAAAAAAAAATCAGATACTTAATTTCAGTGCAAAAAAAATCAGATACTTAAATTCAGTACAAAAAAACAGATACTTAATTTCAGTGCAAAAAAAAAAATCAGATACTTAATTTCAGTGCAAAAAAAAAAAATCAGATACTTAATTTCAGTACAAAAAAAACCAGATACTTAAATTCAGTACAAAAAACAGATACTTAATTTCAGAAAAAAAAAAAAACAGATACTTAATTTCAGTGCAAAAAAAAAAAAAAAAAAATCAGATACTTAATTTCTGTGCAAAAAAATTCAGATACTTAATTTCAATACAAAAAATTCAGATACTTAATTTCAGTGCAAAAACAATCAGATACTTAATTTCAGTGCAAAAAAAAAATCAGATACTTAATTTCAGTGCAAAAAAAATCAGATACTTAATTTCAGTGCAAAAAAATTCAGAAACTTAATTTCAGCACAAAAAAAAATCAGATACTTAATTTCAGTGCAAAAAAAAAATCAGATACTTAATTTCAGTACAAAAAAACCAGATACCTAATTCAGTGCAAAAAAAAATCAGATACTTAATTTCAGTGCAAAAAAATTCAGATACTTAATTTCAGTACAAAAAATTCAGATACGTAATTTCAGTGCAAAAACAATCAGATACTTAATTTCAGTACAAAAAAACCAGATAATTTCAGTGCAAAAAAAAAAAAAAAATCAGATACTTAATTTCAGCGCAAAAAAAAAAAAAATTCAGATACTTAATTTCAGCACAAAAAACACACAACACACATGTATATAGAAGGACTGTAGGGTGGGAAGTGCCTGGTTGCTACAGTTTGCCTGCAGCGCTATCCGACTGCAACACAACACACAAGACATGAAACTGGAAACAAGTATTACACTGGGATCTGTCATACCTCCACACACAGGTGTAAAAAAAAAAAAAAAAAAAAAATCAGATACTTAATTTCAGTGCAAAAAAACCAGATACTTAATTTCAGTACAAAAAATTCAGATACTTAATTTCAGCGCAAAAAACACACAACACACATGTATATAGAAGGACTGCAGGGTGGGAAGTGCCTGGTTGCTACAATTTGCCTGCAGCGCTATCCGACTGCAACACAACACACAAGACATGAAACTGGAAACAAGTATTACACTGGGATCTGTCATACCGCCACACACAGGTGTAAAAAAAAAAAAAAAAAAAAAAAAAAAAAAACAGTGAAAAAGGCAGCGCCAGGCAAGGGAAGTTAGGTTTTTAATTAACTGTAAAAGGAGGGAAAAACCACCGTCACATCTTCTTAACGACAACAGTAGCAGCGGTGCAGCGAACACAGCCTACCTAAAATCTAATTCAAACCAATAATCGAGGCCTCCTCTCGTGCGGTGCAAACTGCAGCTTCAGCCCCAAACATCCACCACAAGCATTTATTAAGCTCTAAGCGTTCCTGCACTGCGTTGTCACCGTCTAAATGAATAAACAACGTCAACAGAGTCAGCGCCACACACTTTGTTTCTACTACTGTTCATTTTACGACATGTTTCCATTTCATTGCCTTCGTTTTGAATGTTTATAACCAGCAAAAAAACACTATTAACCTGTGATGGGGATGAGACCGTCTACACTGCAAAAGATAAAGCTTATCAAGTTTATTTTACGCAATTCTAGTCAAAATATCTGATCAGACTTAAAAAAAAAAAAGATATAATCAGCTAAAGAGTAACTTTTCAGTGAGATATAAGAACTCATTTTTAACAAAAATCTTGAAATCTCATTTCAAGAAATCTTACCAAGATAATTTTCACTTGTTCTGTTGGCAGATTTTTTTGTTTTGTTTTGCTTAATTCAAGATTTTTTTTTTTTTTTTTTGCTTAATTCAAGATTTTTTTTTTGTTTAATTCAAGACTGTTTTGCTTAATTCAAGATTCTTTTTTTTTTTTTTTGCTTAATTAAAGATTTTTTTGCTTAATTCAAGATTTTTTTTTGCCTAATTCAAGATTTTTTTTTCCTTTTTGCTTAATTCAAGATTTTTTTTGGCTTAATTCAAAATTTTGTTTGCTTAATTCAAGAATTTTTTGCTTAATTCAAGATATTTTTGCTTAATTCAAGACTTTTTTTGCTTAATTCAAGACTTTTTTGCCTAAGTCAAGATTTTTTTTTTGCTTAATGCAAGATTTTTTTTTGCCTAATTCAAGATTTTTTTTTTTTGCTTACTTCAAGATTTTTTGCTTAATTCAAGATTTTTTTTGTTTTGTTGCTTAATTCAAGATTTTTATTTTTATTTTTTTATTTTTTTTGCTTAATTCAAGATTTTTTTTTGCTTAATTCAAAGTTGTTGGGTTTTTTTTGGTTTTTTTTTTTGCTTAAGTCAAGCAAAAAATCTGCCAATGAAACAAGTGAAAATTATCTTCATGAGGATTCAATATGAAATTACGAGTCCTTCTCCTCCCACTGTGGTCCAAGACTGAGTTGAGACCGAGTCCTTGAGGGGTCAAGTCCAAGATGAGACTGAGAAAGCAGAAAATGGTCTCGAGACCGGACTCGAGGACTACAGCATTACTATTAACCCATAAAGACCCAAACATCCACCTTCGACCAAAATCATCTACTGATCTAAACTATTTAACACCTGTTGATTCACTAATCCTATCAATACATGTAAATAAATGGTATACATTGCAGTTTGTCATCTTTTCGTGGTCATCAGATATGACCCATTTGGACGTCCAGAGGCTTCGTAGTTACCATGGAAATATTGTCATCTTCTACAATATTGATTCACCAGTAAAACCTTTAGAGTTTATTGAAATCTTCGCTGAAAAAGTCACTTTTTTTTCAGTTTTCTCTGTTTCTGATATAATATTCCTCAACTTTAATCTGACCTTTTATGAACATCTACATAATCAGTAAATTAAATATAGGAAAATACCTGATTTTCAGTGAAAAAACACAAAATACAGAAGATAATATTATAACAAATGGTGATAATCTCTTAAGGAAGGTTAACTATGGAAAAAAGTCATTTAAGAATTGCCATAAAACTAACACTGAGTCCTTATGCCATTTGTGTTTCTAGTGGGAATCATTTCAATGCGACACAAACAAATGGCTTAGCCCAGGGGTGTCAGACTCATTTTAGTTCAGGGGCCACATTAAGCCAAATTTGATCTGAAGTGGGCCGGACCAGTGAAATAATAACATAATAATATATAAATAATGTCAACTCCAAATTTTTTTTCTATGTTTTTGAGTAAAAAAAGTAAAATTATGTGATGACAATGTTTTTGTCTACCAACTATCCTTTAAAACAATGTGAATAACATGAACAAACTGAAATTCTTAAGAAAACTAAGTGTCGTTTTAACAATATTATGTCTCAGTTTATCATTTACACAGGTAAAATTACAACTTACAGATCACAGTGGATCAACTACCACACAAAACATTTAATAAAGAGGCAGAATATTAGTAAACGTACACTTCAGATATTTCAAATGTTTCATATTTGTTCAGGTTATTTGTGTTTTTTGTGAAATGATAGTTTGTTTTAGTGTAAATACAGTAAAATGACACAAAAATGTTTACATTTAGAAGAGAAACATTTGGAGTTGTAAGTATTTAGAGGTTATTCTGATAGTATTTTACTGATCCGACCCACTTGAGATTAAATTGGTCTGCATGTGGAACCTGAACTAAATGATTAATATCTTCAATGCAATTTTTACATTTCACAAATTCATCCCAGGGCCGGACTGGACCTTTTGGTGGGCCGGATTTGGCCCCGGGCCGCATATTTGTCACCTATGGCCAATAGTAGAAGCTTCATTCATTTAAACCTAAGTTATGATCAGAAAAAACAGCAAGTTAAGACAAAATCCTAATAATCTCTTCATAATGTGACCTTTATTTTTGCTCTTTTTTGTCTTGTTCAGTGAATTTTAACAGTAGAGGAATAACACTTGCGCTGTTGGACCTGCTTAGCGTTAGCTTAGCGCTGCAAAGTTAGCCTCATTGGTCTGTTTTGTTAAATTTGTCATGATATACGCTGGTCTCAGACTAGTAACTTGGTCGTCTACTTAAGTGCTTGTTGTTTAAGTTGTGCTCCGTTTCCTGGAAATTGGTTTTGTTGAGCTTTTAGCCGACGTTCTTGTAGTCATATATAGCATGTGTATATTGCTACAAGCATTGCATAGCATTACCATGGCAACACAGATGGAACTGTGGCTGCCGGGGCAACTTGATTTAAGAGCCTGCAGATGGAGTAAGCAATTGCACTTAAAGACGAAGAAAGCTTATTGCTATTATTAAATATCACCAAATATTAAGTGCTTTATTAAAAAAAAAAAAAAAAAAATCCAATAATACTATATAGTGGACATGGTTTAAAGGTTCCATGTGGATTCCCAGTTGGACATGAGCGTTTCTCTGTTATGTCATCTGGCTTTCCTCCAGTTTCCCCCCACCATCAAAAACAGGCATTAAAAGGTTACGCCTTTGCGCTAAGTGCTAATGCTAGCTGTGTGTATTAGGATGGGTACAACGCACAGACTGAGTTTCCCTACAGGGGTAATAAAGTATAATAAACCTTTAACCTTTAAAACATCAATAAATAGATCTAAATTCATTAGAATGCACATAAAGACTAAAAAAGAATATTCGAGGGAACTGGAATAGATGTTGCTGTTATAATTGACAGGTAAGTCGTTCCAAAGTTCAGGGGTCAGACGGTAAAGGCCTTAGTCATCACGCCAGATCTGGGAACGATCCAAAGACCACTTTCTAAGACGACAACCGGGATCATACGGAATTAGAAGATCTTTTATTTAGTTACAGGCTTCACTGTGTAGGACCTTTAAAGTCAATATCAAAATTCTAAAATCAATACAAAAATCCAGTGCAGGGACGCCAGAGTCTGCATCATACGGTCCTGTTTTCTCAGACAGGTGATAGTCTTAGTACACAGGTGTCAAACATGCGGCCCGGGGGCCAAATCCGGCCCGCCAAAGGGTCCAGCCCGGCCCTTGGGATGAATTTGTGAAATGCAAAAATGACAATAAGATATTAATCCTTTTAGTTCAGGTTCCACATTCAGACCAATTCAGTCTCAAGTGGACAGGATTCAGTAAAATACTATTATAATAACATATAAATAATGACTTCAAATGTTTCTCTTTGTAAATATAAATATTTTCATGTATTTATACTAAAACAAAGTACAATTTAGCAAAAAAAAAAAAAAAGTGAAAAACCTTAAATATCTTAAGAGAAGTAAGTACAATTCTAACAATTTTCTGCCTGTCATTAAATGTTTTGTGTATTTCCAGATCCACTGTGATCTGTAAGTTATAATGTACCTGGGTAAATGATAAACTGAAGCAGAATATTGTTAAAAATATACTTTGAAAAGATAGTTTGTAGATGTAAACCTTTTCATAATGTAAATTACCTTTTTTCGCCCTAAAACATCAAGAAAAGTTTGGAGTTGACATTATTTATGTATTATTACATTATTATTTTACTGGTTCGGCCCACTTCAGATCAAATTTAGCTGAATCTGGCCCCTGAACTAAAATGAGTTTGACACCCCTGGTCTAGGATATACGGCATATACCTACTTATTTTTTATTCAGCGTTACGTACACCAACTTCACCATTCAGTAGTTAAGATATTAACAATCCTTTTAGTTCAGGTTCCACATTCAGACCAATTCAATCTGAAGTGGGTAGGACCAGTAAAATATAATAATAACAACAACAACAACAACAACAATAATAATAATAATAATAATAATAATAATAATAATAATAATAATAATAATAATAATAATAATAATAATAATAATGGATTGGATTTCTATAGCGCTTTTCTAGACACCCAAAGCGCTTTACATTATTGACCCATTATTCATTCACTCTCACATTCTCCCTCTGGTGGTGGTAAACCACATTTGCAGCCACAGTTGAGAGGTAAAGTATTAAATAATGACAATAAGGACTGTTTGTTTATGGATGATGTTGTACTCGTAAATCTGCTGTAATTATTGAAGAAAATAGTTGAATTGTTGAGTCTGCTTATAGGACTGGACTGCCATGATCATATTGCTGGGTGTAATTCAGTTACTGCATTATCTATTTATCGTGGTTTGATGTTAAAATTAGGAAAATATTATTATTTGACTCTTGTATCAAGTTAGCGATAAAGGAGTAAAAGCACTGAGGGGTAGGATTAAATAAGTTTATACTTCTTCCTACTCCTTTTTGACCATGCACAATTCAGACTTGTATGTGCTTGGAGATAGATTCTGTCCATTTGAATGTTTTATTTTGTTTTGTTTTTTTGCATGTTTGAAATAAATAAATAAATAAATAAATAAAACAGTTGTCCTGGGGCAGACTGACAGAAGCGTGGCTGCCATTTTGCGCCTACGGCCCCTCTGACCACCACCAAACATTCATACACCAGTGTGGGTGGCACTGGAGGCAAGGAGGGTGAAGTGTCTTGCCCAAGGACACAACGGACTGCCTAGGACGGAGCGGGATTCGAACTGCCAACCCTTCGGTCTACCACCTGAGCCATGGCCGCCATTATTATCATAACAACATATAAATAATGACAACTCCAAATGTTTCTTTTTGTAAATGTAAATATTTTCATGTATTTACACTAAAACAAAGTACAATTTCAAAAAAACCGGTGAATAATAATAATAATAATAATAATAATAATAATAATAATAATAATAATAATAATAATAATAATAATAATAATAATGATAATAACAACAACACTGGGTTACAAAAAAATGTTTTTTGCCAGTTGTCTAGGTTTTTTCAACTGAATTAGGACCATTTTGCACCGCTAAATCCAAAAATGACATCTGTTTTTCTCAATCAGGTCAGGTTTTTTTGCTAATTTGATTTGGAAAAATTTGATCTGCTCACAAATATAATAATTAATACCAAAATAAGATTGGTAAGCACACTTTATGAAACTTGTGACTTGATTCCTGTTAGGCACAATGGTGTATTCACCAAAGATGTAGCAGAATATGTCAGGCTTATTTTTGCAAGATCTTCTAGTCGAAGCCATTTCATTCACCTGTAATATTAAAAAAACAATCATAAATTGGCAAAAGTAAAATCTTCCGAACTCGTTTATTGCAAGAAATATGAAAGAATTTTGTATCGTATGATGTGAAAATGCCCATAAATGTAAGCAAACATGTTAAAAAGCCAATATGTAGCATAGTTCATTAAGTTGACCTGATTGAGCAAAATTAATGTGATTTTGGATTCGGCACACCAAAATTATCCTAAATCAGCTCAAACAACTTCAACAACAAATTTATTGTTGTTGACCAGTGTAATAATAATAAGTATTCCTGCTGAGGTTCAAATAGACCATAGCGTTACTTTGTGAGCGATCTGTCCACATTTACTTCAGGGCACAAATTTATGCGTCCCAAGGCTCTACAGTCACCTATATTGGGGGAGGGGCAAGCACCATTTATGACAAGAGTCTGCATGTAACTCAAAAGTAATACAAGAGTCATGTAATGCATTACAATTCTACAATTACTTTTAAATAACTGCAACAAGTAATGTGTTACAGTTTGGAAGTACAGTCTACTCTCGTTAAACCGCCCGCCGTTATACCGCCATTTTCGCTCACCGCCGACCAAAACCATTGCACAAAAATCCCCAATGCATTATTCCATTAGCTACCGCCATTTCCGCCTATCGCCATCCGCCAGCCCAGTTCCATGCACAAACAACACTTATACCATTGATTTCCCGACCGTTATACCGCCAGCGTGATTGCCATCGAGTACACATAAATTTTAACAATGCACTGAAACAAACGCGCCAGACGCTGATCGCGACAAGCTACGAGTAGGTCTACGGAACGGCCACCGTTCATTTATCGCAGAACACTCAGTAGGTCAGGATGTCGGGAAGAGGACGTGGAATTAAGCCAAAGCCTCAAGATGATGGGGTGTCATTTCCCGACACGGTATAATAATGCTTAAAATGTTTCCCCACTTTAAATGATCCCTTACAACATAACAGAATCAAGATTTATTTAGAAACGCAATTAGAACGGGTTAACGGAGGCAGCATAGACATCATATAGTAAAGACATGCACATTATGGACGCAACCCGTTGTAACGCCATTTTCGCTATACCGCCAATTTGGCCGTGAACGGAAATTGGCGGTATAACGAGAGTAGACTGTAACTTGCACAATACTGTTCATTTTTTTTTTTTTTTTTTTTGCACCCACAGAGGATATTTGCCAAATCTGAGTGTGTTTGCTCAGAACAGCTTACCCCACCTTTACTAAACACTTATTTAAAGGTCCACGATAAAGTGAAATGTTCTCATGTATTTTAAGTCATCATTCATCCCCATTGTATTATAGACTCCAACTGTACTAAATGCAGCGCTTATGTCCGTAACGTCAGAAAGCACATGCTTGTTCGCCACCAATCAGATATCAGCAATGTAACAGCAGGCGTCTGTGAGCTGAAAAGCCTCCCCTTTGGTCCTCAGGTGGATTAAGCTTAGCCCTTCCCCTCCTGGACAGGCAATTAAAGGACTACAGCTTTCAGCCAGTGATGCCCTGACCAGAAGAAATCCAGCAGCTCCACTGGATTTCAGCCAGTTTAAGCCTCCA
This sequence comes from Sphaeramia orbicularis, assembly GCF_902148855.1. Classification (NCBI taxonomy): domain Eukaryota; kingdom Metazoa; phylum Chordata; class Actinopteri; order Kurtiformes; family Apogonidae; genus Sphaeramia; species Sphaeramia orbicularis. The sequence continues at coordinate 38,641,072 of NC_043979.1, read as the reverse complement.
GGCAGACTGAACAGACCTCAAAGATAAGAGTCAGTGATGATCATTACCTTCCTCTATGTGACATCTGAGTCAGCATCTGGATAGCTTTGCCTCAGAGCTTGAAGCCTTTTTTTTTTTTTTTTTTTTACAGTGTGTTGTTGGCTGGTGTGAAAGGAGGAGCTGTGAATCTCAACTAGAAAGTGCAACGGTGTGCAGATTTCCCCGCGTTCGACATTTAGCCTTTAACTCACTCCTTTGGTTCACCTGCTGTGTCACTGCTGCGCGTATACAAAAGCAAAGGCGACAATTTCCCACAGCGTTGACAGTTATTAGCATTAGAAAATCAATTATAGGAGAAGCGTTTCTGCAGATGAGCGCATACATTCAGTCAGATGTGCCAGATATAGAAAACCGCACAGATAAACGTTGGAGATACGACGGTAAGAAAGGTTTGATAAATGTCTGCTAGGCATTCAATTTACTTCTTCATCTTTGGGAAAATGTTACAGACCGGGGTTTCTCAACCTTTTTTGAACCGAGCCTCGCTAACGGCATCATATGGAGCGCCGCTAGGGTCATAGTGGGAATATTTTTAGACTGAACTATTGCATTCCCTCGCAATACTTTGGCCTTTCAATACTTTTGGAGCCTACCTCATTCCTTCGCAATAGTCTAAAAATATTTCCTACTATGACCCTAGTGAGGCTCCGTAGCATCATCAGCCAACTGGTGCCCTCCCATGCTCGAAAACTGAGTGGGATGGGGTGTTCAAAATTCTGCAAGTAATACCACAGACCTATATATGGAGGACATGGAACCCTCTGGAAGTCCCTCCCACCTTCTATCCGACACTGCTCCGACCCCAACACCTTTAAATCCCTTTTAAAAACTCATTAATTACCTCCGCCAAGGAGGTTATGTTTTTGCCAGGGTTTGTTTGTCTGTCCGTTAGTGTGCAACATAACTCAAAAAGTTATGGACAGATTTTGATGAAATTTCAGGGTTTGTTGGAAATGGGATAAGGAAGAAATGATTAACTTTTGGGGGTGATCCGGAAGAAATCCTGGATTCTGAATCACTTTGAAATTTTCGTTAACATTGTGGTAAATGGGGCCAAAATTTTCGTTTCCCAATATCTCGCTTAATTATTGACCAAAACTCATGAAATTTAACTCAGGAATTGACAATGGGGTCCTCTATCACATTTCAAAGGCTGATCCGGATCTGATCCAGAAGGCGGATTTTATCTCAATTTATATAAAAAATGGTGGTGCCCTTACTTTTTGGCCTACTGTGCCTTTAATTTGGATAAAAATTTCAGGAAATGTTGATACTGGCACAAGGAACAAATGATTAAATTTTGGTGGTGATCGGGGGTGGGGGGGCCCACGGGGGGGCCCACGGGGGGGCCCACGGGGGGGCCCACTGATCAGCCTTGGCGGAGGTCTGCGCTCTCCGAGTGCTTCTAGTTTAAGATTGCTTTTAATGTTTAATCTTAATGTTTAATTGTTTTATATTCATATAACTGCCTTTTGCACCTGCTTTTAATCTGTTTTTAATATGTCTGGTTTCTGTTTTTATCTGCTGCATGTAAAGTATCTTTGAGTTCTATGAAAAGCGCTATACAAATAAAATATTATTATTATTATTTTTATTATTATTATTATTATTATTATTATTATTATTAGGGTTCTGTAGATAAAGTTGTGAGAAAGTGAAAGTGAGCTCCCCTCACCTTATTAATAACAACCGGCTGCCCCCCTGAACACAAATTTGCAACACACACACACATAATGTGTTGGAGGACACCCCCACCCCTTACCCCTGCCCCCACTCACAGACCTCGATCTACAACTAATGACTGTGCACCCCCCGGTTGAGAGCAAGGTTGTAATAGTTTTGAATTTTTCGTAATAGTTTAGTTTTTAGTTTTGACTTTTTTTTTGTCTAATTCAGTTAGTTTTAATTCGTTTTTAGAGCAGGTTTGATAGTTTTTATTAGTTTTCATTTTTTTCTAAATTCTTAATTTTAGTTTTAGTATTAATTTTAGTTTTGTCGTATCTTTTCTCTTCTTCTCCGTCGTATTCAAATAAATCCCAGACAGGACTCTGCTGCTTTCTCCCAACTTTAGTCTCCATGTTTCCAGGTAGAGTGGGGACCAGAAGATGACTAAATAACAAGTGACAAGACAAGACAAGACAACTGTGAAGTGTCGTATGGTGCCGCAAGCTAAAATTGCTAGAGTAAAATAAATCACTTTCGTATCAATCCGACGTTGACAAAGACGATAACAAAGGGAATTTCATCCATCATTTTTATACGTTTTAGTTAGTTTTGTAAATACAATACAGTTTCAGTTAGTTATCGTTTTTTTCTTTTAATTATAGTTTTTATTTATTTCAGTGAACGAAAATGTTTTTTTCAATTCTAGGTTTTGTCATTTCGTTAGTTTTCGTTAATGATCATAACCTTGGATGGGGGTGGGGGGGGGGTGCAAAATTCTACAAGTAACGTGACAGACCTTTATGTGGAGGACGTGATGGGTTGTAGTGCTCTGTAGATAAAGTTGTGAGAAAGAGAAAGTCAGCTCGCCTCACCTTATGATTGACAACCGGCTGCCCCCCTGAACACAAATTTGCAACACACACATGTGTAGTTCGGTTTTATTTAGTTTTGACTTTTTTTTTTCTCCAATTCAGTTAGTTTTAATTCATTTTTAGAGCAGGTTTGATAGTTTTTATTAGTTTTCTTTTTTTTTTTTTTTTTTTTCGAAATTCTTAGTTTTGTCATATCTTTTATCTTCTTCACCATCGCATTCAAATAAATCCCAGACAGGACTCTTTCTCTTTCTCTCAACTTTAGTCTCCATGTTTAAAAGGTAGAGAAGACGAGACGACAACTGTAAACAACAAGTGACGAGAAGTGACGGATTGTGAAGTGTCGTATGGTGCCGCTAGCTAAAATTGCTTGAGCAAAATAAATCGCTTTCGTATCAATTCGACATTGACAAAGATGAAAACGAAGGGAATTTTATCCATAATTTTTACACGTTTTAGATAGTTTTATAAGCACACAATATAGTTTCAGTTAGTTAGCGTTTTTTTCTTTTAATTATAGTTTTTATTTATTTCAGTTAACGAAAAAAAATTTTCAATTCTAGTTTTCATCATTTTGTTAGTTTTCGTTAATGATAATAACCTTGGTTGAGAGCCGCTGTAAAAAGAGCGTAGTAAGACAACAGCAGAGAAAAGGGGCGTTCAACACAACTTAGTAGCTTTAAAGGAGCTACGTGGAGTATTGAAAAACTCTCAACAGCAGTAAACGGTAAATGGACTACACTTAAATACACCCTCATACCCAAAGTGCTTTACAAGGGCTCATATTCACCCATTCACACACACACTCATACGGCAGTAGGCGGATGCTGCCATGCAGGGCACTACCAGACCCTACTGGGAGCAATTCAGGGTTCAGTGTCTTGCCCAAGGACACTTCGACATGTCAGAGCCAGGATTTGAACCACAGACCCTTTGGTCATTGGATGACCCGCTCTACCAAATGAGTTGCTGCAGAACAAACTTCTGACTACAAAAACCACAAACAAATCAAAACCATGGATCCACAGACTATATCACTCAATAAATAACACAACATGAATAACTGGAGTGACCACTGTGCATGGAAGGGTTAACCCTCCGGTATCCAGGTGCGCCTTTTAGGCACACTTTGCACTTCGTGTTAAAAAATTTCATATTATCTTTAACAATTTAAATAAGGTTAGACTTCAAAAGTTGTTCATTTTTGCATGATCTTTAAAATTCTGGCTACCAACTAAAATGTGCACATTGTAAACAAAAGAAAATTACAAGACTAGCATCTGTCTCCCAAGTGTGCCAAAAACGTGCTATTTCTTCCATTTGATATGTATGATTAGGGCTGACCTGGATTTACAAAAATAAAATCAAATTAGAGCAGAAAAATTAATCAATATATAATATTTAATAGTTTGATTTATCGGTGTGCATTTTACGCACACTTGATGACAGATGCTAGTATTTTTGAACATTTGACCTAGCACCAAAAATAATAATGCGAATTAACCAATGTTGCTGTTAATCATTGACATATGCCAGGATGAAAAAAAATCAAATAATTTTATGTAGTCTATTGAAAAAAAAAAAAAAAAAAATTGTGTTTTTTGCATCCACAAAAAAGGTTTGTTTACATTACAAACACAGCATTTAAAGGGTTAAAAAAAGTGACAATTATTGAGTATTTGGTATTTTTATTTACAGCTCAAGTTGATGAAATAGAAAAAAGTGTAAAAGAATTAAAAACAAACTGTATGAAAATTGTTTTGACATTATTCCACAGGTGTGCCAAAAAGGCACACTTGGTGCTTAGTAAGGGCCTTGCTGGACGGGATACCGGAGGGTTAATATCATCAGTTCACTTCACTCAATTCCAAGTTGATTTACATTAAAATCTTTTGCAATATAAAGTGTTTTGTGTAATTATTCTACTTAATATGTTGTAGCATGGATGGAAGTTAACTCAGTATCATTTGTCAGTACAGAAAGTGCTTTTACTTCTGCAAAGTGTTAAGATTTCCATCGAACCAGAAATATCAGAGATGAACAGGAAAGCTATTATTTGTCCTGTGGTTCTCACTTATGGTGCAGCTCTACAAAAATACAAAAACAAGCACAAAAAGACCAGTAAATACTGACATACACACATTAAGTCCAAATTAACACTAACACCACAACCCCGCTGAACCCCTGCACATCAAAATAGCACATTTTCAACAACATGCCCAATACCCACAATGCAATGCACAGATAAAAAGGTGTGGTCATGACTAAAACTTAGTGATTTACATCCATTCAACTTAGACTTTTTCGTACTTTCAACTATGTCTACAAATTAGTAGAATATACTGAACATTTTATAGTCATGTAATAAACTTAAATCATTTAAGTACATTATAATTAAAGCATTTTAGTAAATACAACTTCCGGGCTTACAGTGTATACGACATCCTTGATTACCTCCGCCAAGGAGGTTATGTTTTTGCCAGGGTTTGTTTGTTTGTCTGTTTGTCTGTCCGTTAGTGTGCAACATAACTCAAAAAGTTATGGACAGATTTTGATGAAATTTTCAGGGTTTGTTGGAAATGGGATAAGGAAGAAATGATTAACTTTTGGGGGTGATCCGGAAGAAATCCTGGATTCTGGATCACTTTGAAATTTTCGTTAACATTGTGGTAAATGGGGCCAAAATTTTCGTTTCCCAATATCTCGCTTAATTATTGACCAAAACTCATGAAATTTAACTCAGGAATTGACAATGGGGTCCTCTATCACATTTCAAAGGCTGATCCGGATCTGATCCAGAAGGCGGATTTTATTTTTAAAAATAAATGTAGGATTTGTATCACCGATTATGTGGGGAATTTTTGCGCTTGGCGGAGGTCTGCGCTCTCCGAGTGCTTTTCTAGTTGTTAATATCTTAAGTGTAATTTCGCGGGCCGGATAGGACCCTTTGGTGGGCCGCATTTGGCCCCTGGGCCACATGTTTGGCACCCCTGTTCTAAACAATCTGAATAGCAAGGTTAATACCACTGAGTCTTGTACCAAAAAAAAAAAAAAAAACAGAACAAAAATTTGTCCAAGTATAAGACAGAGACAAAACTAGAAGCACTCGGAGAGCGCAGACCTCCGCCAAGGCTGATCAGTGGCCCCCCCCCCGTGGGCCCCCCCACCCCCGATCACCACCAAAATTTAATCATTTCTTCCTTATCCCATTTCCAACAAACCCTGAAAATTTCATCCAAATCTGTCCATAACTTTTTGAGTTATGTTGCACACTAACGGACAGACAAACAAACCCTGGCAAAAACATAACCTCCTTGGCGGAGGTAAAAATAAAATAAAATAAAATAAAATAAAGCTGATCCACATGTGCCAAATTAGTGTCACAGCCAGTGGACGAGGACAGACGACCCTAATGCTCTGTTCACTTGACCTAGCATGGCCGGGATCCTCGAGGACGCCGCTGCTGGCGAAACAGTCACAGACACGAAGACGGACGCCGGGGTCGATGTAGGTCAAAATGTGCTAGTAAGGAGAGAGCTAGCTTTGATCAACCCATTTAATGAGGATTATGAAACATGGCATGGCTAAATGCTGTAATTATGTTTTCTATAAATTCTTTTTGAGCTCAGATAACTAAGGGGGAAATGGAGGAGGGGGGGGGGGGGGGGGGGGGAGTGGTGCCTGCGCTATAGTTACTTGGCCAAACATAAGGATTAGTTTAACACCTCGAATATTCTGATGTCAAGTTTATTAGCGGTTTGTTCTTTAAGGTAACTGTAGTAATCACCATTTCGTCTCTGGAAGCTGCGTTGAAATTGATCTACAGCAAATTAAGAAGTGCTTCCTGAATTGATTAAATGTCCCACGATCCACTTCAGTTAGACATTTGTTGCTATCCCTGCCCTCTCCTCACACTGACTGTCACTATCTACCAGTTACTGTCAATAAAACCAAAAAATACAGCTGGGTACATTTCTGCGTAATCTTGTTGAGCATCCTTTTCCTGGGTAACCTTCCAAGCAGCAGCAGGAGCGGCGGCGGAGGTTGGCGGCAGAGTGGCGCTGGTCAGGACCATTCAGACTCAGCAACATTACAGTAAATCTAACTTAAAGTGACTTAACTGAAAAGTCTTTCCGAATAGGCTACAGAGAGATTTAAAGTTGTTGTTACCCCGCTCCTCGAAGGGGAGGCAAGGGGAACTGTTTTTGGTTCGGCTTGTTTGTTGTCTTTGTTTGGTTGTTAACACTCTAGCAGCAAAACTGTTGGTTAAATTCATACCAAATTGGGTTTATTGATTGCCAGTGACCCAGAATAGATGTAATTATATTTTGAGAAAAGCAGGTCAAAGTTTCAATTTTTTATGTTTTTATGTTTTGTTTTGTTTTTTCCCCCATTTACTTATAATGGGCAAAGTTTCACATGTCTGTAGCAGCAAAACTATTGGTTGAATTCATGCCAAATTGGGTTTGGAGATTGCCAGTGTCCCAGAATAGATCTGATTACATTTTGGGAAAAGTAGGTTAAAGTTTAAATTTTTTATGAATTTTTAAAATCTTTTTTCCCCCATTTACATACAAATGGCAAAGTTTCACAAGTCTATAACAACAAAACTGTTAATTGAATTCATACCAAATTGGGTTTATTGATTGCCAGTGACCCAGAATAGATGTCATTAAATTTTGAGAAAAGCAGGTCAAAGTTTAAATTTTTTTATGATTTTTTTTTTTTCCCGTTTACTTATAATGGGCAAAGTTTAACATGTCTGTAGCAGCAAAACTGTTGGTTGAATTCATACCAAATTGGGTTTATTGATTGCCAGTGACCCAGAATAGATGTCATTATATTTTGAGAAAAGCAGGTAAAAGTTTAAATTTTTTATGATTTTTTTTTTGTAATGTTTTTTTTTTTTTTTTTTTTCCCCATTTACTTATAATGGGCAAAGTTTCACATGTCTGTAGCAGCAAAACTATTGGTTGAATTCATGCCAAATTGGGTTTGTAGATTGCCAGTGTCCCAGAATAGATCTGATTACATTTTGGGAAAAGTAGGTTAAAGTTCAAATTTTTCATGAATTTTTAAAATATCCCCCCCCCCCCCCCCCCCCATTTACATACACATGGCAAAATTTCACAAGTCTGTAACAGCAAAACTATTAACTGAATTCATACCCAAATTGGGTTTATTGATTCCCAGTGACCCAGAATTGATGTGGTTACATTTCAAAGTTCAGGTCAAAGTTCAAATTTTTTATGAATTTTTTAAAATCTTTTTTTTTTCCCCATTTACTTGTAATGGGCAAAACTTTACACATCTGTAGCAGCAAAATTATTGCTTGAATCTGTACTAAATTGGGTTTATAGATTGGGGGTGACCCAGAATAGATGTCATTACAGTTTGGGAAAAGCAGGTCAAAATTAAAATTTTTTATGATTTTTTTTTACCCCCCCCCCCCCCCCCCCATTTTATTATACTGAGCGAAATGTAAAATGTCTGTAGTAGCAAAACTGTTGGTTGAATTCATACCAAATTGGGTTTATAGATTGCCAGTGACACAGAATACATGTGGTTACATTTTGGGAAAAATAGGTCAAAGTTTAATTTTTTTATGAATTTTTTTAAAATATTTTTTTCCTCATTTACCAATAATGGGCAGAATTTCAAATGTCTGTAGCAGCAAAACTATTGGTTGAATTCAGACTAAATTGCGTTTGTAAGTTACCGGTGACCTAGAATAGATGTCATTACATTTTCGGAAAAGGACGTCGAAGTTTAATTTCTTCATGAATTTTTTCCAATCTTTTATTTCCCCATTTACTTATAATGGGCAAAATTTCCCATGTCTGTAGCAGCAAAACTGTTGGTTGAATTCTTATCAAATTGGATTTCTAGATTGCCAGTGACCTAGAATAGATGTCATTACATTTTGGGAAAAGTAGATCAAAGTTTAAATTTTTTCTGAATTAAAAAAAAAAAAAAAAAAAATCCCCCATTTACTTACAATAGGTGAAATTTCAAATGTCTGTAGCATTGTTTTTTTTTCTGCTGTTTCTCTCAATATGAGCACACACGAACACATCAAAGAAACAAACACTCGCTTTCCTCGCCATGTGTTTTTGTAATTATCATAAGAATGCAGTTAACAACCACAAAACATCCAATCTAATCAGAGGAGACTGAGCTGCAACGCACAAAACGAAGAATGTAGACTGAAATCCATCGTATTTAATTTAATTGCGGCAGCTCTTTATTCACCTCTTTACAGATATTTGGTCAAATTAAGATACACTTGCTCATGCAGAGTAGTTTGAGGATGTTTAATACAAGTCTACCGCATTAAAACACAGTAAGTGCTGTTTCTAAGTGTTTACAACGGTGAATGTTTTTTAATGCTTGACAATAAATTATAGCAATTCACTGCAGATGTTTGTGCAGCCCCTGGAGGCAAACCAGTTACTACATGCCCCCAAAAATGTGTAATTTACTTGCAGACAGTGTTAAACAAACAGGATTAAAAATTAAACAATTAAAATTAGTATTAGCCAGTTTGGAGGGTTTATCTCAAAAGTCCAAAGACTATTAAAATTGATGCATAAAATTGGGTTTATTCTTGTTTATTCTTTATTCTTGTTTATTTATTGAGGATCCCCATTAGCCGATGCACAAATGCCAGGCTAGTCTTCCTGGGGTCTTCTAAAAAATAAAAAGGTTCAGGGTGTAAAATCATAATACACAGATCCACTTACAATACAAACAAAGATCCAGTTACAGTAAAAAGAAAGGAGAGGAAGAAAAAGAAACTAGTTCATTAATGAATTAGTAAAATAGCAATATTTTAATGACTTCTTGAAATCTGATTAAAATCAAGGGCATTTTGTGATGGATTTTTATGTGAAGGAGCTACGGACAGAGCACTGTGGCACAAAATATCAGTTTGTCCCTAACCCTAACCCCTAACCCTAACCACAGAGCCAGTGACCTTGTTATATCATGTCTAGATTGGTAACTTGTCACATCCCAAAACGTCACATCCCGAAAAGCCTCAATCTCACTGACTGCACAGACCAAAGAACACCATAAAACAACATATAGAGTATTTAGAACAATAATTCCTCTTCTATACTATATCCTCCTGACACCCAGTAAATAAACATTTTTGCCATTTTACATTAAATAATTGCCTTAATTGGAAACAGCATGATGCAACAGTTTTTCAGACACATTTTTTTTTTAATATAATGTCCTTTTCAGTGGATATTATGTAATTTTTTATTTTAAAGTAAAGCTGTGAAACTCTTGTCCACTACAGAGGACAAAAAATGCATTGCTGGGTCTCAGGACGATATACCATCACTAATTTGTAGTTTCTTAGGGAGCAAAATGCACAAAAGAATGAAGTATACACACAGTACTGTGGCAACAAGAGGCTAATGAGTTCATGGAACAGTATCCATGATTGGCTCTGTAGCAATAGACAAACTCGTTTTTCATGCCACAGTACTGTGGCAGTAGCCACTGGCTTTTTATTGTAAAGTACAAAGTATTTATGCTGCGTTTCCACTGCGTGGTATCGGCTTGACTCAGCTCGGCCTTTTTGCGTTTCCATTACGAAAAAGGACCTGGAATCTGGTACCCGGTACTAGTTTTTTGGTATCATCTCCACTGAGGTTCCAAGTGATACTAAACCGTGACGTGTAAACACTGCAGACCACTGATTGGTCAGACAGTTGTCTCTGTGACCCGCCGTTTTACAAAAAACAGATGCGGAAGTGGACAGTAAATATAGCAGTACATTAATCCACATGATAACAGCCCAAAACTACACCATGGTCGGTCGAGGAGATTCATTCTTTGGTGACCGACGTAAAAATTCAAACGAGACAACACGCATCGAGCAAGTTTTCAGCAACTCTCTGAGCAGACGACACGGAAATAACACGCCGCATCGCTATGACGTTCAGGTACTGTAAAGTCAGTAGTATCCTGTTATGGAAACGTCTCCAGGAATACCGAGTTGAGCTGAGCCGAGCCAAGCTGAGCTGAGTCAAGCTGGTTCCATGTAGTGGAAACATGGCATTAGTCTTCCCAGTCCTCGTTAAAATACTTCTACCCTTGTGGACATTTTAAGATTTGTTTCTACAATTGAGACTCATTAGAAGACAACACGACTAGAAAAAGCAGGACTCCATCTAAAACACAGGTGTCAAATATACGGCCCGGGGGCCAAAACTGGCCAGCCAAAAGGTCCAATGCTAGCATGGTCAGCCATCCGGTTTTCTCAGTGTATTCAATACTGAGAAAACAGTTTGGAATTGGACCAGTTGCTGTGAAACATGCACTATCTATTTTATACCGGACCAATAACAAGTCTAGGGGGTGGGTGTTTCGCAATGTGTCATACGCACAGACTTCTTTTTGTTGCAACTTGCAAGTCAAAGTCAGTTCCAAGTCTATAAATCTCTTTATAACTTGTTGGTTGTTTAGTTGATTCAAAAATAAGGGTTGAATTACAGATTGGACCCTGTATTCTCAAGTTTCTCTGACAAAAGCGTCACGTCCGTTGTATCTGTGATTGGTTTACTTAGAGCCTGTTAGTCCCGCCTTCATATTGGTCTAAAACATACCAATCCATCCCATCTTTGATCTGAACATCATTTCTGTTGCTCTGAATATCTAATGTTAATTCGCTCTATTTCCAAAGCACGTACGTTTTTATATTTATTTCTGTGAACCTCTGGCTCTGTTTAGTTGTTTACCGGAGAGTCAAAATGTGTCTCCTTAAAAAAATATACATGTTTCCTCTGGCGGTGTGTCTCTGCCTCGATTTCACGCCGTGGTGGGGAATAACAGAATTTCAATTTCTGTGGGTTGTTTTCACATCATTGGATTTTGACAGGGTTTAACAACATTTCCAAAACATTTCACTGGATTGTAGAAAGATAGAGAAGACAACTCCCAATAATGAGGTAGAATGTGTAGAAATGTAGACCCTGGACAAACCAAAGATGTATTATTTTATTTATATGTAAGTACTATAATGACTTTGACACATTATTTCCTCAGTGGCTAACTAAAAGGTGCTTTTTACTGTCAAATATCTAAAAAAAAACACTTAAAATGATCATTGTTGAGAATAAATAGTCATGAAGATGTGCCTAAGATGCAAATGTATCGAATTGCAGAAAAATTAGCTAAAATTATTTACACTGATGGCCTTGGGGATTTAAGTGACCACTAGATGGAGTAGTGAGTCACTCTGCCGTTAAACTAATTGTTAGACAGTGATGAGATGAGAACCACGAAGAAACAACTTTAATGCTGCATTCCAAAGTGCTGGGAGATCGGAAGTTTCCGATGTCTAACTCTGTAAAATGCATTGGAACGCCTGTCGAAGCCGGAAGTGGGGCCAGATCGAAGTACCCCGACCTCATCGCAAACTACAACGTGACGTCAACACAACAATAGCGGTGCAGTGTGCAAGTTCGCAACGAAAAAAAAACCCCAAAACGTCACAGTATATAGTTAGCTCATCCGTCATTTCGCCTCTTCCATGTTGTTTGCATATATGCGAACACTGTACTGTCGACAGTCAACATGCCTCTTTAGTAGCAAAGCAAACAGGAAGTTAGATCTGCGATTTCCATATTTGTTGTTTATGTTAAACATGGATCGCCGGGAATATCTTGAGGTGGGATGGAGTTAATTCCGAATGAGATATATTCTACCTCCCAGCGCTCTGGAATGCAGCATTAGAGTAAAACCAACAAATTAGCAAACGCTTGAAGCACTGTTGTTGTTTTCACCACTGGATACTGCGATAAATTAAAAGAAAACTGAATAAATACTAAAATGGCAGTGTTTCTTCTACACAGGCGAGATTGATTATGAGGTTTATGAAAGTATAAAGTTATTATTAAGTGATGTTATCAGAAAATTGAGGTAATTTATGGTTTTACTGTGGCTGTTTTCTGTCTAAAACAGCTCTAAATGTAAACTATCAGCTGATCCAGCACATGAAGATTATAATACACTGTTATTTTTAATGACTGTCAAAATAACTGGCCATGAGTTTTTGTTGTTTTAACTTAGATTGTGCAATTTGCCCCTGCTCACTCATGCATGAAAACCTGGGTCTGTAAATTTGGACAAATATCCACCAATCCCCTACCTACCGACATCCACAAAAGAAAATTCCAAAAATTATCAAATGCTGGAACAAAATGTATAGTTTTTTTTTTTTTTTATACACCCTGTAGAGCAGTGTTTTTCAACCTTGGGGTCGGGACCCCACTTGATGCTGCCTGGAATTCAAATGGGGTCGCCTGAAATTTCTAGTAATTGATAAAAATAAAATAAATAAATAAAAATCGTAATAAAAAATATATGTTGAGTTGACAGAGACAATCCCAATCCATAAAAGACATGACAAACTGTGAAGCTGAAACTGCAGCACTGTGGTTCTGTTTATCTGTCAAATGTTCATCGTGGTCAGTTTCAGATGCTGCAGCTCTTTCATAATTCATAGTTTGAGTTCTTGTTTGTTCAGTATTAATTGTCAGCCTTGTAAATCCAAGCTGGACTGACTGTACACATCCTGTCCAAGGAAATTAAAATTCTCACTTTGAGCAGTAATCTACACCTGGCTTTTCTGCCACCATCCAGGATAATATACATTATATACAGAGGTTTTTCTAGAAAAAATTAGTAAGAGGGAGCACAGGTAGGCGAGGGAGCGAAGTGACCAAGCAGGGGGGATGGTGCGCGGTCTGAAAAGACGCCAATTCGTGTCGTTTTGAACCATCAGACAGTCTACCTACTATGTTTACGATAGTTTTGGAATAATTATTATTGTTTATAATTATTTGGGGCGGCCACGGCTCAGGTGGTAGAGCGGGTCGTCCAATAACCGAAGGATTGGCGGTTCGAATCCCGCTCTGTCTATGTGCTGTTGTGTCCTTGGGCAAGGCACTTCACCCCCCTTGCCTCCAGTGCTGCTACTCTCACTGGTGTATGAGTGCGTGTGAATGTTCGGTGGTGGTCGGAGGCGCAGATTGCTAGCCACGCTTCCGTCAGTCTGTAGTTTACCATCACCAGAGGGAGGATGTGAGAGTGAATGAATAATGGATCCACTGTGTGCGCTTTGAGTATGCGTTCATTGAAAAGCACTATATAAATCTAATCCATTATAAATTATATCGTTTTTGATGACCAGACACATTGTCATGTGTTGTTACTGTGGTAGTTTCGGGGAAAAGATCGTTTTTGGAAAGATTGCATGTTGTGTAAGTACTGTGTTGCATGTAAGTATAAGTGTACGGCGTAATTGTGAGCTTCGGGGTAAAAAAAAAAAATAAAAAATCGGAATTTCGGTAAGGAGGCGCTAGCTGAAAGTATGAGGGTGCAGTGCCCCTGTTCCCCGGTTAAGAAAAACCCTTGATATAGACTAAATGTCGTCTAAAATTAACATTTATTTGCAACATAGTATAGCAAACTATTACATGATCAAAAATAAATGAATTTTAGCAAAAAAAATGTCTCCGTTTTGACTGTCTGGGGTCGGCAGAAATTTGTGCTGTTAAAATGGGTTCATGTGCCAAAAAAGGTTGGAAACCACTGCTGTAGAGGTTTCATCATCTCGATTTCCAGTCAAATTCTTCCAGTCTTTTCAGATGCACGTTAAGCAGAGTTCGTGTGCCGGTGCTTCAGCTCCGTCCACATGGGACAGGCTCAGTCGGAGACGTGCCACAGTTGCTGACAAGAGAATTCATCATTTCCTTTTAACCAAGCAGGGTCTGTATATCTCGGTTTGTGCCCCTCTCACCACACCACACTGCACCAACTCTAAAAGTGGACAGACTGACCGCAGGCAGCGATAGGAAGACAAGAAGAGAGAGGAAGACAGAAAGAGAAAGCTGAAAACTGGGTCATCTTCACGTCTTGTCAAGTCCGATGAAATTTTCCCGAGCTATTCTGGAAAACAAAGTTGACTGATAATTCACTTTTATACCCCCCCCTTTTTTTTTTCACGTTTATTTTTGCCAAAGCCTACGGGCAAGTTTTGTGACAAAGGTGAGTCACTCGGTATCTGGAAAAGCAAAGTTGTCATAGAGACGATTGGCTGGGTACAGTGGGAAAACATGCTGCAGGTTTTCTGAAACCATGTTATCCAGGAATAGAGCCCATCTTGATAAGTCTAATTGAATAGGGATGAGCCTGCGTTGCACATGAGGCTGCTTTCTGCTCATCTGCTTACCTCAAACATGTCATGCCTTTGTATATTTGTACGTCTGAGTGTGCGATACTGTACATAAAAAACCAGAACGATGACAAAAAGCAAGCTAATGGAAAAGGGCAGACAAAGAGGAAAGACGAGAGCCAGAACAGTAAAAAAAAAAACAAAAAAAAAGACTAGACAAGAAGAAGAAATTAGTGAATGAATGAAGAGAAACTGAAGATTTCAATGAGGAGAAGAAAAAAAAAAAAAAGAAGAAGAGAGGAGTGATTAATGGAGGATAAAGAGGAGACGGGAGAGGCACTGAGAGAGAAAGCTCCAGAGAGAGCAAGCCTGGGAGCACAGAGTTGCAATGACGTCGGGCCTGGAGTGACGTCAAAGCTAGCCACTCATACATCACCCTGCCAGGGAGGGAGGCGGGGCTAGGGGGCAGCGACTGTTCTGCACTGGACCCAGAGACAGACAGGGGGATGAAGCAGTCTGAAGCTGGGAGGCAGAAAACAGAGGGAAGGCAATGCAAAAAAAAAAGAAAAACACCAGTAATAAAGACACTGAGTGAAAAGGAGGATGATAGGACGGGGGAAGAGGACAAAGAGAACGCCTTTCAGACAACCAGTAAGCCTTAGGACTGACTAATCTCACAAAAACCACACAAAGGTATCTGCTCGCCGTCTTGTCCGTACGACACGTAGCTCTCATTTGAAGGTGATAAATAAAACCGCAAAGCCACCTTGACCTCAACCTGCCATGTCCCCCATCCCTCCGTTGTCCTCCCTCCAGCTGCCTGCGGGTGTTTACATCAAATTTAAAGGCTGCCGAGGGACAGCGCCGTTTCCTCCAGGCTGTGATTTCATCCAGAACCGTGACCAGTATTTAGCTATTAACGGATATTTAGCTCTACCGTCTATAAGCTGCACCCTGACTTGGCAGTTTTTTAAATATAGCACTTTAGGGATGTAACGATATGAACATTTCATATCACGGTTATCGTTATTATCGCGGTATTATTGAAATTGTGCTCAAAATGTTCAAAAAGTACTAATACATATACTGAAATAATTTAACCAAGTTGTATTTTGGAAAAACAAAAAAAACAAATAATAAGTAAAAGGTAATAATTTATTTTGGACTCTACATTAAATTACCATTAATTGGTAGGTTATGTTTTCTATTTTTCTGGTTTAGTTTCACTTTGTTTATGTTGTTGTTTGTTTGGTTGGTTTTATGCATTGTTGTTTTTTTCTTTTTCCTATATTGAATGCGGGGTAGCTGAATTTGTTCTGTAGGACTGGCATTAACCCTTTCATGCACAAATTATGAGAACCTTAATTAAAATATTTTCCTGAGTGTTTTTGTTCCTCTTTAGGCATGGAAAAAAAACAATGCGATTGAAAATTTTCTTATGAAAAATAAATAAAATAAATTTTAAAAAAGGGAAAAAAAATACATTTAAAAAAATAGCAATAATAAAATAATAATAATAAAAATTCTTATGAACCTATTTTTCATGAAGTTGCAAAAATGTCCACTCAGCTGGACAACATGTGTTTAATTTTTGAAGCAAAGAAAAATGTATTTACTGATAAACTGCATGAAAACTATAACTATTATGCTCAGGGGAGATCTACACAATGTTACCAATTCATGTCAGAAAATATATGTAAGATATGTGCAAAAAAACAAAACAACAAAATCCATGAACATACAAGAGAAGAGCTGTAGAAAAGCTGTCCACTGTAGTGACCAGTATACATGAAAGGGTTAATCAAAATATTTTCCTGAGTGTTTTTATTCCTCTTTAGGCATGAAAAAAACAATGCGATTGAAATTTTCTTCTGAAAAAAAAAAAAAAAAAACAAATTTTATTAATTAAATAAAAATAATTTAAAAATTAAAAAAAAAAAAAAAAAAAATAAAAAAAAAAAAAGAAAACAAACAAACAAAAAAATTCTTATGAACCTATTTTTCATGAAGTTGCAAAAATGTCCACTCAGCTGGACACCACATGTTTAATTTTTGACACAGAAACATGTATTTACTGATAAACTGTGTGAAAACTATGGGGAGGGCTTGTGATTCTGGGGGTTTATGCTCAGGAGAGATCTACATAATGTTACCAATTCAGGTCAGAAAAGATATGTAGTGTCTTAAAACTTTAATAAAGATATGTGTAATAAAAATAACAAAAAAAAAAAAAAAAAAAAAAAAAAAAACAAAAAAAAAAAGCACAACAAAACCCATGAATATACAAGAGAACAGCTCTAGAATAGCTGTCCACTGTAGTGACCAGTATACATGAAAGGGTTAATATTAGCATTCTGCTTCTGCCTGTGCCTTCTCAGTCACTAACCTGTGGGTAATGTTTGTAGTGCTGACACTGGTTGTACTATGTGATGACTGAATAAAGAATTTCATCATCATCATCTTCTAACAACTGTATGGAAGGGTCGAAGTAGTATCTGACTGCGAGAACACCAAGGACACCGCCCTTCCACTGCTGACGTAGTTTTCCTGCAGGACCATCCCACAATTTGACAGACAAAGCCATCCCCTTTCTTTGACATATTACATTCCTTGTTAACCTATAGGCGTGGAAGTACTTCATGTTAATTTTGATTTATTATTAAAATATAATGCTCACCTTCAAGAAATTTGCACAGTAATAAAATTCCAAGGAGTTATATGGATTATTCAACTTAAAATGGCACTGTTCGAAAATGGCAGCCCTTCTTAACTTTCTTTGAATCCCTTCCTTCCTTTTCTTGTGATTGATGGACCCCCTTTTTTTTTTTTTGGTGGGTGCGTGTGGGTGTGTCTAGCTTTTTCTTTTTGTTGTGTTTGGTTTTTGGTATTTACAGGGTGGGGAAGCAAAATTTACAATGAACATTTAGTTGTTTTTTCTCAGCAGGCACTACGTCAATTGTTTTGAAACCAAACATATATTGATGTCATAATCATACCTAACACTATTATCCATACCTTTTCAGAAACTTTTGCCCATATGAGTAATCAGGAAAGCAAACGTCAGAGAGTGTGTGATTTGCTGAATGCACTCGTCACACCAAAGGAGATTTCCAAAATAGTTGGAGTGTCCATAAAGACTGTTTATAATGGAAAGAAGAGAATGACTATGAGCAAAACTATTACGAGAAAGTCTGGAAGATACTATTAAAGAAGAATGGGAGAAGTTGTCACCCGAATATTTGAATATTTGCGCAAGTTTCAGGAAGCGTGTGAAGGCAGTTATTGAGAAAGAAGGAGGACACATAGAATCAAAACATTTTCTATTATGTACATTTTCTTGTGGCAAATAAATTCTCATGACTTCCAATAAACTAATTGGTCATACACTGTCTTTCAATCCCTGCCTCAAAATATTGTAAATTTTGCTTCCCCACCCTGTATATATATGTATATATTCTTTGCATGGAGCCTATCCCAACTGCAGGTTCAGAAAATGAATAAATAAATGAACACATATCTGTTTTACTACAGAATTTTCTTTCCTGTACTTTTGGTATTCAGGGTATTTTTTTTTTTTTTTTTTTTTATTCTTTTTCTTATTTTCATTGTGGGTTTGGTTCTTGTACACCTTGTTCCAAAAAAGAAAAAAAAAAAAAAAATGCTAAGTGTGGCTCTGAATTCTGGGTTTTTTTTTGTTGTTGTTGTTGTTGTTTTTTTTGACAGGACAGTGACTATTATATTTTTCTGTAAGATTTGTACTGCCTGAATCGTTGAGTTTGTCTTTGTTGTGCCATACTTTTCAATAAAAATATTTTTAAAAAAAAAGGCACTGTTCGGAGTGTATCATGGTGGGAAAACCTAATCACCTGCTGGCGATGGCACAAACGACCAAAAACCTTCCAACCGCAACTAAACATTCTCACCGATCACACAGTAGACCTGACATTTAGCAGGTCTGTCTGTGTGTAGCATCACTCCCACCCACGTGCCATCGAGACTCACCCTTACCTACCCCTACTGTCTCCGACTGGCTCTGATCCTAATTATTTTTCACTGAAAGCTGGTGGGGTTAAAAAAAAAAAAAAAAAAAAAAAAAGCTTTGTATCTGTGCAACAACATCCCACACTCCTCCTACAGCGATGTCAAAGCATTAAAGTACAAAACAATTGAAAATGTCGTCAAGTATTGATTGTTTTTCGGTCCTAAAAATGCTGCGGTGGCCATTACTACCACCCCTCAGTCGTCAAAGTGCAGCCCAGACCCGATAGCAGAAGCAGCAGCAGAAACCCGGTGTCCCATGCACCTGGTCCAAAGTCTAATCCTGACCCAGCCTCTTTGGCAGAAATGGTCGTATCTGACTCTGAGCCAGACCTTGAGCTATTAAGGACAAAAAAGGTCAACATACCTGCTTTTTGCAAACAAAGGTCTGTACAGTTTTCATAGTTCGGTCAAGGTAAAACAGACACCATTATGGATTACATTTAGGAGTGTAAGAAATATCGGTTCTGCAATATATCGCGATATTTCATTTCACAATATCCTGGCTAACTTCCTGTCAGTTTTGTGGGAGCATGCAGATGCGTACCCAGACGGAGAAAACAGAGCAGTACCGGCAGGAACCACGGAGGCAGTGTTGAGATTTATAGAGAATAATTTCCATAAAAAACAGAACTTTTCAAACAGCGACTGTGTGAGTTAGTGAAAAGCTACTGACATTTTTTTTTTTTTTTTTTTGACTTTTTATTTAGATTTTTGCACAACACAAAACAGAACAAAACATCTGGGATAAGACATACATAAAAATAAATAAATAAATAATAAAAATAAAAATAAATTTAAAAAAATTAAAAAAAATTACACCACATAGTAGTATTATTGTTGCAGACACTACCCTACATCTATAGATACATTGCCAAGTATCAAAACATTCATATATTTGTATACATATGCACACATCTATATAAATAGAAAACACCTCATGTCAGGGCTTATAAGAGCAATTCTTGTCAACAACCCAAAAAGTTTAATTATACAAATAGTCTTCGACCATGTGCCATCTCCGCTTAAAAAGATCCATTTTCATTTGTAATGATGCGGTCATTCTTTCCATAGTGTACACTTGTTTCAGTCTTTGTTTCCATTCTATTACTGTTGGTGATTTGACACTCTTCCAATTTATTGTTACTATTTTTTTTAGCAATCAATAGTAAAATATGTAAATATATCTCTGCTCTGCATTAAAATCACTGACTCCAAGTAAATAGAACAAAACATTTGATCTCTTTTTACAATTCTTTCAATTTCTTCTTTGATATTTTTCCAGTATATAAACAAGCTCGGACAGTCCCAAAATACATGTGCATGGTCCCCTGATTTACCACAATTTCTCCAGCATAAAGCTGTAGATGGATACTTGACAAAATAAGATATAACCAAAGGAGTAGGGCTGCTCGATTATAGAAAAAAAAAATAATCACGATTATTTTAGCAATAATTGAAATCACGATTATTAAAAACGATTATTTGTTAACCTTAAAGTTGTTTATTTTTTTCTCGCAAAACAATGTAAAATATACTCTTTAAACATAAATAAAGCTTTTAACCACTAAAGCAAAGTATGTTCACTTTTGTACGAAACAAAAAAATCTTTGAATGCAAATAAGTGTACTGTAAATTCAAGTATGTTTCCTTTTGTAAATAAATAGTGCACTGGAATTAAACTGCTATAGACTTGCCATAGAACTGTAGCAATTTAAAAAAAAAAAAAAAAATAACTCACGTAAAGTGCAAATTATAAATTCAAGTATGTTCAATGTAGTACGAAACATAATAAATTCAGTGGCATGCCGTGAGGTTTCAGTTCAGGCCTTCTGTATACATCAGCCATCTGGAATACGTACGTTAGGGTTATACGGGTTAGGTTAATACGGGAGTTGCAGCGTAAAGAGATTCGGAGACTGAAGATTGCATTGCGGACGAAGTTGTTTTTATGTGTTTTAGTTTTTCATAAGATTATGATAAAGGTGGCGGTGGTTAAACTTTAAATGGTTAAAAAGGTTTGTTGTGTTACCAGTCAGTGCGGACACAACTACGAAACACTTTTTGCACGTGATGTGTTTTTGCTCTTCGTCTTCTTCATCAAACCCAAAGTGATTCCATACAATTGAATTTGACTTGCCTTTTTTGTTTACCAAGCACTTCTGCTGCGATTCTCCTGCCATTTTTCCAGACCGCTAGGTACAACTTTCCTCTTGGGGTGGACCTGCCGGCTAGCAGGCAGCTGTAGCTTAGAGGGGGGCGGGGCAGAGCAGCTCATAGTAGCTTGCATGCGCGTGATTTAAAACAACTCAAAATTAATAATTGTTTTTTCTCGATTACATAATTTTTGTAATTGTTGCGTCTAATAATCGAAATCGTAATTGAATTTCGATTAATTGCACAGCCCTACAAAGGAGTATGAAAAAATCTGGTCTTGAGTTTCCAATCAAATTCCCTCCACTGCTGACTATTGATGCCTGTATGACTAATATTACATCATTTATCCCACAATTCGTCTTCTATAACAATATTTGATTCCAATTCCCATTTTTCTTTGATATCATAGGTATTTTGAAAGGTGTCTGGTGAGAGTCTTTTATAGAGATGAGAGATATGTTTGCCCGTTAGAAATCCTTTTTCTGAAATTGCAATAAAATATTGTTCTATAGCATTTGGCGTTCTCCTAATTCTCTCATTCTCTTTATGATTTGTAATATAGTGTCTGATTTGCAGGTATCTATAAAAATCTTTTGTGACATACCGACATATTTATGACAACTACCCTTATCGAGATCAACATTATTATCCACATTAGCAAAACCTCCTCTGTCGTCGCCATGTTTGTTATCATTGACTTTCTTCTTCTTCTTCTCAAAAACTTGACTCTTCTTCATGGTATTTGGCCAGTACGTCGCTCATTCCAACGCACGGAAGTATGAAAACACTGATGCATGACAGCGTTAGAAATGGACGCATCTATTTACTTCCATAAAAAGAGCATAAATGAACCTTAAGGGTGATTTAGATTGACCAGTTATCCTATTAAAGTGCAGAGGACGTCAGAGTACAACGCAAAATACGCACAATGGAACTTGAATCCAGGACCTTCTTGCTGTGAGGCTAACCACTGCACCACCATGCCCCCCTTTTGTTCATAAACATGTTCAATAATTTCAGATAATTCTGAGCGGATCCTTAAATAGATATCACCCATTAATCTACTGGAAAATACTGAGTGCATCTAAATTACATCCTGGTGTATCTAATGCCCCATTTCCACTGCGTGGTATCGACTCGACTTTTTTTTCGTTTCCATTACGAAAAAGGACCTGGAATCTGGTACCCGGTACTAGTTTTTTGGTATCACCTCCGCCGAGGTTCCAAGCTATACTAAACTGTGACATATAACACTGCAGACCACTGATTGGTCACAAAGTTTTCTGTGTGACCCGCCATTTTACAAAAAACAGATGCGGAAGTGGACAGTAAATATAGCGGTACATTAATCCACATGATAACAGCCCAAAACTACACCATGGTCGGTCGAGGAGATTCAGTCTTTGGTAGCCAGTGTAAAAATTCAAACGAGATTATTTCATACCACTTGGCATCCATTTTTACGGTATTTCAATTCTTTAAATTTTCCTCAGAATATAGATGATGAAGCATCATTGAGAAAGAGGGGAAAGGAGAGGAAAAGAAGGAATGAGAAATTATGTGTAGTCTTTTCCTTTCTTCTCTTATTTCTGTGTACTATACTAACTCTTTACTTTTATGATTTGAGTTCCTTTATCATTATTTATGGTTTCCGTTTTTGATTTTCTTTCATGTTTTTTCCTTATTTTTTATTTATTGATTTTCTTTTGTTTTTTTGACCTGTGGGTTGGGTGGGTGGGAAGGGATGGGTGTTGACAGTCAGATATGTCATTCTTGATTGTGCATTGACTGCTACGAATTGATATGTCTGTTGTGTTCATTGAAAATGTTCAATAAATATAGTTGGAAAAAAAAAAAATTCAAACGAAATTATTTCATCCCACTTGGGATCCATTTTTACAGTATTTCAATTCTTTAAATTTTCCTCAGAATACAGATGATTAGGCATCATTGAGAAAGAGGGGAAAGGAGAGGAAAAGAAGGAATGAGAAATTATGTGTAGTCTTTTCCTTTCTTCTCTTATTTCTGTGTACTATACTAACTCTTTACTTTTATGATTTGAGTTCCTTTATCATTATTTATGGTTTCCGTTTTTGATTTTCTTTTATGTTTTTTCCTTATTTTTTATTCATTGATTTTCATTTTAGCCCTGCGATAAACTGGCGACTTGTCCAGGGTGTACCCCGCCTTTGCCCCTATGTAGCTGGGATAGGCTCCAAGCGACCCCCGTGACCCTAGTGAGGATAAAGCGGGTTCAGAAAATGAATGAATGAATGATTTTCATTTTTTTTATTTATTTATTTATTTATTTATTTTTGGCCTGTGGGTTGGGTGGGTGGGAAGGGATGGGTGTTGACAGTCAGATATGTCATTCTTGATTGTGCATTGACTGCTACGAATTGATATATCTGTCGTGTTCATTGAAAATATTCAATAAATATAGTTGGGGAAAAAAAAATAAATTTCAAACGAGACAACACGCAATGAGCGAGTTTATCAGCAACTCTCTGAACAGATGACACAGAAGTAACGCACCGCATCGCTATGACGTCCAGGTACTGTAAAGTCGGTAGTATCTTGTAATGCGTCTTAAGCGTCTTTGAGTACTTAGAAAAGCGCTATATAAAACTGATGTATCATTATTATTATTATTAATGGAAACGGTCTCCAGGAATACCGAGTCGAGCTGGTTCCATGTAGCGGAAACGCAGCAGAAATTAAAACATTAGGAACAGCAGCGCGGTGCAGTCTGGACCCATGTGGTTAAGGTGAGGGTTAAGGGTGTTGTTTTTGCTGAGTCCAACACTTAGTAAAAATTTGGAAAATATCTCAATTTCAGCTTTAAACAGTGTTAAACTGTCGCTTAGCAACAGCAGGCACAATGACTGCCATCCTACCCAAACGCTGATGCACACTGCAAGCTAAATCCTCTCTGGACACAGGTCTTCACCCTCAGAGCTTTAGAGATTTACACATGGTAGCACTAAAGAGGCCTCTATGACTTATTTGTGTTAATTTGTTTTCCTTTCTCCTCCCTCTGCGAGAGCGTTCAGGTAGCGGCAAATATATCAATGACAGAGACTGTGTGAGGCAGCGA
Organism: Sphaeramia orbicularis; assembly: GCF_902148855.1. Taxonomy (NCBI): domain Eukaryota; kingdom Metazoa; phylum Chordata; class Actinopteri; order Kurtiformes; family Apogonidae; genus Sphaeramia; species Sphaeramia orbicularis. The sequence continues at coordinate 38,617,011 of NC_043979.1, read as the reverse complement.
TGAGATTCACAATCCCCTATGAATATCAGATTCACACATGGAAAAAAAAGACAAAAAAAAAAAAGGCACGTGAGTATAGTCATGCAGTCATACATGAACGTAAGAAAAATAACACAAATGCAATCTGCAGGAACCAGCGTACAGTTTTGCACACCAAGAAAAAAATCTTGAGTTGAGCAAACGTGCGATTCATTTGTTTAACACAGTCCTTGTATGAATAATCTCCCTTGACACATTTGATTTATTATGCAGGCAAACAATTAAACTGCGATGGGGCCGCTGAGTATTTGTCGCTGCCTCAGCTTCCACACTCTCACCTTGGAAAGCGTTTGCGATGCGAGCATACAACACAGCACATCCCTTACATCCATTATGGTCCCTGTCCCTTAGATTCATCTAGATGACATTCTTGACAATGACCATTTGCTGAGGTGCACAGTTCAACGTTTGCTGCTATCTGCATTTAGCTAAAAAATGAGGAGCGCACAGAGATTTTGCAAGACTGTTGATTGAAAGAAGAATTGATTCTGCTTGAGAAGAACTCCGCTCGAAGTTTCTTTCTACAATCTTCTTTCTAAAATCTGATTAACCCGTAAAGACCCGAACATCCACCAGCGACTAAAACCGTCTACTGATCTGAAATGTTTAATACGTGTTGATCCACTAATTCTAACAATACGTGTAAATAATTGGTGTAAAATACAGTTTGTCATCTTTTCATGGTCATCGGATATGACCCAGAGGCGCTGTAGTTACCATGGAAACACCGTCATGTTCTACAACATTGATTCGCCGGTAAAACCCATGGAGTTGGATCAATGACAGTGGAGGTAGATACTTATTTTTATGTCAAGTTAATGAGAAATTTGCTGAAAAAGTCATTTTTTCTTGATATTTTTCTGTTTTTGTTACAATAACCTCCAACTTTAATATGGACTTCTATGAACAGCTACATAATCATTTAATTGAATTTAGGAAAATACATGATTTTCACAGAAAAAAACCGGCAAATAAAGAAGATAATATTACAATAAATGGTGACAAATCATTTAAGAAATGTTAAATATGGAGAAAAATCCATTTGGGATTTGATGTTAATAGATTTTCCTGAAAAAGTCACCTTTTCTTAAGTTTTCTTTGTTTCTGGTATAATAATCCTCAAATGTAATCTTAGCATGATGATTAATGTGCATGAACAGTCATATAAATGTATATAAATAAATATAAATATAGGAAAATACCAAATTTTTTGCTTAAATTAAGGAGAAAAAAAATCTTGAATTAAGCCAATAAGTAAATAAATGCATAATTAAGTAAATTTAAAAAATCCGCATTTTTTGCTTGAATTAAGGAAAAAAAAAAAAAAAAAATCTGCCAATGGAACAAGTGAAAATTATCTTGGTAACATTTCTTGAAATAAGATTTTCCAGATCTGTTGTCTAAAAATAAGTTCTTATATCTCACTGAAAAGTTACTCTTTAGTTGAATATGTCTTATTTTAAGTGTGATGAGATATTTTGACTAGAAATGAGAAAAATACACTTGGTAAGATTTTTTTTCCAGTGTTCAACGTGTCCCAATACACATTTGGACATTCAGAGGCTCCGTAGTTACCGTGGAAACACTATCATCTTCTACAACATTGATTCACCAGTAAAACCCATGGAGTTGGATCAATGACAGTGGATGGAGACACTTGGTTTATATTCAGTTAATGATAGACTTTACTGAAAAAGTCATTTTTTCTTCACTTTTCTCTGTTTTGAGTTTTTCTGAGCATCTAAATTAAATAAAGGAAAATACATGAGTTACAGTGAAAAATGTTAAATTCAGAGGATAATATTATAATAAATGGTGATAGAAAGGTGAAATCGAGGAAAAAATATGATTTGGGAACAACCACAAAAGTAGCACTGGATCTTTATGGGTTAAATTTTTATCGCTGCGTCAAAAATGCCTCCCGAGATGGTTTTTCCTCAGTTTCTCTCAACATTCATTTATTCTGTTGATTTGAGTTGGATCAATAATGACACTGGATAGAAATGTCACTTTTTCTTCAATTTTCTCTGTTTTTGATAATAACCCTCAACTTTAATCTGAGCTTTTATGACCTATCCACATGATCAGTCAATTAAATCAGAATCAGAAATACTTTATCAATCCCCTGGGGGATATTTGTGCGTTAAATTTGCTCCAACACAGTTAAAGTACAGAAAGAAAGCAACAAAAAAGCAAAAGAAATAAATTAGTAAACAATAAACAAGGCTATGCAGTTATGTACTGGAAAAGTACTAGAGATTTACAAGGGAGTTTCAATATTCCTGTTAGAATGTGCCATTCTGTTGAAAATACAAATGTCTAAAAATTACACATCTTTATAGATCTGAAATATATAGACCTGATTTTTACGTAAAGGAGTGATATTTTGCTTTTTTAAATGGAATTATACATTTTCAAACATTTCCCTGTGGTCTACATAAACTGTAAATGCTCTGCTTGGGTCTGAATTCTTCATTAATTCAACTCCACAGGTCCATCTTCAACCCTATTTCTGAGTAATGACACCAGAAAGGTGGTTTTGAGCGCTGGCCCTTTAAATGCACATGAGCCACTTCAGGCCCCGCCCCCTCCAGGTTGTTGGCCATGCTGCTGAACAAATGAACATTTTAGGTAATCAGCTCAAACTTTGGACATACGTATTTTTAGTTTTTACTACAACCGCTGCTGCTGATAAACAATTATGTCGTACTCGGAGAAATGTTCGTCGAAAATCTTGACCTTATATATGCAAATGTCATAACTAGTTCTAGACGTAACAAATTAAGAAGGAATTAAAACAGGTTGTAGAAATCCACTCGATTTTTGCAAAAATGAATATAAAGATAGCTTTGAAGCACCTGGAGGGTATAAATTCAAACTTTTGGAACTATTAGGGTCCAAATACACAAATAAATGAACCAAAGACTAATAAAAGTGGGTTTAGCAAAATATGACCCTTTTAAAAATGCAAAATACTGAGCATAACATTGGAATAAATTGTGATAAATTCCTTAAGAAAGGTTAAAAACAGAGAAAAATTCATTTGGGAACTACCACGAAAGTACCACTGGGTCTTTATGGGTTAAAAACTAAGTATTTGATAACAGCGCAAGAAAGAATAAGCATCACAAGTCGCTTTTCCATCGGATATATATGCAAAACTTTACCGATATTTAGTAAACAGAAGTGTATAACGTCTTTTTTTTTCTCCATTAAATCACAAATGCAATCATTTGTTTATTTAGTATCGCAAGATGACACGAGAAGACATTCAATAAACATAGCGACAAACATATTTATTACATTAATTTACAGATATATTCGGTATTATTATATATTACCCTTCTATCCTGTACCAAATTAAAAAATGATTCAGTTTCCTGGTGTGTCCACACATACTGCGCCATGTTTCTTTTAAAACTCTTCTTCTTCACTTCAGATCTACGCATCTGTCAAACCGCCGGCGTACCTTTTTTTTTTTTTTTTCTTCTTTACAGCGCCATCGATTCAAACCGCCATCAAGGCAGGTAAGTATTCTCCATCAACCCAATCAACCCAAACTGCCATCAAGCCAGGTAAGTAGTCGCCATCGATCCAAACCGCCATTGTGGGCCTATCAACGAAGCAGGGTGCCCACCTGAAGACCCCAGTGAAGCTTTTACCCCTACCCCACTCATCACCAAGTGCTGATCAATTAGGGATTGTAATACCAAGTCCTATTAGCTCAACGTCAACATACATTTTTTTTTTTTTGTTCACGTGACTCTAGTTGCGGAAAAAGGTCTTTCCGTTACAGTTTTGGAGATATACCAATTTCACTACACCTGAAAAACCACCTCTTGCCAGCGCAAAAACTTTAAATTTAAAAATGAGAGTTTGGGCGAAATTATCGTTTTTCCATTCGCCAATTTTTTATGCGCAAGTTCTATTTGTACAATTTGAGGGTCAATGGAAAAGCGCCTACAGATAATTATACAGGGTGTCCCATAAGTCTCCATACATAGGAAAAATAAATGTTTCTTGACATAAACCATTTTTATTTATACAGGGTGACACAAAAAAACGGGAACTTTTTAACAATCCAATAAAACCAAGAGTGATGGAAGAAAAATATTTTATTCATAGTAACTGAAACCTTTAAACATGCCATTAAAGAAACAATGATGGAAAATTCATTTTTTTTAAATTACAGGGTGACCCAAAAAAACGGGAATTTTTGAAGTGCATATTGGCAGACATGAGCAAGTGGCAGCACTGCGAGACAGTGACCTTGAGCAAGTAAACACACCCCCATTTTAGTAACCATTGGCGGCTGTGCGAGAATTGTTCAGTAGCCGTGTGATCTCAAGATTCAGTAACATTCCCTGGCCCCCTAGATCGCCAGATTTGTCCGATTGTGATTTTTTCTTGTGGGGCTATCTCAAGAGTAAAGTGTACACGACTCGACCAAGAACTCTGGATGAGTTAAAACAGAGAATTCAGGATGAAATTCACAGTATCCCAGCTGAGACGTTGCAGCGGTCAATGAGGAATCTCAACAGCAGATTTCAAGAATGCATTCGTACAGGAGGACGCCATCTACAGGAAGTCATTTTAAAAAAATGAAAATTCCATCATTGTTTCTTAAATGGCATGTTTTAAGGTTTCAGTTACTATGAATAAAATATTTTTCTTCCATCACTCTTGGATTTATTGGATTGTTAAAAAGTTCCCGTTTTTTTGTGTCACCCTGTATAATATGCTCTATATGACTGCCATTTTGTCGGGAACACATTTCAATGCATGTCCTCCACTGCTGAAGAACTATAAAGAAGAAATATAAAGAAATACAGGGTGGGGAAGCAAAATTTACAATGAATATTTAGTTGTTTTTTCTCAGCAGGCACTACGTCAATTGTTTTGAAACCAAACATATATTGATGTCATAATCATACCTAACACTATTATCCATACCTTTTCAGAAACTTTTGCCCATATGAGTAATCAGGAAAGCAAACGTCAAAGAGTGTGTGATTTGCTGAATGCACTCGTCACACCAAAGGAGATTTCAAAAATAGTTGGAGTGTCCATAAAGACTGTTTATAATGGAAAGAAGAGAATGACTATGAGCAAAACTATTACGAGAAAGTCTGGAAGTGGAGGAAGCCACAAAAAACGTAAATCCTAAAGGATCCAACCAAATCCATGAGAAAAATGGCAATTGAACTTGAGGTAGACAACAAGACCGTTAGAAATGCAGTAAAATATGATTTGAAGTTAAAATCTTACACAAGAACACCAAAACACTTGTTGACAACAGCAACAAATCCAACTTTAGCAATTTTTGGGAATCATGTTTATGGCCGCCTTCTAGCCCAGATCTAAACCCTCTGGATTCTGCTGTTTGGGGCGTTTTAGAACATGCTATCAATAGAACATCACACAGCAATGTCAACTTTCTTAAAGATACTATTAAAGAAGAATAGGAGAAGTTGTCACCTGAATATTTGAGGAACACTTGCGCAAGTTTCAGGAAGCGTGTGAAGGCAGTTATTGAGAAAGAAGGAGGACACATAGAATAAAAACATTTTCTATGGTGTAAATTTTCTTGTGGCAAATAAATTCTCATGACTTTCAATAAACTAATTGGTCATACACTGTCTTTCAATCCCTGCCTCAAAATATTGTAAATTTTGCTTCCCCACCCTGTACATGTTAGAACCATGTAATGTATTATGTCTCCTATGTATGGAGACTTATGGGACACCCTGTATAGAGTTGTACTGCTGAAAAATATGAGAAGAATAGTCAGGATCTGTTTGAGTCTCCATCGCGGACCTAAGACAGTGTTCAGCAATAAAGGGCAATGTTTCCAGCTGTAGTAGAATCACAGTTCTATTAAGAAATATTGCCTGAGAATTAGTCTGGGTGTGAGCCAGCGGACGAGGCCAACACAGTGATGTTGCACTATAAAAATTGTAACCTCCCTATCCAGTAGGGATAATGTGGATTGTTGATTCTTGGAGCGTGGCCAGCCCTGCCCAGTAGAAGGGTGTTAATAACCCAGGATATTATCTAATTTTAGCAGGACGACTCAGCACTGAGCTACTATAGGGCCACTCCAGGGCAAATATCTGTAAAGAGATGAGATAGAGGGAGAAGGCCAGAGAATCAAAGTGGGAGAAAGACACTTGGAAATTCACAGGCTGAAGGGATCGAAGGCGGGAAAAGAGAAAGGGAGGGGAGAGAAGGATTGAAGGAGCCAGGATGAGATAGAAGCGAAGTGGGAGAGAGTAAAAAGAGGAGCGGGGGGGGGGGGGTATAGCGTGAGGAAACATATGTTGAGTCAGCAGATATCGCCGGTGGACGAACATTCAGCAAAAGCAGAGTACGGGAGGGAGAATGAGAGATGTGGAAAAAGGGGGAGGAAGACGTGAAATAGAAGCCGAAAGGAGGGAAAGACAGTGTAAGAAAAAGAGGAAATGAATGAACTTTTCAAATGAGATCCTGAAAAGACAAGAACGAATGAAGATGAAGAAGAATGTTCACTTTCAACGATAATCCATTACATTTTTTTTTTTTTATCTAAAGCAGGGGTGTCAAACTAATTTTCTTTCAGCCCGATATGATCTCAAGTGGGCCGGACCTGTAAAATATTAGCATAATAACCTATAAATAATGACAACTTAAATTTTTTGTCTTGTTTCAGTGCAAAAAAAACCCATTAAGTCATTAAACTATTTACTTTTATAAACGATCGCTGGTGGACGAACATTCAGCAAAAGCAGAGTACAGGAGAGAGAATGAGAGATGTGGGAAAAGGGGGAGGAAGAGGTGAAATAGAAGCCGAAAGGAGGGAAAGACAGCGTAGGAAAAAGAGGAAATGAATGAACTTTTCAAATGAAATCCTGAAAAGACAAGAACATACAAAGAAGTAGTAGAATGTTCACTTTCAACGATAACACTGGGTTACAAAAAAATGTTTTTTGCAAGTTGTCTAGGTTTTTTCAACTGAATTCGGACCATTTTGCACCGCTAAATCCAAAAATGACATCTGTTTTTCTCAATCAGGTCAGCTTTTTTTGCTAATTTGATTTTGAAAAATTTGATCTTCTCACAAAATTGATGACATTTTTGTGACTTTATCAGTTGATTTTTTATACAGTTCTCACCCAAAACAGGTTTTAAGAGAAAAAAAAATCATTTTCTAACAGGATGTATTTATTATTTATGTATTCACCACAGATGTAGCAGAATACGTCAGGCTTATTTTTGCAAGATCTTCTAGTCGAAGCCATTTCATTCACCTGTAATATTAAAAAAAACAATCATAAATTGGCAAAAGTAAAATCTTCAGAACTCATTTATTGCAAGAAATTTGAAAGAATTTTGTATCGTATGATGTGAAAATGCCCATAAATGTAAGCAAAAATGTTAAAAAGCCAATATGTAGCATAGTTCAGAAAGTTGACCTAATTGAGCAAAATTAATGTGATTTTTGGATTCAGCACACCAAAATTATCCTAAATCAGCTCAAAAAACTTCAACAATAAATTTGTTGTTGACCAGTGTAATCCATTAGGGGGTTTCAAACTAATTTTCTTTCAGGGGTCGCATTCAGCCCGATATGATCTCAAGTGGGTCGGACCTGTAAAATAATAGCATAATAACCTATAAATAATGACACTTCCAAATTTTTTTCTTTGTTTTAGTGCAAAAAAAACCCCATTAAATTACAAAAATACTCACTGTTATAAACTATCGCTGGTGGACGAACATTCAGCAAAAGCAGAGTACAGGAGAGAGAATGAGAGATGTGGGAAAAGGGGGAGGAAGAGGTGAAATAGAAGCCGAGAAGGGAGGAAGACAGCGTAAGAAAGAGGGGAAATGAATGAACTTTTTAAATGAGATCCTGAAAAGACAAGAACGAACAAAGAAGAAGTAGAATGTTCACTTTCAACGATAATCCATTACATTTTTTCCTCTAAAGCAGCTAGGGGTCTCAAACTCATTTTCTTTCAGAGGTCACATTCAGCCCGATATGATCTCTATGCACTATTATTGGTTTTTATGCACTTTTATACATATAGATATTTATAGATGTACATGGACTTTTTTACAGAAGTATGTGTTTTTTTCTAGTATCCTTTATCTGGCTCCGTGAAAAGTTCCTATGTGTATATGTATGCACAAATGGTAAATAAAATTTTTCAATCTTTGACTCTTTGAAGTGGGCCGGACCAGTAAAATAATAACCAATAACCTATAAATAACCTATAAATAATGACAACTTAAATTTTTTGTTTGTTTTAATGCAAGAAACCCCTGTTAATTACGAAAATACTTACTTTTATAAACTATCCAAAGAAAAAAGATGTGAATAACCTGAAAAAACTGAAATTTCTTAAGAAAAATAAGTGCAGTTTTAACAATATTAAGCCTCAACTTATCATTTCTACATGTGCATTGTAGATCAGATCTAAAAAGACACTAAACATTTAAAATTGTGCTTCATTTTCTTTAGACATTTCAGGTTTTTCATATTTGTTCAGGTTATCCACATTTTATTGTTACAGAATAGTTTGTAAATGTAAGTATTTTCATAATTTAATGTTATTTTTTGCACTAAAACAAAGACAAAAATTTGAAGTTGTCATTATGCATAGACATAATGTAATATTTTTTTCGCATCAAACTGAGAAGAAAATATAGAGTCATTATTTCTTGTAGGTTATTCTGCTATTATTATTTGACTGTAGATCATATTGGTCTGTATGTGGAACCTGAACTAAAATGAGTTCCACAGCCTTGACTGTAGAATTTTTGCACTTTGCAAATTCATCCCACAGGCCAGATGGGAACCTTTGGTGGGCCGTATGTTTGAGACCCCTGCTCTAGAAGATAGTTCCACACAGCTTTACAGGACAGACATGTGATTAGCAACTATTTTCCTGCATGTGTCAAATTGTTTAATAGTCTTTTTCCATCAGTGAAAGGCTGGGGCTTAACAGAAATCATGACTTCCGCTTCTCTCTTGTGATAGCGATGCAAAGCCTTTTAAAGGATTATATTCCAACAGGCGACGATGCTAAACACAACAGGGTGGCACAGCAATGCCTCTGCATGTGACAAGTGGCTCCAGTTTTGGCTTAAAACGAGCGTTATTTTAGCATTCGGGAGCCAATTCTACGGGCAGGTTTTATGAGGGTAGACGCAGGAGTTAGCAACGGTAGTATCTGGGCTTTTTCATCGGAAACAAGTTCAGTGAAGGCAAATTAATGCTCAATAAAAGCTAATCTGTAAACATTTAATAGGCTATTTGTTTCCAGTGGGAATCATTTGAATGTAACACAAAACAATGGATTAGCCGTTAGCAGAAGCTTCATTCGTTTAAAACCAAGTTAAGATCAGAGAACAGTAAAGGTAAGACAAAATCATCATAATCATCTTTTCATAATGCGACCTTAGATCTGCTCAGTGTTAGCTTAGCGCTGCAAAGTTTGTCTCATGGGTCTGATGTTTTATTAACTTATTCATGACCTAAACTGGTCTACGACTGTTAGCTTGGTTTAGCTATTAAGTGCTTGTTGTTAGAGTTGTATTCTGTTTTCCAACAATTGGTTTTGTTGAGCTTTTAGCTGATGTTCTTCTAGTTGCGTGGATGTATAGCATGGGTATATTGTGACAAATGTTGCGTAGCATTACCGTGGCAACACAGACGAAACTGTGGCTAACAGGGGCAACTTGGTTTTAGAGGCTACTGGAATGAATGAAGGAACTTTATTTCGAAGATAAGTAGGAAGAAAATACAAAGGCGAACGAAAGGCAAAGAGAAACCACAAATTTAAACAGAACATTCCAGAATACCGAGAGCAATAAACCAGTGGTTCTCAATCGTTCTTGAACAACACTTCCCCCCCCTCCCAAAAAAAAAAAACATTTTGCGACCAGGGGGCTGGGGTCATCCTTCTCCTCCTTGCATCCATCCCCCCTCTGAAACAAGTTGTCGAGTGGGGGTGGGGGGGTTGGGGGGGGCATGAGGGAGCTTATATACATAGCATAGGTAGCGCCCCCTTGCAACCAGGGGGAGGGGGGCTGAAATTCACATGAACATGCTTGATATTGATACTTATACAGACTAACACCCCCCCATTTCAGTCTTAGCACCCCCCTCTCAGCTTTCTTATACAAAGCATAGGTAGCGCCCCCTTGTGACCAGGGGGAAGGGGACTGAAATTCACCATTGACATGTTTGATATTGATACTTATACAGACTAACGCCCCCCCATTTCAGTCTTAGCACCCCCCTCTCAGCTGTCTTATATACATAGCATAGGTAGCGCCCCCTTGCGACCGGGGGGAGAGGGGCTGAAATTCGCCATTGACATGCTTGATATTGATACTTATACAGACTAACGCCCCCCATTTCAGTCTTAGCACCCCCCTCTCAGCTGTCTTATATACATAGCATAGGTAGCGCCCCCTTGCGAGCAGAGGGAGGGGGGCTGAAATTCGCCATTGACATACTTGATATTGATACTTATACAGACTAACACCCCCCATTTCAGTCTTAGCACCCCCCTCTCAGCTTTCTCATACGTAGCATAGGTAGCGCCCCCTTGCGACTGGGAGGAAGGGGCTGAAATTCACCATTGACATGATTGATATTGATACTTAAACAGACTAACACCCCCCATTTTGGTCTCAGCACCACCCTCTCAGCTTTCTTGTTTCAAAGGCCACCCAACACTGTACTAACACCCTCTGTGGGGGGGTGGTACTGCCCCCGTTGAGAAACACTGCAATAATGGGGGGGGGGTTGGTGTTAATATCAAATATCACATTAGCCCTGATTTTCTGATGCAACAAGATCTTCTAAGTGCTCCTGTGTAATTTTTTTGAAATTTTTGTCCAAACCCCCCACCCCACCCCCACCCTGAAAGTTACTTTTTTAACTCTGAAAATCCATGTTTTTCGCAACTTTCACAGCTTCTCCACTCTTTTGTCCAGTGCAATGTGTATATATATATATATATATATATATATATATATATATATATGTTCATGATGGGCCATTTAATGATCTTTAAGTGCCATATTGTATCGTACGAGTACTTTGTCCTATGAAAAGTCAAATGTCAAGGTCATGTTGTAGGTTAAAGGTCACCAAAATGCCTAGTTTTTTCAAAAATATATAATATAATATAATATAATATAATATAATATAATATAATATAATATATACAACTACCTCATTGTGGCTCCTCAAAAATGCTTTATGTCCAAAATGGAGTAAGAAGAAGCCAACTTTATATCTGTATTTATAATCCTGTGTCTGGATTTTGATACATATGTGGATTTTACACGTTCTGATTCAGTTCAACATGTGTCTCTTGCATGGCACAAAGTCCGATCCACAGGTTTAAGGTGAGTATGATTAAAACATGAGTTCTGGCCTGTAGACAAGAGCGGGGACATGGGCTCCATCTGCTGCTAACGCGCTAGCACAGTGAACCCCACTTGGCCAATTACAGCATGAACTCTGAAACAGAAGCCCTCCAGTCATACTGCAGTCTACATCAAATCCGCCCTTGGTACTTTCACATTTCGCTGTAGTTTCAAACTGTATCTACACCGCCCGGTAACTTTTTCCAGTCTTGTCGAGCGCTGCTGTGTGCTACAGTGAAGCCGGGATTGTGTGTCTGTATGTACGACAGTAACATTCTCACCGGAAAGGATAGAAGAACGTAAGTCGGTTGCACAATGAGACACACTGGTACTGTGCTGGAAACTATAACACAGTTCATCTATCATGTGGTAAAGGAGTCAGCTGGTTAAATGTGTCTCCGCTGGAGCCGAATGTTCACCTGCTGGCCTCAGATTGAATCCCTTCTGAGTTTTAGTTGCCTTTTACTTCCCTTTACCTCATTCTTTATCCTCTTTCTTATATCAGTCATCCATCATCTGTCCTGGATAGAAAGTAGATCAGTGTTAAAAGGGAACAAGCAGATCTGTATTTTGGTCATTTATATCACAGACAATCAAATCTGCTGCAAAACTACATTTTAACAGCTTGATCTTTGCATGTTGTTGGTATTTCTTGTTTCCCTTCTGCACTCAGACTCAGTATTATTGTCATTCGATCAATGGTACATGATAGAATGAAATATAGCTACCAAGGTCTTGGTTTGTAGCATACGTTTGTAGACAATCAAATATATAAATAGTAAATAGGGTAAAAAAAATACCTAACATAAAATATGCAGTAAATAAATAAGTTCTTAATATGTACATTAGTGCTGCAACAATAAATCGATTCTTAAAAGAGTTGGCAATCAATTCGGCAGTTGATTCGTTAGGTCTTGAGCACATGGGAAAACACAGAGGAGCATGGTTCAGGGTTTGGATGCCAGGCAGCCTCGTTTGGCCGAAATGTAGTGCGGTATTTATGTAACAAAACTTGAATATGGAAAAAAAAATTGCCAAAATCCTACGGTGCAGTACGTTTTGGGCAAAGGGGGCTGCTGTGGCCACCGGGAACATAATGTAAACCTAGCTCAAGATAGCCTATGAATCGTGATTACTTTAGCCCGCTAGCTAGTTAGACACTATCGTCGTAATTATAATGTTTTCATCCGTCTCCGTTTATGAGGCCACCAGACTAGCGTTACCTATCATTGACTGGAACTAATACATACAACGCTAGTTTGATAGCCTATAACCGGAGCTGGTTATAGACTGTAGTTTGCTAGTCTCTAGCTATAATAGGCTAGAAGTTGTGAAAATTTCGTGTAAGCTCCAGAGTAAAAGAGAAGCATAGAGGCCAGGAGTCGGAGGTCCAAATTTAAGTTTCATTTTCGGTTTCACGCCAGTTACATGTGTATACCTCCCACCCCCCTTCTTTTCTTTAGAGTTTATCCAATGAATCGATTAGTTATTAAAATTATCTACAGATTAATCGATTCTTTAAATCATCGTTAGTGGCAACCCTAATGCACATCCACTTTGAGCCTAGTAGATCCATCCATTGCACAAAGGTCTCTCTTCCTTCTCTTGTCTTGCACATCAAGTCCACTGTTGTCAGTGGACTGGACACATTGAGCATGCTCACTACCAAAACGCCACCCAATACATAAACAGACAATCAGATAGTCCAAACAATATGGTATCTAATTCAGGCAAGCCCAGTGAGAGGCAAAGGTCCAAGCCACTCCTTGACCTCGGATCAATTTCACCACGTAAACATCACGTTTTAGTTTGTTATTTGATATAAATCGGGAGAATGATGAGGCACCGAAAGAACAGATACAGATTCATATTATATGCAACCCATATAAATTATTAAAATCATGGTTTTTCTGTCGTTAACTCAGGGTTTCATTCTCCACCGATCAATGTCTGGGTTGCATGACTAAGAAATTTAAACACGAAGGCGAAAAAGAAGAAGAAAAAAACCCGAAGTTTAACGGTTTCTTAGACAAAACCCAAGTGGACGTTTAAAATGACAAAGAGGAGCATAATTTGAAGAGAAACATGGTTTTGCAATAAACTGAAAGAACCCAGGGAGAAAGAGGAGGGAAAAAAAGATGAGGACAAAGACACAAGCAACTGCAGGACTAAAAGTCTGTGACTGGATTTCCTCCCGTCGATGAATAATGGATGTGGCGAATGGGAGCCAGCATATGCATTTAGATGGCTTTATGTATTACCTTCTCAACGTGGTAGGGAGGAAAATGTTTTATTAGAATGTAACTTAATGCCAAATTAACCTTTAACACGTTCACACAGTGCGATCATGAGTATGGGTTTTAATATAGGTTTCAAAGGTGATGAAATGCATCCACACTGAGGCACTTTCTCATCAAACCCTTCTGATAATCTCATTAGGACTGGACCAGGTACTTTACTGTACCGGACTGGACATCTGCATGTGTAGGGGAACAACCAATGGGAAGCGTTTATAGTCTTATCCAGTGTCAGGAGTAATGTGCTACAAAAGTAATGCATTACAGTAACGGCTTACTTTTTGCCGGACGTTTTCACACTGGGTATCCGAGTACACTGGACCCCAAAGTCCATTTAATTCTATCAATGTGAATGCAAATATTCCATGTGTGAGTACCGTACCCGAGTCCAGCTGGGAAGGTAGTCCTGGGTACGGACTGCGTGGACAATCATTTCATTAAAAAAAATTCAATCGCATGGATTTTTTCATGCCTAAAGAGAAAAAAAAAAAAAACACTCAGGACAAAAATTTCAACTAGGCCTCTCATAATTCATGCATGAAAAGGTTAAATAACAGTAACAAGTAATCTGTAATGTTTTACAACGCTACACAAACCTAAAATATTACCACAAACCAACATGGGGTCTGCCCTTAGATCCATCCTCCTTAAAACCATCTCAAAAGCAGTCAGAGTCCATGGTGCTGTGTGTGGATACTAAGTGTGTCCAGCTTGGCTCTTTTGCCCCTCCCCCTTCCCTCCCGTCTCCTGACACAAACACAGTCGCACACACACGTACCCTCTGGCACTGATATCAAACAAATCTTTTCAAAGGTACAACCACGGGAGATTAGCCACTGTTGGCCTCAAATATGTTTTAATGTGCCAACTAATGCAGTGCCAGGTCCTGCTTTCAAGGACAGTTACCTGGGAGGTGCCAGCGCAGCAAGAGTCAGTGTACTGCCAGCCGTGCAGTAATACTTGACTGATGGTATACTCATGCCTCAGAAATTGGTGTGTGTGTGTATGTGTGTGATCGTCTATAAAACAGAAAAAAAAGGTAGGAATACCGCAAGAGGCAGAGAACAGGACAGTTGTTTCTGCTGTCTGTTACTCATACACTCACATAGTAGATGAATCACTAGGGTAGTTCCGAAGGTCAAATAGAAGTTACAGACACAGACTGAAATACAAAAGGGAACAGAATACAGTAAAATTTTGTGACTAGAAAATGTTCTGTTTTATAGTGTATTAAATCGGGATTGTTTAAGTTTAAAGAGTTAGCTGAATTGAGGACATTGCTGATTGTGTTTAGAGCGAGAAATGGACTTTTGCCTGCAAATTTTCAGAGATTATTACCTCCACCAGGAGGTATTAGGATCACTTTACTTTGTTTGTTTGTTTGTTTGTTAGCAAGATAATTCAAAAAGTTATGGACGGATTTTCATGAAATTTTCAAGAAATGTTGATACTGGCACAAGGAAGAAATGATTAAATTTTGGTGGTGATCGGGGGGCAGATCTGTCTTGGCGGAGGTCTGCGCTCTCCGAGTGCTTTTCTAGTTTGTTTATGTGTTTGTTTGTTAGCAACTTTTCAGGAAAACTATTACTGCAACACACAACAATTTATCATCCACAAATGTCTTACAGTGTATAGAGGGTATGCACGTGACGTCACCGCTAGTGGAAGTCAGCGCGGTTACGCCCACTGAGTGGCAGAAAGAGGGAGATGAGTAGCGGCTTTGGCTTGAATACTGCGAAAACTTTAGAACAGTCTAAAAAATGGGGAAGAGCTGTTGTGCCATTGATTGCATGAATAGGTTTAAAAAGCACTCAGAGCTATCGTTTTAGCGGCGACCTAAAGCCACAGACAGAAGAAGCAGATGGATCGCTGCAATTCATAGAAATAACTGGAATCCATGCAACGAAACCTGGATTCGTGTCAGGTAACGTTAATTTATGCTGTGTTCTTGTGTAAAATCATACCTTAAATTACATATCATTTTGGCTAACGTTCCTTCTTAGTAAAGCTCTTAATGTTAGCATCTGTCATTTAGTTCTATATTTCATAACTGAAACGTTTTTGTCTTCAATTGTGTGATTCTGAACCTTGTACTCTACATGATTTGTAAA
Organism: Sphaeramia orbicularis; assembly: GCF_902148855.1. Taxonomy (NCBI): domain Eukaryota; kingdom Metazoa; phylum Chordata; class Actinopteri; order Kurtiformes; family Apogonidae; genus Sphaeramia; species Sphaeramia orbicularis. Next base: position 38,601,137 of record NC_043979.1, on the reverse strand, counting down.
CTAGCTTAAACTGAGGCTAACCTAGTTTTTCAAATAAGGGGGTACTCTAGCACAAAGCTGTCGTAGCTGTGTTGTAGCAAGTATTTGATGGTAACCCTACTTAAATATCCACAGTACCAGTAGATCATCCACTCACTTGGGTCAATACTAGAGTCCAACCGATATGGGATTTTTGGGGCCGATGCCGGTACCGATAGTGGGGGCTAAAAAAAGCCGATATCCGATATTGGCCGATAACCGATATATTGGCTGATATATGAAATAAGAACACTGATCTATACAGGATATAATAATCTTCTATTAGATAATTGTGGACAGGTGGATAAACAGTTGTATAAATCTTTGTTTATCTCACAAATATAATTGACAACTTTCAAACGCAAACTGTGCAATCACAAAAATAATTAGAGCAAAAAATATGACTTATCACACAAGTATGTTTTCACTCACAAATTTGGATGTGTCTGCCTCATGGTACTACAACTTCTTATGTGGACTAAGGACTAAACTGAGCATGTGCAGAGTGAATTAGGTGAGTCCTAAGTTGTTCCTGATTGGAGCAATAGCAAGAGTTACAACTGACCCCAGTCTCCCCTACACTATTAACACCCAGGCCTGTCTGCAGAATGAAACTGTGAGGTAGACAGGAAGTGCATGGACATGGGTGTGTGTGGGGGGGTGAATACCTCATAAGACGGGGGGGGGGGGGGGGGGGGGGGGGGGGGGGTGATAGCGTCATTGTCCGAGCAGGAGTGAAAGTGAAACTAACTCACTTTAAAGTTCCTCTTATTCTCCAGGCAGCACACACACACACACACACACACACACACACACACACACACAGGAGCAGCAAGTGACCGAATCTCTGTGCAGCCAAAAAAAAAAAGTTAACCCTTTCATGCACGAATTATGAGAACCTTCATCAAAATTTTTTCCTGAGTGTTTTTATTCCTCTTTAGGCATGAATAAAACGTGATAGAAAATTTTCTTCTGAAAAATAAATAAAAAATAAATAAATAAAATAAAAATAATAAAAAATAAATAAATACATTTAAAAAAGTAATAATGACAAAAAAATTCTTATGAACCTATTTTTCATGAAGTTGCACAAATGTCCACTCAGCTGGACACCACACGTTTAATTTTTGACACACAGAAACATGTATTTACTGATAAACTGTGTGAAAACTGTGGGGAGGGCTTGTGATTCTGGGGGTTTATGCTCAGGAGAGATCTACATAATGTTACCAATTCATGTCAGAAAAGACATGTAGTGTCTTAAAACTTTAATAAAGATATGTGTAAAGACAAAACAAAAACAAAAAAAACAACAAAAAGAACAACAAAATCCATGAATATACAAGAGAACAGCTGTAGAAGAGCTGTCCACTGTAGTGACCACTGTGCATGAAAGGGTTAATATATCGGCTACATCGGCTGCATATTGGCCGATGTTGATTAACTGGTGATACACTATAATCGGCCCGATTAATCGGTCGGGCTCTATTCAATACTAAGGGTTCAACTCCAGTAAATCAGTAGTGAACTCTGAGCACTGCTGCTGGGCCTTTACCTTGGCAATCACCGCCAAGAAAACACGTCTGCACTGACAGAAAACCTAAAAAACAATAGTATGTTGAATTGAAAGCACTCACCAGCTGTAATCCTCTAATTAACAATGACGAGGATGTCAACAACTCTTTGGCTTTTGTATGCTTTCAGCCTTTGCATTGGGGATTTTCCCGGCGTTGAAATCAGGTTCATATAAATGTCATGTCAGGATAGGTGATTTCCGGCCTCGTATCAATGTTCGTAGACCACTTGTTGTTTGGTAGCTTGTATGGATCCATGTCCAGTCCAATTGTCTTTAATTTCATGTTATATTCCACATTTTTCCCGGTCTCGCTGTAGTTACTGCTACGCTCCGCCATGTTGAGCCGGTTTGTTTTTGCCACTCAGTCTGACTTAGAGGGGCGTGGCCCAGGGGGGGAAGTGACGTATATGCATTCCCTCTATAACAGGGGTGTCAAACTCATTTTAGTTCAGGGGCCACATTCAGCCTAATATGATCTAAAGTGGGCCGGACCAGTACAATAATATAAATAATAGGTGAAGAACTTATAAATAATGTCAACACCAAAGTTTTCTCTATGTTTTTGAGTGAAAAAAGTAAAACTCCGTAATGAAAATGTTTACATCCATGAACTGTACTTGAACATAACATCAACAAATATGAACAACCTGAAAATTCTTAGGAAACATAAGTGCAATTTTAACAATAATACACCTTAGTTTATCATTTATGCATGTGCATCACAACTTACAGATCACAGTGGATCTACAGATACACAAAATATTTGGTAACAGGCAGAATATTGGTCAAATTCTGCACACGTCTCTTAAGATATTTCATATTGCTTATATTTGTTCAGGTTATTCACATTTTTTCTAACAGGATAGTCTGTAAATATAAACATTTTTGTGGAATTTTCCTTTTTTTTTTTTTTTTACACTAAAACAAAGACAAAAATTCACGTTTTTCATTATTTACAGGTTGTTATGATTGGATTTTACTGGTCTGACCCACTTCAGATTGAACTGACCTAAAATGATTTTCACATCCTTGATTGGTAATATCTTCATTATAATTTTTTTCATTTCACAAATTCATCCCAGGGGCCAGAATGGACCTTTAGGCGGGCCGGTTTTGGCCCCCGGGCTGCATGTTTGACACCTGTGCTCTATAAAGTAACACAATACAGAGTTCTTGCTTGACTAGTTGTTGTGTGGAGGTGACTGCACAGGCCTCTGATGCTTCTATATATAACTGCGTTCAGATGATGGACTAAGTTAACTATACTGCACTCCCTGCTGGCATGGATTCTGTTGTGTCTGCTTTAGACCTAATTAGACGCACAGTTTGTACATTGTTTGGTTGTCACTTTGCCAATAGCACACCGGAGAAGGCATCTTGCCAAAAGTGTCATGCAGCATATAAAATATTAATCAGAGTGCTGTCCTTTGCTCTTTGATTAATGCGAGACATAAGGCCAAGTATCTCCAACCCACAACTGGAGGCTGCCGCTGAACTAGCATCACACACACACACACACACACACACACACACACACACACAGAAACTGCAGTGAATCATCTACATCCTCTCTTCACCCTGAACTTTGGCACAGATGTGCAAACTGAGGGCGGCAGGGTGGAAGGGACCGGGTTTGATGTCCGTCAGTTTGGGGTCAAAGGTCAAAGAGCCTATGAAGGTAGCCATCTGCCCTGTCACAGTGCTGATGTGGGCAAACTTTAGGTAGTTGGAAAACTTTTAAAGGGGTCATATTTTAGCTAAACCCACTTTTATTTTATTAGCCTTTGGTTCATTTATTTGTGTATTTCACAGGTGTCAAACATGCGGCCTGGAGGCCAAATCCGGCCCGCCAAAGGGTCCAGGGTTCATCCCTTGGGATGAATTTGAGAAATGCAAAAATTACACTAAGATATTAACAATGCTTTTAGTTCAGGTTCCACATTCAGACCAATTCAATCTAAAGTGGGCAGGACCAGTAAAATACTATCATAATAACATATAAATAACGACAACTTCAAATGTTTCTGTTTGTAAATGTAAATATTTTCAGGTATTTACACTAAACAAAGTATAATTTTGCAAAAAAAATGTGAATAACCTGAACAAATATGAACAACCTGAAATGTCTAAAGAGAATTAAGTACAATTTTAACAATATTCCACCTGTTACTAAGTGTTTTGTGTGTTTGTAGATCCACTGTGATCTGTACGTTATAAAGTACATGTGTAAATGATAAACTGAAGCAGAATATTGTTAAAATTACTTATTTTTTCAGTTTGTTCATGTTATTCACATTGTTTTTAAGGATAGTTTGTAGATGTAAACCTTTACATAATGTAAATTTACTTTTTTCTCTCTAAAACAGAAAAAAGTTTGGAGTTGACATTATTTATATATTATTATATTTTTATTGGGGTTCTGCTGGTTTTGTTTGTGAGGGTTGAGCATAACATCTCTGCTCACAGGTCACATACAGACCAATATGACCTCATGTGGGTCAGACCAGCAAAATAATAACTGCATTACCAAGACATAATATAAACTCCAAACTTTGAGTGAAAAAAGTAAAATTACATTATTGAAAATGTTTACACAGAAGGATCATTAAAAAAAATGTGAACATAAAAAACCTGCAATTTCTTGAGAAAAATGCATTTTTAGTATTATGTCTAAGCTTATTTACACATGTGCATTACAATTTACAGATCATTGCAATACATATTGCAAGGTAAAAAAAAAAAATATTGCAATGTCAGTTCTTTCCAATATCGTGCGGCCCTATTACACACTACTATTTTTTTTTTCAATATCTCTTTATTTTGTCACAGGTACATTTTGGGAATCAAACTAATTATGCAAGGTAGAGTATTTCACAAAAATGATCTGACCGACCACAATGAACATTTGAAAGATAAACATTACCACAGTGCTTCAGTTTCAGCTTCACAGTTTGTCATATCTTATGTATCAGGATTGTCTCTCTCAACTCACCACATATGTTTTATTAGTAATTTTTTTTTTTTTTTTAACAATTACTAGAAATTTCAGGCGACCCCATTTGAATTCCAGGCGACCCTACATGGGGTCCTGACCCCAAGGTTGAAAAACACTGCACTAAAACAAAGAGAAAAATTTGTGTTTTTCATTATTTATATATATATTTTTTATGATAGTATTTTACTGGTCTGATCCACTTTAGATTGAATTGACGTGCCAGATTGAACGCCAGATACCAAAATCAACCCAGTTTTACAAAAGCAAAACACTTTATTTGCGAACGTGCTGGCTCAAACATCGCCCGTCATGCTCGGGCTACCTAGCAGACATCCTGAAAGAGCGACGGAATAAAGGGGGGAGCATGAGGAAATAAGAAGAAAGAGATCAGGGAGGCGATGGAGATAAAAACGCAAGAGATGGTACGAGCAGGGGAAGCAGAGGCGACGGAGGGGATTAGCAACGGAGCGAGGAAGGCACTCTTTCTTACATGTGCTCTCACTCCTTTTTTTTGCTCTTTTCCGTGTCTTCGCGGGCACTTTGTTTGACACGTAGCCACGAAACACAATATATCCCAGCCCGCTTTAACCCCCCCCTCTACACCGCACGTCACATGTCTATAGACACACATTAACAACCAGGGACAATCCTCTTAACTTATGTAACTGCGTTTGTTGCACTGGAGTCAGTCGGTATAGACCCCTCCTCCTCCTCGCCGTCTGAATAGGCCGTGCGCTACGATTACGAGTGCCCGCACACGATTGTCTCACCCTGCCCCGTTAAATATGACAACACGATGCTCTGCAGCCTTTGTGAGCGAGTCACAAGCACGTATTTTGGACTCATCAAAGCGTTTTTCCTTTTAATTAGGTGAACAGTTGTGGTTTTTTTTTCTGTGCGAATTCGTGTTCATTTTAATAACGCTGTCATTCAAAGAGTCTGCCTTTCCAAAGCCGTGAATTACTTAATCTTACACCACCTAGTTCTTCTGCTGTTTGTATGCTCTCCCACTCCTGTCTGTCATATTCCTTTGTGTCTGTATCCATGCAGAAAGAGATCAGTTGAGCATGAAACACACAAGCGTGTACAGTATATCTAAAGCGGAGTACTGCTTTTGATGCTGATACAACCGCGCTAGTATAAATTCTTTCGCTACCGCTTTCATGTACCTCCTATCTCATCATCCCACTTAAGGAAAGAGATCACAAAAATAGCAGCTCGCGTCTAAATCCGATAAAACCAGGTTCCGAGCAAACTCTGAGATCCAGCTGGGACCGGTATTAGAGATCTGGAGACATGGTTTGTAAAGATCCTGGTGGCCTTGAACTCTACTGATGTTGATTTTTTAAATTTTTTTTTTACCTCTGCCAAGGAGGTTACGTTTTTGTAGGGTTTGTTTGTTTGTTGGAAAGTTAGCAAGATAACTGAAAAAGTTATGGAGCAATTTTCAGGAAATTTTCAGGAAATGTTGATACTGGTACAAGGAACAAATGATTAAATTTTGGTGGTGATGGGGGGACGGGGTGGGGGCGGATTTTTTGTTTGGTTGTCTGTTAGCAAGATAACTCAAAAAGTTATGGATGGATTTTGATGAAATACTAAAACATTTTGCATAAATGTAATTAGGGCTGTGTATCGGCAAGAATCTAGCGATACGATACAAATCACAATACTAGGATCACGATACGATATATCGCGATATATCATGATACTGTTAAAAAGGCCATTTTTTGTTTGTTTCTTTTTTTTTCAGTGATTACTTCCTTGAAGAATTGAATTACACCAGAAATACGTACAAATGCTAAATACATTTTTATTTGATCACAACAGGATCTAATGCTATATCACAAAATTTTCCTTAGTTAAAAATTAAATTGTTTTACATACTCTACATTAAGATCCTGCTCAAATGTTCATATTCTATTAGTTCAAAACACACATCATAATATTATTTTAGTTCAATCCCAACAAAGGAACTAACATTATTTGATAAAACAGTGTTAAATAATAATAAATAAAATATAAACAAAAAAAACAAACAAAAATGAACCTCCAGAATATCTGCATTTGAATAAATACCTAAAAATATCATTACAATACTTCACACACACACACTCCACCACACACAGAACATTTACACAACCATGACAGGTAGGGATGGGAATCAAGAACCGGTTCTTTTATGAGAATCGGTTCCCAGTAGCTCGATTACTTGGAATTGTTTGCCTGCCTGTTTATCGATTTCGCCTTCATTGTGCATGCGTGATGACGTCACATGTACGCTGCATTGTTTTGGTCAGAACGTAGCCAACATGACGTTGAGACAGAAACGTTCTAAACAGACGACACCAGGTCCACTGGAACACTGACAAAGCCTCCATGTCTTCAAAAGGGTGGAATCCCTCCAATATCCTCAAACATTTGTCCACAGCATGTGAATCATTTACAGGAATGTCACGTATTTGATACTCTACTTAGCGGTGCTTGTGAATGTAGCGGCAGAGTGACCGCCAGGCCGGTTCTGGTGTGGGCAACAAACATCGTAACTCCTCAAATACAAGTTTCCGAAGGTAAGAAGGGAAAGGAAATGAGGTGCACAACAACGGGAGACAAGCCGAGACGAGTTGAACCGGTTTCACGTAGTAGAAATGCGGCGATAAAGGAGTTAGTAAAGAGTCTTTAGTTTCACTGTATGCCCCCCGCCCGAACCGGGCCCAGCATCACCTGTTATTATTATTTGTACATACTGTATATGTTATATTTTCTTTGCAGAGAAGGAAATATAAAAGACAGTTAATGCAAACACACCCGTTTGTACTCTTTTATTCCCTCACCCAATGAGAATCGATAAGAGAATCGAGAAGGAATCGGATCGATAAGCAATATCGATAATGAAATCGGAATTGTTAAATTCTTAACAATTCCCATCCCTACTGACAGGACATTGATTCTCATTACTGACTGACATTTTGTTTCTTTGTATATTACATGCTATATATCTTAACCCCCCGCCATTCCCCCACATTATGATGATGTAATGTAAATGTAAATATTGTATAATATTGTACATAAATCTCTTTGTCACTTGTGTCGCTTCAATAAAGGTTTACATATATATATATATATTTTTTTTTTTTTTTTTTTTTTTTTTTTTTTTTTTTTGTTTTGTTTTGTTTTGTTTTGTTTTGTTTTTTTGTTTTGTCAACAGACAATACAACACAGAAACTAGGGGTCACTGGTTGAACACAAAATATTTAAACGACATACAGTAGTAATTATGTATAGTTTTGTTTATAGTCCAGCCATTTTCTTCAGCTCTTTATGAACATACGTTCCTTGAGCCGTATTGATGTTGATTTTATTTATTTTTCTACGAACAGAAAACACAAACCGAGGGCCAGACAGCACGGTTACAGACAAGGTGAAATGCTTGACATCGTGTAAAATGAAAATAGCTGCGTTGCGATTTATTATCAAGGTCTGCGGGTCCACGTTTGTCCTTTAGAGGTCGTTCAGATCCGTGACTTTGACTCATGCAAAGCTCGGGTTATTTATAAAAAAAGGGAGAGGTCTTTCACTCATTTAGGACTTGAATGACATTGATTTTTTCTGGTGATTATGTGTCCCCAGTGTACTATCTGTCCTTGTGTGTGTTTAATGATCCTTGACCTTGGTGCGCCATCAGGCTGAAATTTATAATTACAGACAAAAAAAAAAAAAAGTCACTGACATTGAATTAGAGAAACAAGTGTCACAAAACTCTGCACTTGTTGTGTTGACAAGGTTCTAATAGTTTTAGATTTTTCATTATAGTTTAGTTTTATTTATTTTTGACTTTTTTTCCTCTACTTCAGTTAGTTTTAATTAGTTTTTAGAGCAGGTTTGCTAGTTTTTATTCATTTTCATTACTTTCTTAATGCTTAGTTTTAGTTTAGTTTTAGGTTTTTTCATATCTTTTATCTTCCTCGTTGTCGTATTCATATAAATCCCGTACAGGACTCTGTTTTCTCCCAACTTTAGTCTCCATATTTCCAGGTAGAGTGGGGACCAGAAGACGACTCTAAACGACAAGTGACGACAAGTGACGGACTGTTAAGTGTCGTATGGTGCCAAGCAGCTAAAATCGCTCCAGGGAAATAAATCGATTTCATATCAATTCGACACTGACAAAAACAAAAATGAAAGGAATTTTTATCCATAATTTTTATAAGTTTTAGTTTGTTTTGTAAGCACACAAAACTGATTCAGTTAGTTATCGTTTTTTCTTTTAATTATAGTTTGTATTTATTTCAGTTAACAAAAAATGTTTTAACAATTCTAGTTTTCGTCATTTTGTTAGTTTTCATGAACGATAACCTTGGTTGACAAGTGCTAACTCATCATTTTAGAGCAGGACGCTGTGATATTTCATATTATCAATGTGTGTGTGATTTCTGACATTGACTCTTACCTTAAAGGAGTGATATTTTACTTTTTAAAATGGAATTACACATTTTAAAACATTTCCCTGTGGTCTACATAAACTGTAAATCCTATGTTTGGGTCTGAATTCTTCATTAACTCAACTCCACAGGTCCATCTTCAACAGTATTTCTGAGTAATGACACCAGAAAGGTTGTTTTGAGTGCTGGCCCTTCAAATGCAAATGAGCCACTTCAGGCCCCGCCCCCTCCAGGTTGTTGGCTGTGCTGCTCTGTCGCGATCAACCAACAACTGAACATTTTAGGTAACTGGCTCAAAGTTCGGACATATTTTCAGTTTTTACTACAACTGCTGCTGCTGATAAACAATTATGTTGTACTCGGAGAAATGTTCATCGGAACTCTTGACCTTATATGTGCAAATGTCGTGATGTAACTAGTTATAAAACGTAACAAATTAAGAAGGAATTAAAACAGGTTGTAGAAATCCACTCGATTTTTGGATAAATGAATATAAAGATAGCTTTGCAGCACCTGGAGGGTTCAAATTCAAACTCTATGAACTATTAGGGTCCAAATACACAAATAAATGAACCAAAGACTAATAAAAGTGGGTTTAGCCAAAATATGAGCTCTTTAAAGCTGCAGGAACCGCATTCTTTCCAAGTCCAAGTCACAAGACTAAATATAAATGTTGGAGACCTGGCATTGTTTCATGTTGTTATGGAAAAGTAAAGTCATTTTCTAAAGTTGAGTGGAGCCACAGAATAGAATCCAGAATCCAATCTGATTAACGATTGGTAATTACAGCCGTCAGTCACATATTTAACCCTCCCACCAGTCTGAAAACACGTGATTAGTCAAAATATTTGGTGCAGGGTATATTTTCTACAACCTGCAAAGAGTAGATGAAGAAGATGATGCAGAAGGAGGAGAAGAAGAACAAGGAGGAGGAGGAAAAGGAGAAGAAGAAGAAAAAGAAGATGATGCAGAGGAAGCAGGAGAAGGAGAAGAACAACAATAACAAGGAGGAGGAAAAGAAGGAGAAGAAGAAGAAGGTGGAGGAGAAGAAGATGGAGGAGAAGAAGAAGACCAACAACAATGAGAAGAACAACAAGAAAAAGAGCAAGGAGAAGAACAACAAGAAGAACAATAACAAGAAGAAGCAGGAGGAGGAAAAGAACAAGGAAAAGAAGATGGAGAAGAACAACAACAATAACAAGAGGGAGGAGGAAAAGAATGAGAAGAAGAAGAAGGTGGAGGAGAAGAAGAAGAACAACAAGAATAAGAAGCATTTGTAGGAAGAGGAGAAGGAAAAGGAGGAGGAGAAGAGGAAGAACAACAACAATAACAAGGAGGAGGAGGAGGAAAAGAAGGAGAAGAAGAGGAAGGTGGAGGAGAAGAAGATGAAGGAGGAACAAGAAGAACAATAACAAGAAGAAGTAGAAGTAGGAGGAGGAGGAGGAAAAGAAGAAGGAGAAGAAGATGGAGAAGAACAACAACAATAACAAGAGGGGGGAGGAGGAGGAAAAGAAGGAGAAGAAGAAGAAGGTGGAGGAGAAGAACAACAACAATAAGAAGAAGCAGAAGCAGGAAGAGGAGAAGGAAAAGAAGGAGGAGAAGAAGAGGAAGAACAACAACAATAACAAGGAGGAGGAGGAGGAAAAGAAGGAGAAGAAGAGGAAGGTGATGGAGAAGAAGATGGAGGAACAAGAAGTAGTAGAAGCAGGAGGAGTAAAAGGAGAAGGAGAAGATGGAAAAGAACAACAACAATAACAAGGAGGAAGAAAAGAAGGAGAAGAAGAAGATGGAGGAACAAGAACAACAAGAAGAACAATAACAAGAAGTCGTAGAAGTAGGAGGAAAAGAAGAAGGAGAAGAAGATGGAGAAGAACAACAACAATAACAGGTAGAAGGAAAAGAAGAGGAAGAAGGTGGAGAAGAAGAAGATGGAGGAGAACAACAAGAAGAAGGAGGAGAACAAAAACAATAACAAGAAGAAGCAGAAGTAGGAGGAGGAGGAAAAGAAGGAGAAGAAGATGAAGAACAACAACAATAACAAGGAGGAAAAGGAGAAGAAGGTGGAGGAGAAGATGATGAAGGAGAAGAAGAAGAAAAATAAGTAGAAGAAGTAGGAGGAGGAAAAGAAGAAGGAGAAGAAGATGGCGAAGAACAACAACAATAACAAGTAGGAGGAGGAGGAGGAAAAGAAGGAGAAGAAGGTGGAGGAGAAGAAGATGAGGAAGGAGAAGAAGAACCAGAAGAAGTAAGAGGACGAGGAGGAGAAGAAGGTGGAGGAGAAGAAGAACAAGAAGAAGAAGCAGAAGTAGGAGGAGAAAACTAAGAAGAAGGTGGAGGAGAGGAAGAACAAGAAAGAGGAAAAGGAGAAAAAGAAGATGCAGAAGAAGGAGGAGAAGGAGGAGAAGGAAAAGAACGATGAAGAAAGATGAAGGAGGAGGAAAAGGAGAAAAAGGAGAACAACAACAATAACAAGAAGGAGAAAAAGAAGAAGTAGTGAGAGTAATTCTGGAATATTTCTGTATAATAACAGAAAAAAAACGATCCATCCCTGCAGTTTGTCGTTTTTCTGTGATTCTAAAGCGTATTTGCTGGATCGGACTGAATTCTATTTTAAAGATAATCGCCTCCTCTGTACGGTCAGTAAAGTAAATGAGGTGAACAAAGAACAAAACACACTTTATCATCATATGCTATTATTACAGTACATTAAAAAAAAAACTGCATTTGAATTAATACTGTATGTTTATCTCCATCCAAAAAATGTACTCCTCATTAAAATTCATTTTCAAATTGAACTAAAAACTGAGCCACAGTGACGGTGATCATTCCAAAATAGGACACAGAGTTAATTCTATGAAGATTACAGATATGGAGTATTTAACTGTGTGCTGCTCCACTTCTATTCTCTGCACAGTTGCATCATGTCATAAATATAAAACTGTAGATTTAGATAAGACCTTCTGCTTTCGACGTTACTTTTTTTTTTTTTTTTTTTTTTCCTGGGCTGCAGTGAAGCGTGCGGTGTCTTTAAACGGCGGTGCTGTGTCAGCCAATGATACGACGGTTGATCCAGGTTTAGGCTCTCCAGTCACACTCTTCTTCAGAACGGAGGCGCGCAGTTATCCAAGATTACCGCTTCTAAATTATCCTAATCTATTTGCCCTCTGTATCAGAAACCACGCCAGATGAGGATTAAAAAGATCGGTATGTGCTGGCTAACACTATATTAGCATAGATTAATTAAAGCTGTGATCCATAACTTGGTGCACTTTCTGCTGTAAAGACGATCTGGAATCTAGTGTCATTTTGCGGAGTTTTTTCATGCTACTGTTATTGGTATGCGCTAAGGCAGGGGTGTCGAACATGCGCCTGCGGGATGAATTTACAGAGTGCAAAATGCAAAAATTACCCTGAAGATATTAACAGTCAAGGGCATCAAACTCAAAAATAACAGAATAATAACCTAGAAATAATGACTCCAAATTTTCTTCTTGGTTTAATGTGAAAAAAAAATATGACATCGTGCCAATAAATAATGGCAACACCAATTTTTTTGTCTTTGATTTATTGTAAAGAACATTAAACTCTGACATCCTTTAATAATAAAACGTCAACTAGAAGCACTCGGAGAGCGCAAACCTCCGCCAAGGCTGATCAGTGGGCCCCCCGTGGGCCCCCCCACCCCCGATCACCACCAAAATTTAATCATTTCTTCCTTATCCCATTTCCAACAAACCCTGAAAATGTCATCCAAATCTGTCCATAACTTTTTGAGTTATGTTGCACACTAACAGACAGACAAACAAACAGACAAACAAACAAACAAACAAACAACTAGAAGCACTCGGAGAGCGCAGACCTCCGCCAAAGCTGATCAGTGGCCCCCCCCGTGGGCCCCCCCACGCCAAGGAGGTTATGTTTTTGCCAGGGTTTGTTTGTCTGTCCGTTAGTGTGCAACATAACTCAAAAAGTTATGGACAGATTTTGATGAAATTTTCTGGTCTGCACCCCCCCCATGGGCCCCAATCACCACCAAAATTTAATCATTTCTTTCTTATCCCATTTCCAACAAACCCTGAAAATTTCATCAAAATCTGTCCATAACTTTTTGAGTTATGTTGCACACTAACGGACAGACAAACAAACAAACAAACCCTGGCAAAAACATAACCTCCTTGGCGGAGGTAATAATCTGAACAAATATGAACAACCTGGAATGTCTAAAGCAGGGGTGTCCAAACTTTTTTTTAAAGAGGGCCAGATGTGATAATGTGGACATTGCCAGGGGCCAGTGGTCCCTTCGGACGTTTTTTAAACAGTAAAAATTACATATAAATGTGCCGTTCTACAATAATTTTATTTTCATTGTCACAATATAATTTTTTTTAAATGGCAATGTAACCAAATCTACGCCACTCAGATGTGAACAAATTAAAAAAAATATATATATATATTCTGCCTTCCTTTCACATCTGGAGTCAGATAACAGAACAAACTGTGTGGAGTATCTTAAACTTCCAAAAAGTTGATAAAAATCTTAACCCCACATTCATTTTAAACATGACTTATATGAGTAACCATTACTCATATATTACTCAGTAATGCAAAGTCTGTTAACGTTTCAGATGAAAACATATGACTCTTACTCTTGTCTTTCACAAAATCATTCAGAAAGTAATATTTGTGTCACATCTACAAGTACATAACACCAGCAGTTAGAGGCAACTAACCTGGCAACTTGGTAGCCTGTCTTGGTGGTGAATTCATTGAACTCACAGGTTCACATGAAGAGTCACTGTTGTGAGTTTAAAGTAGCTTGAATTTGCTTCCCTTTTTCGGAACGCTCACTCCCTGCTAGCTTGTCGTATGCGTTAGCATGTTTTGTCTGCTAGCGTCTCTGTACATTGAATTCCTTAAACAAGGCAACAATCTCTCGACAAATTAGGCAAACACAATCACCTCGATTTTCAGTGAAAAAAAATTGTAATTCCCATCTCTGCTGGAAGCGGCAGCCCTCACTGTCAACTTTCGTTTTTTTATTTACAGACGCCATGGTTAGAAATTAGCGAAAATGGTTCACGGCAAAGTCGCAGAGCCAGATAGAGTTAGAGTGGTGCTGCCACCATGAGGTGAACGGAGAAACTGCATTTTGAACCTTTTATGATTCATGTACTCGGTTCAACAGTCCAAGCGGGCCATAAATAATATAATATAAAACCCAAGCTGTGGGCCGTATAAAATCTGACCGCGGGCCGTGATTGGCCCCCGGGCCGGACTTTGGACATGCCTGGTCTAAAGAAAAATAAGTGCAATTTTAACAATTTTCGGCCTGTTTTGTGTCTTGGTAGATCTGATCTGTAATGCACATGTACACTATATTGCCAAAAGTATTGGCTCACCCATCCAAATAATCAGAATCAGGTGTTCCAATCACTTCCATGGCCACAGGTGTAGAAAATCCAGCACCTAAGCATGCAGACTGCTTTTACAAACATTTGTGAAAGAATGGGTCGCCCTCAGGAGCTCAGTGAATTAAGAGTAAAATTTACTCTATGGAGTTAATCCTACTCAATTCAGTGTCAAAATTAACAATGAAATGAGTAAAAATATTTAACACTGTGGTAGTTTTCACACTGTTCAGAGTAATATGATTACACTTTATAGAGCAATTTTTACTCCGAAATTAGTTTAAAAATGATTCTATGATGTTTAAATATTTATTTCTCTACAGTGTTATTTTCTTCATCAGTTTTCGCCCTACACTAACACTGAACCAATGTAGTTCACATTCATCACCCAGGTAAAAGTTTAGATACCACACAGTAAAAAAAAAAACAGAGTGTCAATTTAACTCTTAGAGAGTTGAATTTAACTCTTTCGGGTAACATTTGGTCCCACTCAGAATTAGAGTAAAATTTACTCTATGGAGTTAATCCTACTCAATTCAGTGTCAAAATTAACAATGAAATGAGTAAAAATATTTAACACTGTGGTAGTTTTCACACTGTTCAGAGTAATATGATTACACTTTATAGAGCAATTTTTACTCCAAAATTAGTTTAAAAATGATTCTATGATGTTTAAATATTTATTTCTCTACAGTATTATTTTCTTCATCAGTTTTCGCCCTACGCTAACACTGAACCAATGTAGTTCACATTCATCACCCAGGTAAAAGTTTAGATACCACACAGTAAAAAAAAAAAAAAGTGTCAATTTAACTCTTAGAGAGTTGAATTTAACTCTTTCGGGTAACACTTGGTCCCACTCAGAATTAGAGTAAAATTTACTCTATGGAGTTAATCCTACTCAATTCAGTGTCAAAATTAACAATGAAATGAGTAAAAATATTTAACACTGTGGTAGTTTTCACACTGTTGAGAGTAATATGATTACACTTTATATAGCAATTTTTACTCCAAAATTAGTTTAAAAATGATTCTATGATGTTTAAATATTTATTTCTCTACAGTGTTATTTTCTTCATCAGTTTTCGCCCTACGCTAACACTGAGCCAGTGTAGTTCACATTCATCACCCAGGTAAAAGTTTAGATACCACACAGTAAAAAAAAAAAAAAAAAAGTGTCAATTTAACTCTTAGAGAGTTGAATTTAACTCTTTCGGGTAACACTTGGTCCCACTCAGAATTAGAGTAAAATTTACTCTATGGAGTTAATCCTACTCAATTCAGTGTTAAAATTAACAATGAAATGAGTAAAAATATTTAACACTGTGGTAGTTTTCACACTGTTGAGAGTAATATGATTACACTTTATAGAGCTATTTTTACTCCAAAATTAGTTTAAAAATGATTCTATGATGTTTAAATATTTATTTCTCTACAGTGTTATTTTCTTCATCAGTTTATGCCCTATGCTAATATTAAAACAATGTAGAATCACAGGGGTTCCCAAGGTGGGGGTGGTGAAGGGCAAAAGTTTGCTCTATGGGTTTCAATCACCCTAGGTCATGTTTTTCTTTTGACAAAGTAACGCCCTCCGTACAATTAATACATTGATAGCTTCATAGCAGCAATCAGGTAAGGCATTGTTCTGCCTACAGGTTTGACAAATGGTGACGCAGTATTAAAAAATAAACATAAAAAGGCCAATAAACATTGTAAAAAACAGACACATTCACCTAAATAAACCCCCTTTGAACCCCTGCACATGAAATAGAACACAAGAAAATGTCCAGTACCCACAATGCAGTAGAAAGTACAGATAATTGCGTGAAAATGTAAGGAGTAGAAGTCAAAATTCAGCTGAAAAATAATTACTCCAGTAAAGTATAGATAACCAAAATTTCTACTTAACCTTGTAAAGCCTGAACCATCAAATCATTGACAGAAAATTCCAGTTCTTTGAAACTGGAGCCTTTACTGGTCCTTCTGAACAACCCTCAAAATTTTTTTCAAATATCAGTTTCCATGAGTTTCACTTTTGTATCATATTTGATACATCAGGTCTCAGTGCTTAAATAGTATTTTTGAACAAATAAAAACATAATATAACACAAACATGTCTGACAAACTGGTAATTCCTTTTCAAAATTGTCAAAGTTCTGCCTCCTTCCTCATTAATGACAGTCTTGTAGAGTCACTGGAGAGGCCTCTGGTGAGTGAATTCCTCCCCCTGGTGGATTATCTGTGTATTGCATGTATCTAATTGTATACATCAGGTTAATACCACACTGATCATGTAGAGGGCTTCAAAACTCATGTATGAAATATGATATGTTTGGCGTTATAGGATTAAGTAAGGTAAGTACTTCGTTACTTGACACCTCGGGTTTAGAATCAGGTTTAGATATTTTGTACAATTCGCATTTTTCTGAGCTTTTGTCAAAGAACCGAATTCATTTTTTGCACAGATGCACAGGGACCGCGGAAGCATTAACAGACAGACCTCTGGGAATCTGAGCACCACAGGTCTTATTCAAAATGATTCAGGGAGTGTGTCCGAGGTCTAAAGCTGTCACATCACATTAACGTCCGACTGACTGTTAGCAAACCGAACCATGTACGAGCACAAATGGAAACCGACACCCATGTACAAATGTGTGCCTGTGCTGACCGAGGATTAATCACACGTTTAGAGACAACACATGCACACAACTGTTTCTTAGCTGGCTCTCCTTAACATACGTTTCCAGGTATTTTACACAGAATGCACACCATTTACACACCCCAGTGAACGCACAAAGAGCACGCACATAAACACATCCAGGAAATGCACACGCACACCAAACACAGTGTGCTACAATGGCCTTATCCATTAAAAATGCATGGCACTGCAGCAACAGTTTCTAAAAATGAGCACCATTGCCAGATGCTGATCGGTACACGGAGAACTGCCTATCAAGAGTGAAATGGAAAGGTAAATTGCTGAATCAATGTCAGTTTAGTTTTAGACGTACTGCATATTATAAACAGCGAAAAAAAAAAAAAAAAAAAAAAATGCTGTTGCCAAAAAGGAAAAAACAGACTCTAGTGCTTGTTCATTAGGAGTGTGTATTGATACAATACAAATCACAATACTAAGATCACGATACGATATATCACGATTATGTCAAAAAGGCAATTTTTTGTTTGCTTCTCTTTTTCTAATCATTTTTTCCTGGAAGAATTGAAATACACCAGAAATATGCACAAATACTAAACACATTTTTATTTGACACAACAGAATCTGATGCTATATCACAAAATTTTTCTCTGTTAAAACTTAAATTATGTTACAGTTTAAGATCCTGTTGAAATGATCATATTTTTTTAGTTCATAACTAACATCAGGACATTATTTTTGTGCGATTCCAACAAATGAACTAATATTATTTAATAAAAGAGTGTTAAAGAATAATAAGTAAAACAAAAAATGAACCTCCACAATATCAGCATTTCAATAAATACCTAAAAATATCCATACAGTACTTTTTAATATCGATACAGTACTGTGAAATGAAATATCGTGATATATTAAAATATATATGAATTTTTACTAATTTTACCGTTTGGTCATTAAATTATATTCTATGTGATGCGATGTGCATTGTGGGAAACGGAGGCTCGTGCAGCCGCCTGACAGCATCAGCTGCAACAGACACGATGCGGAAACGGCAGGAGCTCCAGGAGGATGCTTATTCCTCCTGCCCTTTCTGCGCTTCAGACGTTTCCGTGTCGTGTTTAATAATAATAATAATAATAATAAATAATAATACATCACACTTATATTGCACTTTTTTGGACACTCAAAAACGCTTCACAAACAAACAAAACAAAAAGAACAGAGAGAAAAAAAAGAGGCTCAAGAAAATGCAAGTTTGAACAGGTGAGTTTTGAGTAGTGATTTGAAGTTTTGTATTGAGTCTGAGTTCCTGCTGTTTGGTGGGAGTGAGTGTAATAGCGCGGGGGTGGCTACAGCGAAGGCTGGGTCCCCCAAGGTCCGGTGCTTTGTCCTAGTGGTGGGAGTGAGGTTAGTGTTGGCTGATCTGAGGCAGCGGGTGGGGTTTGTTTCATCCATATAATATCATATGGTTGCACTGCCATTGCAGGCGGCTACGCGAACCTCCCTTTCCAACAATGCACGTCGTGACAAAATTCCAAAGATGCCAGCGTGACCTCCCGGCTCTGTTTGTAAACATATGATCTGTTTATGGTGGATGGCACTAAGAAACTGTTCACCGCAATGCAAGAGATTCAGGTGAGTAATCACAGAAAGACTTACAGATTTGTGATACTTAGGCTATGACTGAGGTTTCACAGATTTGATGAAAAATTGGTCACGAAAGTCTCCCACACCTTTAACTGATTTCTCACCGATTTGTTAAAATAATAATATCCTCTGTATTTTGCATTTTCTTTAGCATAAATTATGTACTTTCCTATATTTAATTCACAGATCATGTAGATGCTCATGAAAACTCGGTGTAAATGCAAAGTGAATTACATCAAAACAGAGAAAAATGAAGAAAAAGTTAGTTTTTTAACCAAGATATTGCTGACTGAAGGTAAAAATAAGTGTCTCCATTCACTGTCATTCATCCAACTCCATGGGTTTTTACTGGTGAATCAAAGTTGTAGAAGATGACAGTGTTTCCACGGTAACTACGGAGCCTCTGAACATCCAAATGGGTCATATCTGATGACCATGAAAAGACGACAAACTGTATTTTACACCAAATATTTACACGTATTGATAGAATTAGTGGATCAACAGGTATTAACCAGTTTAGATCAGCAGATGGTTTGTGTAACCAGTGGCTGTTTGGGTCTTTATAGGTTAAGTAAGGTAACAAAGTATGTGTACTTCGTTACTTAACACCTCTGGTCTAGAATCAGGTTTAGATGGACTAGATAACCAGAATTTCTACTTAACCCTGTAAAGCCTGAACCGTTAAATCAGGGGTGTCACCCTCATTTTAGGTCAGGGGCCACATTCGGCCCAATTCGATCTCAAGCAGGCCAAACCAATAAAATAATAGCATAAAAACCTATAAATAATAACAACTCCAAATTTTTCAGTGCAAAAAATAACTTAAATAACTTAAGTCCCGAAAATTTTTACATTTTACGAACTATCCAAAACAAAAAAGATGTGAATAATCTAAAAAAATGTAATCAATTTTATCAATATTATGCCTCAACTTATGATTTATACATGTGCATTACAGATCAGCTCTACCAAGGCACAAAACATTTGTTAAAATTGCACTTTTTTTTCTTTAGATATTTCAGGTTGTTCATATTTGTTCCGGTTATTGACATTTTATTATTAAAGGATATCAGAATTTAATGTTCTTTCCAATAAATCAAAGAGAAAAAATTGGTGTTGCCATTATTTATAGGAATAATGTCATATTATTATTTTTTTCACATTAAAGAAGAAAATTTGGAGTCATTATTTCTAGGTTATTATGCTATTATTTTTGAGTTTGATGCCCTTGACTGTTAATATCTTCAGGGTAATTTTTGCACTTTGCAAATTCATCCCACGGGCCAGATTGGAACCTTTGGCGGGCCGATTTTGGCCCCCGGGCCGCATGTTTGACACCTGTGTGTTAAATCATTGACAGAGCAGTTTATGAAGGGGTTAACAGCATGTGTTATCCCTCTGGGTGCTACACTGTCAGATCTGCAAGCATGGCCGCAGAGGGTTAATGCACTCCCATTGTCCTCCCTCATCGTGTTATCAGCAATCATCAACACCCGCGTCTAATGTGAAAGCAAAAGCGTTGCCAAGCACCAGACAGGAAGAGAAATCAGGCCAATAGACCCCAATCGAGGCTTAATGGGGGCCTAGTGGCGCGGCAACCAAGACCTCTCACACTGCCTGTTCATCATTCACTCCCGCTGGTGTCTGGGAGATGGCAAGGGCTCCTGGCTTATCAAACAAATTAGCTGCTTCATCACTGAAATGAAAGTGGTGCGTAAGCTGCGCCGTTGTCCTTTCTTTTCGCAGACCGTCCTTGTTATGAATCAAAGAATGAAAATAACCGGAAGTGTAAAGTAAGGATGATTTGAGACACAGTTGGATCCCCCTCTGTAGGTCTGGGGTGGAATGGATGGAAATATGTCTAAATTTCTCTTTTATTATTGGGTCTAAAAAGCTGGAAAAGGGCCAGGTACCAAAACGAACCCAGTTTCACTGAAGCACCCACATATAAATATCAATTCCAAAATTTGTATGTCTAACTTGTATGTTTTAGAGTGAAAAAAGTCAAATTAAATTATCAAAATGTTCACATCTACAAGCTATCCTTTAAAAAACGTAAAAAACATGAACCATCATCTTCATCTGTCCAACTCACCCTCCCACCTGCCCGCTTGACTACCATGGGGTCCGGAGCTTTCAGCCTCTCAGCCCCCCCGCCTCTGGAATGCCCTCCCAGAACACATAAAAAACTTTGATTCTATTACCACCTTCCAATCCCAGTTTAAGACTTATTTATTCAGACAGGCCTACTCAATTCCATAATTTCACTTTTATCTACTGCCATTTTATGTACCTATGTGTTTTATATATGTATATATGTACAGGGTGGGGAAGCAAAATTTACAATATTTTGAGGCAGGGATTGAAAGACAGTGTATGACCAATTAGTTTATTGAAAGTCATGAGAATTTATTTGCCACAAGAAAATTGACATCATAGAAAATGTTTTTATTCTATGTGTCCTCCTTCTTTCTCAATAACTGCCTTCACACACTTCCTGAAACTTGCGCAAGTGTTCCTCAGACATTGGGGTGACAACTTCTCCCATTCTTCTTTAATAGTATCTTCCAGACTTTCTCGTAATGGTTTTGCTCATAGTCATTCTCTTCTTTCCATTATAAACAGTCTTTATGGACACTCCAACTATTTTTGAAATCTCCTTTGGTGTGACGAGTGCATTCAGCAAATCACACACTCTTTGACGTTTACTTTCCTGATTACTCATATGGCAAAAGTTTCTGAAAAGGTATGGATAACAGTGTTAGGTATGATTATGACATCAATATATGTTTGGTTTCAAAACAATTGACGTAGTGCCTGCTGAGAAAAAACTAAATGTTCATTGTAAATTTTGCTTCCCCACCCTGTAATTTTGTGTTTTATTTATTTTTAACGACTTTGTACGGTGACCTTGAGTGTCCTGAAAGGCGCCTATAAATAAAATGTATAATTATTAGTATTATTATGAATAAAATTCAATTTATTAAGAAATAAAGTGCAATTTCAACAATTTATGCCATAATTTGGCCTCAGCTTCTCATTGCCATTTGTTCAAAATTTGTATGTCTAGCTTCTATGTTGAGTGAAAAAAGTGATTTTAGTCATTTATGCTATGATTTGGCCTCAGCTTCTCATTTTCACATGGTCATTACAACTTACAGATCACAGCTGATCTGTGTCGCCCCCCCCCCCCCCCCCCCCCCCCACACACACACACACACACACAGCTGCCTTGCTAACACAACTGGCAAACACCCAACATGTGGCAGCCTCTGCTTGGACGGCGGTCTGATTACAGTTGGGTCAAGAGCTAAACGTTGCCCTTCCAATCTTTGCAAACCCCGCCCACACAACACCACACATCTGAGTCACTAAAGCTGAATGGCTGCAACCGATGGCTCCGGTCCATATGCAGACACTCCTACAGTCGCCTTTATCTATCTGCCTCTAATTTCTCCTCCTCCTCTTCACTTTTCTAAAGTTAGACGCAACTCCGTCAGCGAGCGGTGATTTCATCGTTTTCGCCGTTCCTGTTGCTTTCGCCTCCTGTCTCCTATCGCTGTAGGGACTGGGGCCTAGTTCAGCCGTACTGAATGACAAACCAAGGGCACATCTGCAGCACATTTAGGTGCGTGGATCGTCATAGCTCTTTTCTAGAAGGATCCGTTTTATCATAGTATACATGCATCCTGCTGCATCTGCCAACTCCCGCTGTGCTGATGATGCTAAAGCAAAGAGACAAAATACACCGCGGAGCTTTGTCTGTGGACATAAATAATTGCAGCTCCCATGTTTCTTCTCCCCTCTCCATACGTCCCCTCCAGCCCTGTCTCAACCCTTTCGCTCCTCCCTCAATTCCCACATTTCACATCATAACATAATCCACATTCTGCTTCAATCAGATGGAAAAGCACAAACAGCCCTTCGGCCAGTCACGTTCCACACACAGACACACATGTTGTACACAAACACACTCATGCCCGGTTAAATATAAGCCTATATAACACACACCAATAGGCTGAGAGCTGAGGATAGGGGGGGCAGGGCCGTGCGTATGACAGCCATGTGGCAGGGCTTTAAAGCCTGAGTCATCACGTCATGCGACACATGTGTGTCTTCCCTGCAGGCGCTCAGCATAATGGCATATTAAAGGGCAGCCTACAGAGGAGCAACAGGGGGATAAATATCATGGCAGTTACCAGCAGGGTGGAGGAAGGCAAACGTCAAGATTTGCGTAGCTCTTATTGAGGGGCAAAAGACTACGCCGTGTTTCAGCCGGCGAAAGTTAGTCCAGGACATTGGCTTTACTCGAGCAAAGTCCGTTATAAAATACCATCTATTTAGGCCACAGGTGTCAAACGTGCGGCCCGGGGGCCAAATCTGGCCCACAAAAGGTTCCATTCCGGCCCGCGGGATGAAAGTGCAAAAATGAACATGAACAGTCGAGGCTGTCCAGATCCTTTTGGTTCAGGTTCCACATACAGACCAATGTGAGTAGTTCAGTGTTCAAATTTGGCATTTTTAGACGGGCAAGGCTGTCTAGCAAGGCTCATAGATAAACTTGTGTATTTGATAGTCATTTTATATTTGAGTGTATGAGGCATTTTGACGCAAAATTTGGCATTTCTGGATAAGTTTTATTTTTCATACTTTCATTCTTTCATACTAGATTTTGGTAAAAGTGGCCAATATTGTCCCAGCCTCAGGTTCAAATGAGAATTTGGCTCATTTACAGACTTGTCATTGATTTGATATAATCGTTTTATCTGTGAATGTATATTTAATTTTGATGCAATTTTTGCATTTTATACACTTTTTTTCTAATTTTTATTTTTTATGTTATAGATTCTGGTCAAGTGGGCAATGTTGTCCGGTGTCAGGTTCAAACGAGAATGTGGCTCATTCATCGACTTTTATCTATGAGTGTACGAAGAATTATTAATCCTCAGTCTTAAAAAGGTGGTTTATGGTGTTACACAGCATTTGCCTACATTCCACAACTAATTCTCCTGCCTTTGAGGATTGAAGTATGGCTGGAAAATGGTTGTTTGCCATAACAACTGAGTTAACATAATTTCCTCAGGTACTCCAGGTGTCCTAACACATTTATTCACCATTCTACCTTGAATGAAAAAGGATAGATGTGCTCATTTTAGTTGTCAATCTTAACCCTTTCATGCATAAGTCACTCCAGTGGACAGTTCTTCTCCAGCTGTTCTCTTGTATATTAATGGGTTTAGTTGTTTTAGTTCCATATCAGCCAACACAGTGGACACTTACGCATCATCTCATATCCTGACATTCAGACCATTCCTGTAACTTTGCTGTTCTTGATAAACCTGATCTGCACTAACATGTTTGAGTGTAAATCAATTATTTGTTAGACAAGAAAGTTTTTTTTTTTTTTTTTGCACATTATCCCGATGAAGTGAGGAATTAATAGCATTAGAATATGTTAAAATGTGAGAAGACATCAGATTAGCAGCATTAAACATGTTTTTATTTCATTGTTTTCATATCCCTCTCTGATATTGGGTTTTAAACACGTTTCTTTACTTCAAAAATTAAATGCATGGATATTTTTTTAACTCCACGGAGAAAAAAAAAAAACTGGATCGCATTGTTTTTTTTCATGCCTAAGGAGGAATAAAAACACTGAAGAAAAAAAAATCTTGACTAAGGTTCTCACAATTAATGCATGAAAGGGTTTAATACATGGGGATTGGAAAACACTCGTAAAGGATGGTTTTTAATGCTGCATTTTGTGACATCAGTATAAAATACATGTAATCACTGACTAAAACGCTCTTAGTTTGGTCATAACTTCTTTAAAAACAACTCTGGTGGACATAGAACTTCCTAATTTCGATCATAAGTGGACATAGAACCAGCTGATTCTCAAGGGACGATATGTTTGACAACACAACAAAAGATGAACGAACGAACATCGCTTGGGTACATTATATATACATATACCACCACATTTCCTTTATCCAGTCTTTCCATCATTCTTCGCTCTGTAAACAGTCCATTTATTCCACTTTGGGTCCATTTAAGTTTCCTGTAGTCGCTAGTTTGTGAGTCACCCTTTCCATTGTATATATTCCATCAATAATTTCAATCCGCTGGTCCAGTGTTGGTGGTTCTGTCCTTCCCCAGTTCCTTGTAAAAGCTTTTTTGCAAGCCACTAAAAGCATCTTAACCAAGTATATGTTGTTTCCCACTACATTTCCATCAGATAAGTTACACAAATACAGAACATCACAGCACATTGGACTCTCATAGCCTATTATTTGTTTTAGTACTCTACACACCATTTCGCACAGTAATTTTATCACATTTCCAAAAAACGTGTGCGATCTACATCAAATTCTCCACATTCCCTCTAATATTTCTGCTGTCTGTTTAACTGCTTACTTTTCTTCTTAGGTGTAATAAAGAAACACACCAGATTTTTCCAGGAGAACTCCCTCCAGATCCGCAAATTAGTGGATGTTTGGTGTATCTTCCACATATTAACCCTTTCATGCACAGTGGTCACTCCAGTGGACAGTTGTTCTCCAGCTGTTCTCTTGTTTATTCATGGGTTTTGTTGTTTTAGTTCCGTATCAGCCAACACAGTGGACACTTATGTATCATCCCATACATTAGAATTGATAGCATTACTGTAACTTTGCTGTTCTAGATAAACTTGATCTAACACATTTGAGTGTAAATCAAGTCCTTGTTATTGTTATTAGACTGTAATTAACAAAAGTTGTTTTTTTTTTGCATGTTATCTCAATGAAGTGAGTAATGACTTGTATTAGAGCATGTTAAATGTGAGAAAACATACGATTAGCTGCATTAAAATGTTTTTATTTCATAGTTTTCACAGTAAATAAATGTTTATTTTGGCTTCAAAAATTAAAGGCTTGGTGTTCAGCTGAGTGGACATTGTTGCAACTCCATGAAAAATTATCGCATTGCTTTTTTTTAATGCCTAAAGAGGAATAAAATCACTCAAGAAAAAAAAAATCTTGATTAAGGTTCTTGTAATTCATGCATGAAAGGATTAAATCAGTCAGCATCTGGAATTTCCACATTGAGCTCCTTCTCCCATTTTTTCTTTTATATACCGTAAATTCCGGACTATAAGCCACTACTTTTTTCCCACGCTTTAAACACTGCAGCTTATACGAGGATTTTCCCTTATTGCCTGCCACACCCCAGGGAAGAATCTGTATATTGTTACCAGGTATGCAGGAATGGATAACATTAACAACTTAACCTTTATCAAGTTAATATTAACACACACAAAAGGGGAACTTTTAAGGAAAAATAGTAAACCTTCAAATAGGGCTGTGCAATTAATCGAAATTCAATTACGATTTCGATTATTAGACGCAACGATTACAAAAATTATGTAATCGAGAAAAAACGATTATTAATTTTGAGTTGTTTAATTCACGCGCACACAAGCTACCATGACCTGCTCTGCCCCGCCCCCCTCTAAGCTACAGCTGCCTGCTAGCCGGCAGGTCCGCCCTGAGAGGAAAGTTGTACCTAGCGGTCTGGAAAAACGGCAGGAGAATCCCAGCAGAAGTGCTTGGTAAACAAAAAAGGCAAGTGAAATTCAATTGTATGGAATCACTTTGGGTTTGATGAAGAACACGAAGAGCAAAAACACATCACGTGCAAAAAGTGTTTCGTAGTTGTGTCCGCACCGACCGGTAACACAACAAACCTTTTTAACCATCTAAAGTTTAACCACCGCCACCTTTATCATAATTTATGAAAAACTAAAACACATAAAAACAACTTTGTCCGCAATGCAGTCTTCAGTTTCTCTTTACGCTGCAACTCCCGTATTAACCTAACCTAACCCGTATAACCCTAATGTGAAGGGCTGAACTGAAACCTCACGGCACGCCACTGAATTTACTATGTTTCATACTACATTGAACATACTTGAATTTATAATTTGCAGTTTACGTAAGCTTTTTTTTTTTTTTTTTTTTAATTGCTACAGTTCTATGGCAAGTCTATAGCAGTTTAATTCCAGTGCAGTATTTATTTACAAAAGGAAACATACTTGAATTTACAGTACACTTATTTGCATTCAAAGATTTTTTTGTTTCGTACAAAAGTGAACATACTTTGTTTTAATGGTTAAAAGCTTTATTTATGTGTAAAGAGTATATTTTACATTGTTTTGCAAGAAAAAAAATAAACAACTTTAAGGTTAAATAATCTTTTTAATAATCGTGATTTCAATTATTGCTAAAATAATCGTGATTTTTTTTTTTTCTATAATCGAGCAGCCCTACCTTCAAATGTTAATATTGTTTCACAAATATACAAAACAAAACTCTGAATGAAAACACCCAATAAAGCTCTCCAGAGACCGTCATAAATTTAAAGCATCTCAGAATTAATGCGCACGTCGTGCGTAATGTTAAATGAAAATGATATTACAACAGACGGAATTACTTGTTTTTAATCTTTATATTTTCAAAATAAATTAAAAGTCCTACTCTAACGAAAAACTAAAATTTGTTCACTTTCAAGTGTCTTTCAAGTCATTTGAAGTCCGTGAATCCACAGCCGGTGCAAAAGCAAGTCAATCCCGTATTGGCACGAATCCAAAGGACACCCCGATAAGTCCACCGACAAAAAAAAAAAAGAAAGAGAAAATGTGCTTTTATTACTATCCTTTTATTGCCTCGTTTTTTGTCTTTTGTTTTTTAATAATCATATTAACAACGAATCAACCTATAGATATGACAGCAAGCTCACACATATCAGACCCATTTACATACAGGGAAGAATTTCATTTGATCTCAAAGAAAACCTTTATCCAATTACCGTCCAGTTTTGACGCAATGAAAAAAAAAGGTTCCACTCGGTCCCATAGACTCCCATAGAAGCCAGGCTTCAACGGGGAAATGCATTGACCGTAGATCGTATGAGGAAACAGCGCAACGGGAATGTATGAAAAGTGAACAACATCCAGTCTGATGATTTGTGATAAAGCCGATTCTGAACGAACTCGTCTGTGAGATGAACGTGTTTTAACACATGTGTAGTCAATGAAATGTCAACACAACCGAACATATTTAACCATTTAATTTTCGTAATGACAGGGGAAGCCGGGTTTCTCTTGCAGTCTATGAGAAATCGCCACTGGTGGACACCCGCGGCTTATAAACCGGCGCGGCTTATACATGTACAAAATCGATTTTCTTTCTAAAATTAGGGTCTGCGGCTTATATTCAGGTGCGGTCTATAGTCCGGAATTTACGGTAATTGGTTGAGTTTTGTCATGAGCTGAAGGAAACTTCTAACATTTGTTTGCCATGCCGGTGTCAGCAGGAGGAGGAAATATAGAAAACGGCACAGGAGCATGATGGGATGTCAGGGAGGGAGATACAATAAATGGCAGATCCCAGAGTGAGGCTGTGATCAAACTGAGCTCTGCTGGAAAATGATCAGTAGAAGTGATGATTTGTGATGAGATTCCTAATCTCAATGGGACTTCCTGGTTAAATAAAGGTAAAAGAAATAAAAATGCCTGACACTACTGCATTACAGCAAAAAGTAATCAGTTACTGTAACGTGTTACTCCCAGCACTACGGCTGCGTTGTTCTGCATTTGTTTACTAATGCATCTAAAATCAAACATCGTAAATCACAGTTGCGTGTGCAGCTCCTTCAGTGAAACAGTATCCTTATCCTCCTGTTGTTGTAGGAAATGACTTCATGTTTTTGACATGTTAGGACATTTATACTGTTTAAAGGGGAGGCTATGCTCTACTGTCATGGAAAAAATTATTAGACCACCCCTTGTTTTCTTCAATTTCTTACTCATTTTAACCCTTTCATGCACAGTGGTCACTCCAGTGGGCAGTTCTTCTCCAGCTGTTCTCTTGTATATTCATGGGTTTTGTTGTTTTAGTTCCATATCAGCCAACACTGTGGACGCTTATGCATCATCCCATAATACACTGTTATTCATACCCTTACTGTAACTTTGCTGTTCTTGATAAACCTGATCTGCAGTAATATGTTTTAGTGTAAATCAATTGCTAATTGTTATTAGACTGTACTAAACAGTTTTCTGGAAAAAAAAAGTTTTTGTTTTGTTTTTTTTTGCATATCCTCCTGAA
The DNA here is from genome assembly GCF_902148855.1 of Sphaeramia orbicularis. Classification (NCBI taxonomy): domain Eukaryota; kingdom Metazoa; phylum Chordata; class Actinopteri; order Kurtiformes; family Apogonidae; genus Sphaeramia; species Sphaeramia orbicularis. Next base: position 38,572,247 of record NC_043979.1, on the reverse strand, counting down.
ACCCAGCAATGAATTTTGTCTTCTGTAGGGGACATAAGTTTGACAGTTTTACTTTAAAAATGCTGTGCTTTGCAAAAGACATTGTATTAAAAAAATCAATCAATAAATAAAAATAATTTTAAAAAAATGTATCTGAAAAAACTGTTGCATTATGCAGTTTCCAATCCAGACAATTTTTTAATGTAAAAAAGCTAAAAATGTCAAATTCCTGGATCTCAAGAGGATATTATCTCCATGAAATGAGTAATAACTAATATTACAGTATGATCAAATGTGAGAAAACAGTAGCAATTTAGCAATTAGCATGTTATGTTCTGACACACTTTTGTTTTTCCCCCTTTGTCTTTTGTGGGTTTTTTTGTTGTGGTTCTTACTCGGCACTTTTGGGTAAATATTGCTCTGTTATTTTTTTGCCTTGATAACATTTTTGGGATAATAGTATGTATTTAGTGTTTCTTTAATAGATGGCTAATTGGTTTTCCCGCCAGCTGAGCCTATAAATTGGACCAGTGCTGGGCTCTCGCTCTCTCTCGCCTCCTGCTCTCTCCACCTCCTCCAGCGATGACAGCGTCCGGAGCGCGCACGTTGAGGCGCGCATCTGCTCCACTCCTCCACGCAGGTTGCTCCACGCCAGCGGGGTTTTGTTAGCTTATTCTTTTGTTTGACCAGGTGGATCCGGACGTCCTGTTTTCGTTTTTCCTTTCGTTAGGGCTTATTTTGAAGTTTGGTTTATTTGATAGGGTAGCGGTGCGCTGGCAGCTTCTACGGCCCTGTACAGGGTTGGCCTGTCCAGCGCACCGTCCTTATGTTTAGTTTGCCGGTCCACTCTGGTCTTTTCTTTTGTTACTTTGGGCACGGGGTTTAAAAGGGGTTCTTAGATTCTGCTTCATTAAAACCATGTTGGGTATAAACGAAGAGAATAGCAGAAGAACAAAAAAACTAAATGCAAATAAATAAAAAACGTTTTTCGAATTATACTCCTTGACTCCCGGTGTCCTTTGTAAATATGTTTCACCTTTCGGGTTGTAACATAGCAGCATTAAAAATGTTTTTATTTCATAGTTTTCACAGTTTATCACTTTCGGATGATGATTTCTTAAAATAAATGTTTCTTTGCTTCAAAACTTAAATGCATGGTGTCCAAGTGAGTGGACATTTTTGTAACTCCACGAAAAATAGGATCATAAAAAAAAAAAAAAATCAATTGCATTGTGTTTTTTCATGCCTAAAGAGGAATAAAAACACTCAAGAAAAAAATATTGACTAAGGTTCTCATAATTCATGCATGAAAGGGTTAATGCCTGGTACAACTAAAGGTACATTTGTTTGGACAAATATAATGATAACAACAAAAATAGCTCCTCAGAGTTTAATTTCAGAGCTGATATCTATCCATTTTCCATGGTTTTCTTGATAATAACCAAAATCACTTCAGTTCTTACATCAATATCTGTCATCATACTGACAAAAACAGTGCTTTTATTCATTGCATGTTTTCTTTTCTGTCTGTTTTAGTCACATGATACACACAGGAGTTAGTACTGGATTGCATAACCATTGTTTTCGATGACTTTTGATGGTCTAATAATTTTTTCCGCGTCTGTATGTGTCACTGATCAAGGCGGTATAAGTCAAATGTGGGAGCTACAGAGACGGAGCAACAACCACCTGGAAACTCCTACGACGCTGTTTTCAAATGCGTGCAGTGGGTAGGAACGTGTTGAAGGGCAATGTTTGATTATGACTAAAATGCTCTTTCTTTCCACCTTCGATAAAAATACCTTTGTTGGTCGAACATATCTCCAAGAGTCACATGCTAAATATTATCTTAAGATTAATGTCGTAAGGACTTTGTTGGTCTGATGCATAAACGTAAACAATAGCCAACATTTACTGTGCAACAAAAACTACAGGCATAGTTTCATTTTGCTCCAATTAAGAGAAACAAATGAAATATCTAGTTATATTATGTATCCCATGATTTTCCTATAAGCAACATTACCCGCAGCTGAGGCTTGTTAGCTACAGCTGAAAGAGACACTAATATTCACCAGCTGGGGTTGGTTTAGTGGAGTTTGTAGAAATTATCTGCTAGTGCAGGGGTGTCAAACATGCGGCCCGGGGGCCAAAATCGGCCCGCCAAAGGGTCCAATCCGGCCCGCGGGATGAATTAGTGAAATACAAAAATTACACTTAAGATATTACAATCAAGCATGTCAAAATATTTCAGCTCAATTCAATCTAAAGTGGGTCAGACCAGTAAAATACTATCATAATAAACTATAAATAAAGAAAAACCCACATTTTTACCTCCGCCAAGGAGGTTATGTTTTTACTGGTGTTGGTTTGTCCGTCTGTCTGTCCGTGTGCAAGATAACGCCAAAAGTTATGGACGGATTTGGATCAAAAATTCAGGAAATGTTGATACTGGCACAAGAAAGAAATGATTAAATTTTGGTGGTGAATGGGGGGGGGGGGGTTGGGGGGGTTGTTACTGATCTGCCTTGGCAGAGGTCTGGAAAATACGTCAAAAGTATGGGAAATAGACAAGGAAAGTAATCGGGACACGTGTTTTTTCCTGGATGTTAAGGCCAAATTAATAAAATAAATCTGGAAAAAAAAATATATTATCAACCTTTTAGTAATATTTGCCAAATTTTACATTCATTGCACTAAATTTGTCCACTAGTGTCCAAACATTATTGTTTTTGAAGCACTTTTTTCCAATTATTTAGACAATTTGAAGAACATTATAAACTCTAAAGCAAATAAAATAACAAAAACTGTGTCAAGTATATAATCTTATTTAATTTGTATAGTTTCTATTTTATAGCTTGAGCTTTTTTATGTTTTTATTATTACAATTTTTTTTTTACGTATATTTGTTTCTATATGTTAGAAATGTAAAATATATTGTGAAATGTGAATTTTTTTATCCTACTTTGACGTATACTATTATGTATATTTTCTGCTCAATTGTTCATTGTTCAATAAAAAAATAAATAAATAAAAAATGTTAAGGCCTCGCAGGGTCACAAAAACATACAACCACACAACCTTTTAGTAGTATTTGCCAAATGTCATATTCATTGCACTAAATTTGCACACCAGCATCCAAACATTGTTTTTAAAGCACTTTTTTCCAATTATTTTGACAATTTGAAGAACATTATAAACTCTAAAGCAAATAAAATATATATATAAATTTATATAATTTCTATTTTATGGCTCAAGCTGTTTTATTTTATTATTATTATCATTATTATTATTATTATTTTTATTTTTTTATTTTTTTTTTATACTTACATTTGTTTTTTTATATTAGAAGTGCAAACTAAATTGTGAAATGTGATTTGATGTATACTATTATGTATATATTCTGTTCAACTGTTCAATAAGAAAAAAAAAAATGTTAAGGCCTCGCAGGGTCACGAAAACATACAACCACATGCACCAGCACATACACCGGATGTACGCAGCTCCGTCTCTGTTGGCAAGAGCCTTGGCGCACACAAACACATACACACACACACACACACAAACACACACATATTTAAGTACACACTAACACGGTGACAGGCAATTCCTCAAGGTCTGCACCTTGGGAACCTCTCTGTCTCTCCGTCTTTCCTTTCCTGAGCCTTGTGTGTGCATGAAAAGGACCTTGCAGACAGAGACAGAGCGTCTGGATTTCACTAAGGTCATAACCACCCATTTACAAAGCTCATGGCCATTAGGCGTCCACAGTTTGTCATGTGTTTGCTTTTAAAGTGCACAGCCTGTCTCGTAACACACCTGTTTGTATAATATATATATATATATATATATATATATATATATACAGGGTGGGGAAGCAAAATTTACAATGAACATTTAGTTGTTTTTTTCTCAGCAGGCACTACGTCAATTGTTTTGAAACCAAACATATATTGATGTCATAATCATACCTAACACTATTATCCATACCTTTTCAGAAACTTCTGCCCATATGAGTAATCAGGAAAGCAAACGTCAAAGAGTGTGTGATTTGCTGAATGCACTCGTCACACCAAAGGAGATTTCAAAAATAGTTGGAGTGTCCATAAAGACTGTTTATAATGGAAAGAAGAGAATGACTATGAGCAAAACTATTACCAGAAAGTCTGGAAGATACTATTAAAGAAGAATGGGAGAAGTTGTCACCCGAATATTTGAGGAACACTTGCGCAAGTTTCAGGAAGCGTGTGAAGGCAGTTATTGAGAAAGAAGGAGGACACATAGAATAAAAACATTTTCTATTATGTAAATTTTCTTGTGGCGAATAAATTCTCATGACTTTCAATAAACTAATTGGTCATACACTGTCTTTCAATCCCTGCCTCAAAATATTGTAAATTTTGCTTCCCCACCCTGTGTGTGTGTGTGTGTGTGTGTGTATATGTACATATATATATATATATATATATATATATATATATATATATATATATATATATATATATAGACACGTAGAAGCTCATATACACTACAAACAAAAACGTTAAGGATATTTTTAATTTTTGGGCTATTTTTTTCAGTTGGGATTCTTGCTCTGCGCTTTTTACTTTTTTGTGTGTGTGAATTGAAACACATTTTTTTTTTAGTGACCAGATATAGTTTTATGTACAAATAGCAAAAATGACCAAAAAAATGACAAAAAAAAAAAAAATGTCCTCAAGTTTTTGTTGGTAGTCGGCTAAAATTTACTTAGGGGGTCAAATGAGTGGCCATTTTTGTCAAAAAAAAAAAAAGTTGTCAGAAATGCATAGAATTGTGTTGAAATAATGCTAATATATTTGTGCACAGACTACTGATATTATTTGACAGTGGAAGCTATATTTTCAGAAATACTGGATTTGGAATAGCACGTGTATGTGAAAACTTTTGCTGGTGGACGGACGTGACATTACCCATGATGCTCTGGTCAGTACCAGTACTTTATTAGGAATAAACTTCTATACTTACTATTGCTAATTCTCCTCTTATTCATAAATGTAAGTATTGTGGATCTAAAACAATAACAGCTGACACAAAAACACAAAATATGGCAGTGGACGGATGTGACATGGTTGTTCCAGATCCCATCATACTGATGCTCGGCAGCCATGTCACCGTTTACACTAGTGATCCCTGTGCAAAAACTAGGATCAGAATTATTTATTGTATAGTTTATCATCATACTAAAGAGTAAATAACAATATAGAATTGTTATTTCTTTATAAAAATGCTTATTATTAGAAAACTGATTTAAAAAGTGACGTGTGCCATTCTTCATGTATGTATTGGCGTAACATAAGCAGGATGGATCAGCACCATACTCCATATTACAACCTGTAAAAATAAAACGTGATATGTAGGATAGAATCTGGTAAGAAAAACTGGGGAATCTAAAGGAATTGAATATTTGCTTTTCAAGTAAATTCAGTTTAAATATAACTCGGCCATTTGTGACATGAAAATATAGCATTTATTGTGATGAAACTGGACATTTTTGACCTGAAAACATAGTTCATATGACCATCAACATGTTGCAACAGAACTGAAATCCTGTCAATTTGCAAAACTTGTATTTACCAACACAAAGTTTGTATTAATTTCTTATCCACAAAGACATAAATAAGACCTCTAAGCAAATTTTAGCAGAGTGTAGGTCCGATCCTGTCGAGTCCCAGAATACTTTTCGCAGCATGATAATGGAAACAATATCTTGATCTGCTTTCACTAATTTATCCTGTCATTATAATTAGCTCTGATAAAATTAGTTCTCCATCAGAAAATTAATCATTTCAGTCATTTATTATTATAAGAAAAATGTTAGATATTGGATGCACTGCGGCAAATATGGAAATTAATTACCTCTGTAGTTTTGCACATTAAAAAAAAATCTATGGGTTTAGGGACGTGGATCATCAGACCGGGTTAATAAATGCTTGTGTTTATGAAGCAAAAGCAAAAATCAAATCATCCCGATCGTATTTGAAGCTTGAAAAATGTGCGATTCAATCGTATAAGCTGTGTATTGGTTCATCATATTAAGTTCATATAAACGTCACCTTTGCTTTGTGTAGTAGACAGATAAATGATTTATAATCCACTTTTTCTCACATATCGGATTTGTTGTGGGTAGCAGGATGAGGTCCCACATTCCAATTCGCACGAGTCCTTGGTATGTAAGGGTGTACGTTTAGGTGAGGGTGGGGGCTGGACGAGGAGAAGGTCACAAGAACAAACGATCGTAAAAACATAAGAAAAATTAAAAAAAAAAAAAAAAAGGGGGAGGGAGGGAGGGAGCAGAGCCTCCTGAGACAGAGTGGAAGATTACCTACAGGAGCTAAGCAAAAAAAAATAATGAGCTGCAGAGAAGAGAATCAGCGGGGGGGGTACAGGGAAAACAAAAAAATAAAAGACAGGAAAAAAAAAAAAAGCTAAATCCCATTAGAAAAATCCTGCAATCCTAAAAACAACTAAGCAATTATATCCCAGGGAAGGTGAATTATAGAAAGAGACAGTAAGAAACCGAGAGGTAAAAAAAACGCTTGTCTGTGCACGGCCCTGTGGAGACCCAGAGGTCGCATGAAGGGCAGCGAGAAAAGCGAAACGACAAAATCTTTGTGCTTCACAGCGTTCTGTAAGCCAGTCGCCTTACAAGGACCACAGGGACCGTGCCAAGCTGACAGCACGAGTTAGACTCAACCCTGCCGTACTTCTTCACCTCGACAACGACGTCAGCGAAGTCCGCCGTGTGGAGACGCTGCAGCTACAGTTCAACAGGAACCACTGAACTGGAAAAAAACTTCCTCTACTCTTACTACTTATTACTTTTATTAGTAATATCAATAACTGAGCATTAAACCAAGTGTTTCCATGCACCGTCATTGATCCAACTCCAAGGGTTTTACTGGTGAATCGATGTTGTAGAGCACAGGTGTCAAACATGTGGCCCGGGGCCCAAATCCGGCCCTTAGGATGAAGTTGTGAAATGCAAAAATTACACGAAGATTTTAACAATCCTTTTAGTTCAGGTTCCACATTCAGACCAAATCAATCTCAAGTGGGCGGGACCAGTAAAATATGATCATAATAACATATAAATAATGACAACTCCACATTTTTCTCTTTGTAAATGTAAATATTTTTCATGTATATACACTAAAAGTATAATTTGGCAAAAAATGCAAATAACCTGAAATGTCTTAAGAGAACAAAGTACAATTTTAGTAATATTCCACCTGTCATTAAATGTTTTGTGTGTTTGTAGATCCACTGTGATCTGATCACACCAAAGGAGATTTCAAAAATAGTTGGAGTGTCCAGAAAGACTGTTTATAATGGAAAGAAGAGAATGACTATGAGCAAAACTATTATGAGAAAGTCCGGAAGTGGAGGAAGCAACAAAAAACGTACCAAAGCTTTTATTAACTCTTTCAATGCCATGGGCCGATTAAATCGGCTTTACAAATACAACCTTTAAAGTGCCACGGGCCGATCAGATCGGCTTTGGAGAACACACCATATTTGTGTACAAACAAACCATCCACCCCCACTTCTTTCTCACATTTCGATGACGTTCTTGCAAATCTTCTTGCAAATTACGATCAATAATGAATCGGCTGCGTCCGGTGCGTTTTGAATCTAAGTAGCAATCGGTCGGATGTTACCGAGCGGTTTTTGACCAAGGAAGAGCTCGCGTTTTGTTTTCTGCTTGGGAAATTTTATGAATGAATTTATGAATGAAATCATATGCAAATTAGATGGCCATTTTGTAGTAATATCGTAAACACAGCGATCTGTCAAAACAGTCCCATCTGCTAGAAAATGAGTTCTGATGACGATTCAGACTTCGATTATAAAAACGACGCGAAATACTGAAAAACGGCCAAATTCTGTGGCACTTTTAAGGCTTATTAGCCCCTTAACTGTCTGGCACCGAAAGAGTTAAAGCTCTCAAATCCAAAATCCTAAAGGATCCAACCAAATCCATGAGAAAAATGGCAATTGAACTTGAGGTAGACAACAAGACCGTTAGAAATGCAGTAAAATATGATTTGAAGTTAAATTCTTACACAAGAACACCAAAACCCTTGTTGACAACAGCTATGAAGGAAAAGAGATTGGAAAGGTGCAAGAAAATTATTACATGGTTCAAGAAAAAGTCCTCCATTGTAACGATCTTTTCAGATGAAAAGATCTTCACTGTCGATGCTGTTCTGAACCGCAGAAATGACAGATTTATCGCAAAATCTCCTTCGGTGTGACGAGTGCATTCAGCAAATCACACACTCGTTGACGTTTGCTTTCCTGATTACTCATATGGGCAAAAGTTTCTGAAAAGGTATGGATAGTAGTGTTAGGTATGATTATGACATCAGTATATGTTTGGTTTCAAAACAATTGACGTAGTGCCTGCTGAAAAAAAGCAACTAAATGTTCGTTGTAAATTTTGCTTCCCCACCCTGTATCAGTAAATGTTTGTTTCTTTGCCTTTAAAATTTCACACATGGTGTCCAGCTGAGTGGACATTTTTGTAACTCCCTGAAAAATAGGTTGATGAAAAAATTAAATCGCATTGTTTTCTGTTTTCTGTTTGTTTTTTTTTTCATGCCTAAAGAGGAATAAAAACACTCAGGAAAAAAAAAAAAAATCTTGATTAAGGTTCTTATAAATCGTGCATGAAAGGGTTAAATAAGGCACAGATGTTGGACTTTTACCCTGACGCCCCGATCCAAACTGGTGAACGTTACCATTCCCGTTACAAACACACACTCAGATTACTTCTACAGACAACGGCAGTCATAAAGCGTTCCATTTGTTGTCCTGGGGAGGAACATGTTCACCGACCAAATGTCACTACTCAATAATCCCTGAGCGTATACTGTATACACTATAATTCAAAGACATCAGGCTGCCATTCAACCTCCGAAACGCATTTAAATTGATCTCGTACAGCTAGTTCTCTGGCGCTGTCATGTTCGATTTGATACATGACAGTGACATTTTACTGAGACGTTAGATTTACAGCATGTATGATGAAGTGATATTTATACCAGTGGACAGGAAAGAGCCATCAGTACATGCCATAATCTGCTCAGGGCTTGGAGTGAACAACATGGACACGGCAATCTGACAACTCGGCCTTATTTATAGATACGATTATTAATATTTATAGACAGCGTCGGGAGTAACCGGATACAAAAGTAATGCATTACAGTTATAACGTACATGTATATATGATAAACTGAGGCATAATATTGTTATAATTACACTTATTTTTTTCAGTTTGTTCATGTGATTCACATCTTTTGAAAGGATAGTTTGTAGATGGGAAACTTTTCATCATGTAAATCAACTTTTTTCGCTCTGAAACTTAGAGAAAAGTTTGGAGTTGACCTTACTTACACAGGGTGTCCCATAAGTCTCCATACATAGGAAAAATAAACGTTTCTTGGCATAAACCATTTTTATTTATATAATATGCTCTATATGACTGCCATTTTGTCGTGAACACATTTCAATGCATGTCCTCCACTGCTGAAGAACTATAAAGAAGAAATACAAAGAAATACATGTTAGAACCATATGTATTATGTCTCCTATGTATGGAGACTTATGGGACACCCTGTATATTATGATGTTATTATTTTACTGGTTTGGCCCACTTCAGATCCAATTTAGCTGAATGTGGCCCCTGGACTTATATGAGTTTGACACCCCTGTCTTAGTAGAAGCTTTTTAAGGTACGGTAATGGAGGGACGTCTGAGCCAAAGGGGGAAAGAGAAAAGCATGGACCACCCTGAGTCAGTCCTTGAAAAACAGGAAAAAAAATAGATTTTTGACAGGATTGAACAACCTTTCTCACCCTTAACAGAAACCAGAATCAAGACAACTATATTTCTTGTAACTGCCTTAAAGTTGTGGTGCAGTGATCTAACTTCAGACTGCCGAAGTTTAAGGAAATCGGCAACGTGAATAAGAAAACCCAAAAGTCAAACACACCCCATTCTAATAATCTTGGATAGCCTTGTATGAATCCATTGGCACTAGAGCCCGACCGATATGGGATTTTTGGGGCCGATGCCGATATTGGGGTATAAAAAAAGCCGATATCCAATATATCGGCCGATATCAGATATTGGCCGATAACCGATATATTGGCCGATATATGAAATAAGAACACTGATCTACACAGGATATAATAATCTTATATTAGATAATTGTGGACAGGTGGATAAACAGTTGCATAAATCTTTGTTTATCTCACAAATATAATTTACACAACTTTCAAATGCAAACTATGCAATCACAAAAATAATTAGAGCAAAAAATATGACTGACCACACAATTACAGGGTGGGGAAGCAAAATTTACAATGAACATTTAGTTGTTTTTTCTCAGCAGGCACTACAGCAATTGTTTTGAAACCAAACATATATTGATGTCATAATCATACCTAACACTATTATCCATACCTTTTCAGAAACTTTTGCCCATATGAGTAATCAGGAAAGCAAACGTCAAAGAGTGTGTGATTTGCTGAATGCACTCGTCACACCAAAGGAGATTTCAAAAATAGTTGGAGTGTCCATAAAGACTGTTTATAATGGAAAGAAGAGAATGACTATGAGCAAAACTATTACCAGAAAGTCTGGAAGATACTATTAAAGAAGAATGGGAGAAGTTGTCACCCCAATATTTGAGGAACACTTGCGCAAGTTTCAGGAAGCGTGTGAAGGCAGTTATTGAGAAAGAAGGAGGACACATAGAATAAAAACATTTTCTATTATGTACATTTTCTTGTGGCAAATAAATTCTCATGACTTTCAATAAACTAATTGGTCATACACTGTCTTTCAATCCCTGCCTCAAAATATTGTACATTTTGCTTCCCCACCCTGTATGTTTTCATTCACAAATTTGGATGTGTCTGCCTCACGGCACTACAACTTCTTATGTGGAGTAAGGACTAAACTGAGCATGTGCAGAGTGAATTAGGTGAGTCCTAAGTTGTTCCTGATTGGAGCAATAGTAAGAGTTACAACTGACCTGTGTTACAACTGTCCCCAGTCTCCCCTACAGTATTAGCGTCATTGTCCGAGCAAGAGTGAAAGTGAAACTAACTCGCTTTAAAGTTCCTCTTATTCTCCAGGCAGCACGCACACACACACACACACACACACACACACACACACACACACACAGGATCAGCGAGCAACAGAATCTCCGTGCAGCAAAAAAAAGTTAATATATCGGCTACATATTGGCCGATGTTGATTAACTGGTGATATGCTATAATCGGCCCGATTAATCGGTCGGGCTCTAATTGGCACCATTTTGCTTCTTCCTCTACAGTGTTGGGAGTAACACATTACAAAAGTAATGTATTGCAGTAATAGATTTTTTTGCTGTAACGCAGCAGTGTAAAGCATTACTAATCAATTTACAGTCATATTTTACTTGTACGTGTTAATTAGCGCTTGCATTACAACACATTTTTCGCCCATAATTTAACTGCTCAAATGAAAAAACAAAGAAACAAACAAACAAAAAAAAAACACGAGACCATGACACCATAGCCCTTTAAACCAGGGATCTCAAACATGCGGCCTGTGGGATGAATTCGCAAAGTGCAAAAATTCCACAGTCAAGGCTGTGGAACTCATTTTAGTTCAGGTTCCACATACAGACCAATATGATCTACAGTCAAATAATAACAGCAGAATAACCGACAAAAAAGAAGGACTCCAGATTTTCTTCAGAGTTTTACCAATATTCTGCCAGTTGCTAAATGTTTTGTGCGGTTTTAACGCACATGTGTAAACGATAACCTGATAAACCGAGGCAGAATATTGTTAAAATTGCACTTGTTTTTCTTCAGACAATTCAAGTTGTTCATGTTATTCAGATTTTTAAGGAAACTTTGTAGATATAAACCTGGTCATAATATAATTTTACTTTTTTCACTGTTATTATTTTACTGGTCCAGGACATTTGACATCAAATTGGGCTGAATGTGGAACTGAACTAAAATGAGTTTGACACCCCTGTTGTAAGGTAAGGAATTACTTTTAAATAACAGCAACAAGTAATCTTTAACGGATTACAGCTTGGAAACAACTTGCACAACACTGCTTATAGATGTATAGATAATGTGATAACGTTTTATTTCGTCGAGTTCAGGAGAGTGTCGCGGAAATAAAAAGCCCCAGTCTTACAAATGAACCACAATTTGAAATCAATAAGACAGAGCAGTATTTCCGTGTGCTAATGTACACATCCCATAACTCCTGACTTCAGTAACACCAATCAAATCCAATGAAGTGCACAGGCTCATTTAGTTTAGAAATTTGACTCTTGATGATGACGGACCTCTGTGGTACTGCAGCCGGACAGTGGTCAAACACTTAGGTCATAAGAGTCCAGTACAGAAGCATATTGACCGGGACTAATACGAGTGCAAATCGATGCAGCAGGTACATGGTATTATACAAGTGACCTCGGCAATGCTGGAAAAAAAAGCAGCATTTTGAAGAAAATCCTGTCATAAATCACCGTGCTGACAACCCTGGGTGTCCTCGCTTGTCACCATCTGCAGCATTATGTTTGTTTCCGATATTAGTTTATGGACAAATATTAATTTTTCTGTAAAAGCGCAGCCTTCGTCAAGTATCATCCCGACCTCCAAACACGTACACGGGTCAAACCTGAAGAAGAGTTGACTCTATCCTTGTTTTCTCATCCAAAAACTTTGCTATCCTCAGGGTATTGCTTTATCACTGTCTAAGTTTGGCCTCGATTCTTGCCCTGATCTAAAATAATGTGGTTCATACTGTGTTTTTACAACCTGTGTTTTTACATAAAATGGACCGGTTAAGTTAAATTAACCCTTTCACGCAAGGTGGACAGTAGGGGTGTAAGGGTGCACTCGTTTCGGTCCAGGTCCTTCAATACAATACAGAGATATACCAAAGGAATACATGTAGCCTATGTGAAGAACGTAAAACACTCATTTTAAAGGGGTCATATTTTGCTAAACCCACTTTTATTCGAAACCATGCACACTGTTTGATATCCTAGACAGATGTGTAAGTGGTACATGCACCATACACATGCTGAAGGTCAACCAGCATGGCAGCTCAGAGCACCATCACAGGTACAAAACCAGAGTTGGAACACCCTCCGTCTTCTCCAAGGTCTCCAGTTTAGGAGTATTTCAGATTCCTTGTCAGTTTCGTCAATGGAGAAAGGCAAGTTGACAAAACAAGAGCGGTATGGTGGCATTGTTTCGGTTATATTTAAAGTTTTTTTGAATGAAATTGGTCTCCTTCACTGTACCAAAAATGCACCAAACTGAATTTTTTCTGTTCTGTTACATCCCTATTGTAAAGTTATTCCAGCTTCAATTAAAACCACAATATTTGCAATACTTTGTATATTGTTAATAGTAGCGTATAGCACTGCAATACCAGAATTACCACATGGATTAACTGATAATTAATACTTCTGTTATGTTAATACATAATCATGTTGTTAATGTGGCAACTGATGAGACAAATCAGTCAAAAATCCACTGTATTAATGAATATTTTCACACAAAATATGATATTTAGCATTAGGCTACATTCAAACTATTAATATGCAGTTGTATAAGACCTGGATTCAATTGTTTAATAATTCATTCATGAAAGGGTTAAACTACTCACTACTGATAAATGTAAAAAAAAACTATTGGGAAAAATGGAATGTGTATGTTAATCAAAGAAATCCTTGAACCTGTAATGTAATGTTAATGTAAATATTTTCATAATTTAATGTTTTTTTGCACTAAATGAAAGAGAAAAAATTGGTGTGGTCATTATTAATAGGTTATTATGATATTTTTGAGTTTGATGCCCTAACTTGCACTTTGCAAAGTCATCCCAGGGGCCGGATTGGACCCTTTGGTGGGCTGGATTTGGCCCCCGGGCCGCATGTTTGACACCTGTGGCATAATTGAATGTTATTTTTTGCACTAAAACAATTTGGAGTTGTCATTATTTATTGGTTTTCATGCTATTATTTTACTGGTCCGGCCCACTTCAGATTAAATTGGGCTGAATGTGGCCCCTAGAAGACAATGAGTTTGACACCCCTGTTCTAAAGGGTTTACCCCTCCGTCCATCCTCCTTATCTATATCCAGGTCATTTAGGGAACAGCCTGAGCACAGATGCCCAAACTGTCCTCTCCTGCGCCAAATCCTCTGAGAGGACACCGAGGCATTCCCACGCCAGCTGAGAAATATGATCCCTTTGCTTTCTGCCCCAGGCCTTTCTCCAGTTAGACAAGCCCAAAACCCCTCACCGGGGACACGTCCAGGAGCAGAAAACCACCTCAACTGGCTCATTTCAATGTGGAGAAACAACAGACTGACCGCTGAATTGAAGGCTTTTGGCTCGATTCCCTCTTCACCGCCACAACAGACCCTTACAGTCTCTGCATTGCTACCAACGCCTGCGGCAAAGAGGTTCCATCCAATAGTCACTTCAGTAAAAAGCATCGAAAAACACAGAGAGAAAAAAAAAAAAAAAAGGTTTAGGACACCCTTAACCCTTTCATGCATGAATTAGAAGAACCTTAGCAAATATTTTTTTTCTTGAGTGTTTTTGTTCCTCTTTAGGCATGAAAAAAAATGATGCAATTGATTTTTTTTTTTTTTTTTTTTTTAATGAACCTACTTTTCCTGAAGTTACAAAAATGTCCACTCAGCTGGACACCATGCATTTAAGTTTTGAAGCAAAGAAAAAAAATTTTTTTTTTTTTAAATCACCATCAGAAAGTGATATACTGTGTGAAAACTATGAAATAAAAACATTTTTTTTAATGCTAATTGCCAAATTTGCTACTGTTTTCTCACATTTTATCATATTCTAATATTAGTTATTACTCATTTCATGGAGATAAAATCCTCCTGAGACCCGGGAAATTTACAGTTTTAGCTTTTTTACAATCCAAAATCAAACCAAAACACTTGTTAGTGTTTTGGTGTTCTTGTGTAAGAATTTAACTTCAAATCATATTTTACTGCATTTCTAACGGTCTTGTTGTCTACCTCAAGTTCAATTACCATTTTTCTCATGGATTTGGTTGGATCCTTTAGGATTTTGGATTTGAGAGCTTTAATAAAAGCTTTGGTATGTTTTTTGTTGCTTCCTCCACTTCCAGACTTTCTCATAATAGTTCTGCTCATAGTCATTCTCTTCTTTCCATTATAAACAGTCTTTATGGACACTCCAGCTATTTTGGAAATCTCCTTTGGTGTGACGAGTGCATTCAGCAAATCACACACTCTTTGACGTTTGCTTTCCTGATTACTCATATGGGCAAAAGTTTCTGAAAAGGTATGGATAATAGTGTTAGGTATGATTATGACATCAATATATGTTTGGTTTCAAAACAATTGACGTAGTGCCTGCTGAGAAAAAACAACTAAATTTTCATTGTAAATTTTGCTTCCCCACCCTGTATGTGTGTGCACTATAAAGGGTTAATGAAATATACAGTCTACTCTCGTTATACCGCCAACTTCCGTTCACGGCCAAATTGGCGGTATAGCGAAAATGGCGTTACAACGGGTTGCGTCCATAATGTGCATGTCTTTACTATATGATGTCTGTGCTGCCTCCGTTAACCCGTTCTAATTGCGTTTCTAAATAAATCTTGATTCTGTTATGTTGTAAGGGATCATTTAAAGTGGGGAAACATTTTAAGCATTATTATACCGTGTCAGGAAATGACACCCCATCATCTTGAGGCTTTGGCTTAATCCCACGTCCTCTTCCCGACATCCTGACCTACTGAGTGTTCTGCGATAAATGAACGGTGGCCGTTCCGTAGACCTACTCGTAGCTTGTCGCGATCAGCGTCTGGCGCGTTTGTTTCAGTGCATTGTTAAAATTTATGTGTACTCGATGGCAATCACGCTGGCGGTATAACGGTCGGGAAATCAATGGTATAAGTGTTGTTTGTGCGTGGAACTGGGCTGGCGGATGGCGATAGGCGGAAATGGCGGTAGCTAATTGAATAATGCATTGGGGATTTTTGTGCAATGGTTTTGGTCGGCGGTGAGCGAAAATGGCGGTGTAACGGCGGGCGGTTTAACGAGAGTAGACTGTATCACAAACACTAACTTTTTTCCACCACTGTATTGTATGTCATCCATTCTGTTGCATTGGATCTTTTTACAAAGTGGGTCAGCAAAAGTAGCCGGGCCAAAACAACATCACCACCAGTAGGAGGCATACATGGATCTGTCTGTTCATGCAAGATGGGCTCCATTCATTAGGCAGCACAAATTTTGGCCGACACGGTGGAACAGTGGTTAGCACAGTGCCTCACAGCAAGAAAGTTCTGGGTTTGATCCCAGCACTGGCAGAGGCCTTTCTATGTAGAGTCTGCATGTTCTTCCTCCTCCCCCCACCATCCAATGACATGCGCCATCATAGACTAATTATCTGTATACGTTAGCCCCGCAATGAACTGGTGACATGTCAGTTAAACCCCGCCTTTGGCCGTTGACAGCTGGAATAGACTTCAGCATCCTCACGAGTACCCTGAGACGAACCCATGAAGATCCAGCGCTACTTCTGTGTCAGTTCCCAAATGAATTTTTCTCTCCATTTAACCTTTCATAAGTGATTTATCACCATTTATTATAATATAATCCTCTAGATTTTGCATTTTTCACTGTAAATCGTGTATTTTCCTTTATTTAATTTAGATGTTCATGAAAACTCAAGAGTTAATTCACAGGTTATTATATCAAAACAGAGAAAACTGAAGAAAAAGTGAGGTTTTTCAGCAAATATATCAATAACTGAACATAAAAATAAGTGTGCCCATCCATTGTCATTGATCCAACCCCATGGGTTTTACTGGTGAATCAATGTTGTAGAAGATGACGGTGTTTCCATGGTAACTACAGAGCCTCTGAACGTCCAAATGGGTCATATCTGATGACCATGAAAAGTCAACAAACTGTATTTTACACCAATTATTTACATGTATTGATAGGATTAGAGAAACAACAGCTATTTAACAGTTTAGAGAGGCTCCGTAGTTACCGTGGAAACACCATCATCTTCTACAACATTGATTCACCATGGAGTTTGATCAATGTCAGTGCATGAGGACACTTGTTTTTAGGTTCAGTTTTTAATATATTTGCCATAAATGTCACTTTTTCTTCAGTTTTGTCTGCTTTGATATAATAACTTTTAAATCAACTGAGTTTTCATTAATATTTAAATTAAATATAGGAAATATAAAACAGGAAAACACATGATTTACAGTGAAAAATGCCAAATATAGAGGATAATATTTTAATAAACGGTGATAAATTACTTATGAATGGTTAAATACAGAGAAAATTCAGTTGCTGTTCAGAGGCTCTGTTGTTACCGTGGAAACACCGTCATCTTCTACAACATTAATTCACTAGTAAAACCCATGGAGTTGGATCAATGACAGTGGATGGACACACTTGGTTTAATGCTCAGTTATTAATATCTTTGCTGAAAAAGTAACTTTTTCTTCAGCTTTGTATGTTTTGATATACTAACCCTTACATCAACTCTGAGTTTTCATGAATAGCTAAATGAAATATAGGAAAATACATGATTTATAGTGAATAATGCAAAATATAGAGGATAATATTTTAATAAATGATAATAAATTACTTACGAATGGTTAAATAGAGAGAAAATTCATTTGACATTCAGAGGCTCTGTTGTTACCATGGAAACACCGTCATCTTCTACAACATTAATTCACTTGTAAAACCCATGGAGTTGGATCAATGACAGTGGATGGACACACTTATTTTTATGTTCAGTTACTGATATATTTGCCGAAAAACCTCACTTTTTCTTCAGTTTTCTCTGTTTTGATATAATAACCTTCAAATCAACTCTGAGTTTTCATGAATATCTAAATGAAATATAGGAAAAAAACATGATTTACAGTGAAAAATGCCAAATATAGAGGATAATATTTTAATAAACGGTGATAAATTACTTATGAATGGTTAAATAAAGAGAAAATTCATTTGACATTCAGAGGCTTTGTTGTTACCATGGAAACATTGTCATCTTCTACAACATTAATTCACTAATAAAACCCATGGAGTTGGATCAGTGACAGTGGATGGAGATGCTTGTTTTAATGCTCGGCTATCGATATCTATGCTGAAAAAGTAACTTTTTCTTCAGTTTTATCTGTTTTGATACAATAACCTTTGAAGTAACTGAGTTTTTATGAATATCTAAATGAAATATAGGAAAATACATGATTTACAGTGGAAAAATGCCAAATATAGAGGACAATATTTTAATAAACGGTGATAAATTACTTATGAATGGTTAAATACAGAGAAAATTCAGTTGCTGTTCAGAGGCTCTGTTGTTACCGTGGAAACACCGTCATCTTCTACAACATTATTTCACCAGTAAAACGCATGGAGTTGGATCAGTGACAGTGGATGGAGATACTTGGTTTAATGCTCAGTTATTGATATCTTTGCTGAACAAGTCACTTTTTCTTCAGTTTTGTCTGTTTTGATATACTAACCCTTATATCAACTTTGCGTTCTCATGAATATCTAAATTAAATATAGGAAAATATATGATTTACACTGAAAAATGCAAAATACAGAGGATAATATTCTTATAAATGATGATAAATTACTTATGAATGGTTAAATAGAGAGAAAATTCATTTGCTGTTCAGAGGCTCTGTTGTTACCGTGGAAACACCGTCATCTTCTACAACATTAATTCACTAGTAAAACCCATGGAGTTGGATCAATGACAGTGGATGGACACACTTGGTTTAATGCTCAGTTATTAATATCTTTGCTGAAAAAGTAACTTTTTCTTCAGTTTTGTCTGTTTTGATCTAATAACCTTTGAATTAACTCTGAGTTTTTATGAATATCTAAATTAAATATAGGAAAAAACATGATTTACAGTGGAAAAATGCAAAATATAGAGAATAATATTATAATAAATTATGATAAATTACTTACGAATGGTTAAATAGAGAGAAAATTAATTTGCCGTTGTGAGGCTCTGTTGTTCCCATGGAAACACGTCATCTTCTACAACATTAATTCACTTGTAAAACCCATGGAGTTGGATCAATGACAGTGGATGGACACACTTGGTTTAATGCTCAGTTATTAATATCTTTGCTGAAAAAGTAACTTTTTCTTCAGTTTTGTCTGTTTTGATCTAATAACCTTTGAATTAACTCTGAGTTTTTATGAATATCTAAATTAAATATAGGAAAAAACATGATTTACAGTGGAAAAATGCAAAATATAGAGGATAATATTATAATAAATTATGATAAATTACTTACGAATGGTTAAATAGAGAGAAAATTAATTTGCCGTTGTGAGGCTCTGTTGTTCCCATGGAAACACGTCATCTTCTACAACATTAATTCACTTGTAAAACCCATGGAGTTGGATCAATGACAGTGGATGGACACACTTATTTTTATGTTCAGTTACTGATATATTTGCCGAAAAAACTCACTTTTTCTTCAGTTTTCTCTGTTTTGATATAATAACCTTCAAATCAACTCTGAGTTTTCATGAATATCTAAATGAAATATAGGAAAAAAACATGATTTACAGTGAAAAATGCAAAACATAGAAGATCAAATTATAATAAATGGTGATGAATTACTTAAGAAAGGTTGCCAACTGCCATAAAAGTAGCATTGGGTCTTTATGGGTTAAATGGAAAGTCGGAAAATGAATGAAAGCTCAAATTTTCAGCGATTTTTTTTTTGTGCTTATCACCTGCCAGTCACATCAATGTACAGTATGTTGGTCTAAGGTCTTCCATACTTGGCCTCAAACAAACATAAAAGTCAACTTTTTCAGTATTTTTTATTGGGAACACAATAGTAAGTGCTTCCAATTTGCTCTGTGAAGAGGAGTATGAAACAAACCCATCTCTTACTCTGCTGTATATTATCTAAACCACATCAAAAATACCCTTGAAGCACCAGCTTTACAGTCCTGTTCATGTCATACGATGCATTTATATTACATTTCAAAAGCAACCTTCGAAAAACATAAACTTAGCAAAAAGGCAGCGGCGAAAAGAAGCACAGTAAATAAACCAGGATGCAGCAACAAAACAACAGAGAAGAAATTTCCAGCTTCGTTTTCCTTGTGTTCGCACCTGAAGTTTTGTCAAAGCCGAGTTAATTACAGCTTTTCAACGCCTTAAAGCTTTCAAACAACTTCCTTTTGAAAGGCTTAAATCTGTAGAATGATGAATAAAGCACTGCAGCATCTGCCGTCAGGTTTGTTTTCAGGTCTGTAAGTAATTTTTAGTTACTATATGTTTATGTTTCAATTAGCGCTACGTAATTACCGCCTCAAAACACTATGACAACCAATCACAGACGAGCAGACGGTGTATTATCCATCTGGTCAAAACACTGAAGATTCACCGTCTACAAGTAGTTAGTACAGAACCGACTATCAGTGAAGTTTCTCAGAGAGCGTAGGAGTATAAAGTGGCGCCCGTTTATTTTCTCCAGCCCACATGACAGTGTGTAAGTACTCGAGTGTTACCTGTCGTCTGATGGGGAGAATTAATAATCAGTTTGGGAACATGTCAGACTATTCTCAAACATTCATGTTTATTTTTCTATACTGACAAATTAACCCATTCTAAGACCCAATGCTACTTTTCCTCTCTATTTGACCTTCCTTAAGCGATTTATCACCATTTATTATAATATTATCTCCTTTATTCAGTGAAAATCAGGTATTTTCTTGTATTTAATTCACTGATTGTGCAGATGTGCATCAAAACTCAGATTAAAGTTGAGGGTTATTATATAAGGAACAGAGAAAACTGAAGAAAAAGTGACAATTTCAGCAAAATATATCAATAATTGAACATAAAAACAAGTGTGTCCACCCAGTGTCTTTTCTGAAACTCCATGGGTTTTACTGGTGAATCAGTGTTGTAGAAGATGACGGTGTTTCCATGGTAACTACGGAGCCTCTGAATGTCCAAATGGGTCCTATCTGATGGCAATGAAAAGACGACAAACTGCATTTTACACCAAATACACAGGTCAATTTTTTTTTTTTTTTAATGATCTGCTTCAGAGATTAAATGTGCAAAATTTTAACAAGATTAATTGGAAAATAACTGACTAAAGTGCTGGTTTGCTGATGTTTTCAAGGCATCTAATAAAGTGTTATTATACATATATATTGTTTATGTACATTTATACAATAGATCAATAAATCTTCCACTCGATAGAACCTGTAAATTGAATGTTGTCATGTGCGGACAGTGTTTTGAAGTTGATCTTGTGGCTCTGAGACAAATATTCCTTTGGAGTTTAGTTTAGTTTAGTTTATTTCAGACACAAACATAATACAAAACATATGAAACAAAAATAGAAATAATAATAATAATAATAATAATAATAATAATAATAATAATAATAATAATAATAATAATAATAATAATAATAAACAATACACAAATAAAAAAAATCAAACAATGGAAAAATAATAATAATAATAATGATAAACAATACACAAAAAATCAAATAATAGAGAAAAAAAAAAAAAATTCTCTCATTAATTCTCAAATTTCACATTTTGACCCAAAACTGTATCTTGGAAACTTCAGCCAACCAGCGTTTAATGACTTAATTTTTCTTTATTAGTGACTCCCACGTGATAAAACTTCACTACTTTTATTCTGGAAGCATTTTACCAGTAGACCAGTGCTATTTACATGTATTGATAAGGTTAGTGGATCAAGAGGTATTAAACAGTTTACATCAGGGTCCGAATTTTTGTCTTTGTTTTAGTACAAAAAATAACATTAAATTATGAAAATATTTACATTTACAAACTATCCTGTAGCAATAAAATGTGAATAACCTGAACAAATATGAACAACTTTAAATGTCTAAAGAAAATTAAGCACAATTTGAACAATTTTCTGCCTGTTATTAAGTATTTAGTGTCTTTGGAGATCTGATCCATAATGCACATGTAGAAATGATAAGTTGAGGCATAATATTGTTAAAATAGCACTTATTTTTCTTAAGAAATTTAAGTTTTATCAGGATATTCAGATCTTTTTTTGTTTGGATAGTTTATAAAAGTATTTTCATAATTTAATGGGGGGTTTTTTTGCACTAAAACAAAAACAAAAATTTGGAGTTGTCATTTTTTTCTTCGCCCGTAAGTAGCTGGGATAGGCTCCAAGTGACCCCCGTGACCCTAGTGAGGATAAAGCGGGTTCAGAAAATAAATGAATGAATGAATGAATTAATTTTTTATAGGTTATTATGCTATTATTTCACAGGTCTGGCCCACTGGAGATCAAATCGGGTTGAATGTGGCCCCTGAAATAAAATGAGTTTGAGACCCCTGGTGTAAGTGGTATTTTAAAAAGGATAACACTTTCATAAAATAGAGATCTTTAGCTAAAAAATGAACCCACTTGATAAATGATGTGTGTAACTTTACTTTTTCATGTTGATGTTCACTTTCGCTTGATCGGACCCATCAGAAGACAGTTTTGGTCGACGGTGGATGTTTGGGTCTTTATGGCTTAAGATGTCTGACATCCAGGGTAATGTACAATAAATAATACATGTGTGGGTAAATGTAACAGGCCGAGAAAGAGTACGTTTCAGACACTTTTAGAATTCCTCAACAGCAGCTCTCACTGTTAACCTGGCTTCGGGGCATCAATATTTCTTGTCCCCCCAATTACATAGCTTTCTAGTGAGCAGAAACATCGCTTGGCTTCTTAAATCGTGATGACTCACTGGAGGGGAAAAGGCTGTGTGCACGCATGCATGTGTTTTTCCGGATGTTGACTTGAACACTTTTCATGCAGACTCCAGTATAAAACTTTTTCAGAAGTGTGCTGTTTAAAAAAAAAAAAAAAAAATGACACGACCTCTAACATGCAGACACATAAGACTATTATTTGTAATAGGACAGGAGTCTGCAAAAATATGTGACAGTGAGTCCAAGGAGCAAAAGCTAGAGGCAAAATCACAATAAAATTCATGAAGAGAAGAAACATGGCAGCACAACTTTTAATCATCCTAAACCCAGATCCTATTTGGCGCTTGTCAAGGCTAAGGACTTTAGCAGGAGGCGCTGTCAGGATACTGGACAAACAGAAGCAGCCGCTACACAGGCTGAAAAACTGATGCAGCAGAGTTTGTGCTGCATGTCTGAGGACCAGTGTAGGGAGTAATATGTTGCAAAAGTAATGCATTACAGTAACGGATTACTTTTTGCTGTAACGCAGTAGTGTAAGGCACTACTAATCAATTTTCAGCCATATTTTACTCGGTACATGTTCAATAGCACTGGCGTTACAACACACTTTTTGCCTCTAATTTAATTACTCAAATAAAAAAAAAAATAAAATAAACCCTAAGCCTAAAATGGTCCATCTGTTTTTTACCTCTGCCAAAAAGGTTATGTTTTTGCCGGTGTTGGTTTGTCTATTTGTCTGTCTGTCCATGTGCAAGATAACTCAAAAAGTTATGGACAGATTGGATGAAAATTTCAGGAAATGTTGATACTGGCACAAGGAACAAATGATTAAATTTTGGTGGTGATCGGGGGTGGGGGGGCCACGGGGGCCCGCTGGTCTGCCTTGGCGGAGGTCTGCGCTCTCCGAGTGCTTTTCTAGTTTTTCTTAAGTTTACTATAAGAAGGTTAGAAAATATGTTGTGAATGAGTCCTTTTACCCATTTTTTCCAGAGCACTTTATAAAATGCAGTAAACCGTAAATGACTGCTGGATTTTGAAAGTTCTAATACTGCTAAAACGACTTATTCTCCAGCTTCAAGTACAGGCGTGGCTGACATTACCGTAATAACCCGATAAAATCTATAAAGCGCAACATCTCAGGTTTCAGAAACTGTTGAAATTTTTCTGACCGCACAAGCAGTGAAAGAGTTACAGCCATCCAAACTGCATATGCACAGGGTGTGTCAGCGATGACACGTCAGGTTTTAAAGACTTAAAGAATCAAAAATGCATCTGTAAAGTTCTATTTCCTGTTGGTGTTCAGCCAGTGGGTGCAGACGGGAGAAGACAGTCCATTGTCCACATGGACGTATGCTCATTACTAACCCTAACCCTGCTTTACAGACGCTAGTTAGCATTAGCATGATCCCTGTGATCAGCAATGACAAGGTAAGCTAATGTTTCTATGACTAGTTAGAATTCTTTATCAAATGTGGATTTATTGAGTGTCCTCGGCATGTAAAATGTTGAAAAGAATGCAAACGTTCCTGCTGGGATTCAAACATCATAGACTGTAGTGTTACTTACTGAGCTATCCGTCCACATGTACATTGGGTAGGGGTGTAACGGTGCACTCGTTTGTACTGAATTGCTTCAGATTGGAGCCTTCGATACAATACGGAGGTGTACCGAACGAATACATGTAGCCTATGTGAAGAACGCAAACACTCAGGAAGCAGGGTGGCTGCAGCAGAACCCATGAGCAGGGTTTCCTCTCTCTCTCTCTCTCTCTCTCTCTCTCTCTCTACATATATATATATATATATATATATATATATATATATATATTCTGCAGCAGCGCCGCTACTGAATTCTCAGTGCCACTGCAAAAAAATAGTTTATTCTGAGGCTGGGACGCCAATAAGGGGGGGTAAAAATGACAACAAAGAGTATAACAGAGCACAGAAGCCGGGTCGGATGTTCGAAGCGTGCTAAGTTTCACTTTTTGGCAGTTACGGACCACACCCCATATAGCCCCCCATCCTTCACTGGTCTCTTTCACTCCTTCAAAAATGTATCAAAGCGAAGACCCCTGTACAAAAAACGTATCAAAAATGTATCGAACCAAAGACCCCTGTTCTGAAAACGTATCAAAAATGTATCGAACCAAAGACCCCTGTGCCAAAAAAGTATCAAAAATGTATGGAACCAAAGACCCCTGTTCTGAAAACGTATCAAAAATGTATCGAACCAAAGACCCCTGTTCCGAAAACGTATCAAAAATGTATTGAACCGAGGACTCCAGTACCAAAAACGTATCAAAAATGTATCAAACCAAAGACCCCTGTGCCAAAAAAGTATCAAAAATGTATCGAACCAAAGACCCCTGTTCTGAAAACGTATCAAAAATGTATCGAACCAAAGACCCCTTTGCCAAAAAAGTATCAAAAATGTATCGAACCAAAGACCCCTTTGCCAAAAAAGTATCAAAAATGTATCGAACCAAAGACCCCTGTAACGAAAACATATCAAAAATGTATCGAACCAAAGACCCCTTTGCCAAAAAAGTATCAAAAATGTATCGAACCAAAGACCCCTTTGCCAAAAAAGTATCAAAAATGTATCAAACCAAAGACCCCTGTGCCAAAAAAGTATCAAAAATGTATCGAACCGAAGATCCCTGTGCCAAAAACGTGTCAAAAATGTATCGAACTGAAGACCCCAGTACCGAAAACGTATCAAAAATGTATTGAACCGAGGACTCCAGTACCAAAAACGTATCAAACTGTATCGAACCAAGGACCCCAGTAACGAAAACGCATCAAAAATGTAACGAACCGAAGACCCCTGTCCCAAAAACATATCGAATCGAAGACCCCTGTACCGAAAAGTATCAAAAATGCACAGAACCGAAGACCCCTGTACCAAAAATGCATTGAACCGAAGACCCCAGTACCAAAAACGTACCGAGCCGAAACTTTTCTGTACCGTTACACCCCTAAGTTCGCGGTGCCAGTGTGTACATTTATGAAGTTAGGGTTCAACTGGTTTATGATGAAAGTCTGTATGTAACTCAAAGTAATACAGGAGCCATGTAACACATTACAATTCTGAGACAGTAATATTGTAATGGAAGGAATTACTTTTACATAACAGCAACAAGTAATCTGTAATGGATAACAGTTTGGAAATAAGTCGCACAACGCTGCTGAGAACCGATAAAAACAGCGGAAGCCGAGCGCTTTTGATGAAACCCGACACTCTTGGGGTCTTTGATTAAGACTACTCCACTCCACACACACATTCCCTTTGTTCCCGTCGCTGTAAAAGTTGACGTGTACTGCGCTGACATGAAAGCCACATCTCGCCAGCTCTCCGGTGACCTTGCTACAGACTCGACTTTTAACCGTTTTTTAAAATACCATCTGGCAGACGCAGGCCGACTCCTTCGACCCAACCAGCAGCTCAATACACACACACATCACTAAACCCTCTCACCAGATGAAACGGGGAGACTTAGTTTGATGCCACTCTCTCCTCTTTTTCTTCCCCAATCCTCATCCCACTTGTATAAAAACTCAAATGAGGTCAACGGGAATGAGACAATAATCCCTCTTGATTTGGTGCGATACCTCAGCTCTTTCTCAATCCTCCCCATATGCTAGCGCCGGCCAAGTGCTGCATGAGTGAAACAGTGGGGAGTTTTTATTTTTTACTGTAACACGCATGGTAAGGGAATCGGTGAGACTGCAGCTTGTCAAAGTTTATCACATTGCATGAGCTGAACACACATAGCTAGCCCTGTTTGCACTACAGGGTGAGTCTGAAAAAACGCTCTTTCCATTTAAAGAAATTGTACTGCTAAAACGGAAACACTGATTTTTCTTTTGACCATACAGTCATATTGATGTGGTTATTGAGCATGTCTGGTGATGTAGTCATAGATTTATTGCATTGCATAAGAGAGAGAAGGTCCATTGTTTATTGGGCACTGAAATACCTGCCAACACAATGTATGCCACAGTGAACAAACTTGAAATTGACAACAATTACAGGAGTCGGGGCTTTGCTTTCACACTCAGGACATAGGCCTACATGACAGTGCCCAGGGAGTTTTCATCATGGCAAGACCACAGTTTACGGATGTGCAGAGAGCTTTCATGGTGACAAAATTCTGCGAAACTGGTAGCGTCCAAGAAACCATCCGGCAGTTTCAAGACCGCTTCCCTTTTTCTTGTGGGGGTATCTTAAAAACCGTGTGTATCAGACTGTTCCACAAACTCTTCAGGAACTCCGAAATCGCATCACGGCTGAAATCCAAGCCCTACGACGAACACGAATGGCGAGAAGAGCTGTGTTAGAGATGCGACAACGAGCACAGATTTGCATCAATCTGAATGGTAGCCAGGTTGAAGGTCGTGCCGGACGACTTCGTTGAGACAAAACATTTTGATGGCGAGTAAACATGCTGTAATGGTTGACAATTTCAATTTCATTCACGGTGGCATAGACTGTGTTGGCAGATATTTCGGTGCACGATAAACAATGGACATTCCCTCTGTTATGCTATGCCATAAATCAATGATTCAATCGCCAGACATGCTCAATAACCACATCAATATGACTGTATAATCAAAAGAAAAATAAGCATTTCCATTTCAGTGGTACAATTTCTTTAAATGAAAAGAGCGTTTTTTCTGACTCACCCTGTGTAAAGAAGGAGCTACAAGAGTTAGCCTGCAAATGGAAACACAAATGAGCAGACAGGAAGTGTAGAAGGAAGATGCAAAAGATAGAGCAGGGGTGTCAAACTCATTTTTGTTTAGAGGCCATATCCCCCCCAATATGATCTGAAGTGGGCCAGACCAGTGAATTAATAACATAATAATATATAATTAATGCCAACTCCAAACATTTCAATGCGTTTTATTGTGAAAAAAGTAAAATTACATTATGGAAATGTTTACATCTATAAACTGTCCTTTTAAAAATGTGAATAACATGAACAACCATGAAAAAAACTGAAATTTATTAAGAAAAATAAGTGCAATTTTAACTATATTTTGCCTCTGCTTATCATTTGTAAATGTGCATTACGACTTACAGATCACAATGGATCTGCAAATTTACAAAATATTTGAGTAAAAGGCAGAATCTTAGTAAAATTGCACTTACTTCTTTTAGGACATTTCTAGTTTTTCATATTTTTTGTGAAAGGCTGGTTTGTACATTCACACATTTTCATGGAATTTCACTTTTTTACAATTAAACAGAGGAAAAATTCGGAATTGTCATTATTTGTAGGTTTTTGTGGTAGTATTTTACTGATCTGACCCACTTGGGACTAAAGTAGGGCTTTATATGGGAACTAAAGTAAAGGGATTGACTGTTAATATCTTGAGTGTAATTTTTGTATTTCACAAATTCATCCCAGGGGCCGGATTGGACCCTTTGGCGGGCCAGATTTTGATGTTTGACACCTGTGAGATAGCGGGTCAATATGTAACACTGGTCAACAACAAATTTATTGTTGAAGTTTTTTGAGCTGATTTAGGATAATTTTGGTGTGCTGAATCCAAACATCACATTAATTTTGCTCAATCAGGTCAACTTTCTGAACTATGCTACATATTGGCTTTTTAACATTTTTGCTTACATTTATGGGCATTTTCACATCATATGATACAAAATTCTTTCATATTTCTTGCAATAAATGAGTTCTGAAGATTTTACTTTTGCCAATTTATGATTAATGTTTTTTTTAATATTACAGGTGAATGAAATGGCTTCGACTAGAAGATCTTGCAAAAATAAGCCTGACGTCTTCTGCTACATCTGCAGTGAATACACCATTGTACTTAACAGGAATCAAGTCACAAGTTTCATAAAGTGTGCTTACCAATCTTATTTTGGTATTAATTATTATATTTTGTGAGAAGATCAAATTTTTCAAAATCAAGTTAGCAAAAAAAACCTGACCTGATTGAGAAAAACAGATGTCATTTTTGGATTTAGCGGTGCAAAATGGTCCTAATTCAGTTGAAAAAACCTAGACAACTTGCAAAAAACATTTTTTTGCAACCCAGTGTAATTGAGGGACTTTTGAAGTTCATGGAATATATTCTGCATACTTCTTTATTAAAAGTTAAAAAAAAAAAAAAAAAAAAAGTTTTTTATGTTCGTTGTGATCATGTCTTTAAAAATTCCACAATTATTTCATTACAGAGACAATCACTTATTAATAAATTATTACTTCTGTACTTATATGCAGAAAAACCAACAACAGTACGCACTGTGTTCGCAGAAAAACATACTGATGGTGGTTCCTAGAGCCAGAACAGAGCTGGGTTAGACTGCATTTCAATATGCTGCCCCCCCCCCCCCTCTGCATGACAAGCCCTCCAAAACAACCTACATCTATTTGAACTTGATACTATAGGTGAATTTAAAGCCATTTTAAAAGAGCGTGAAATCAATGAGCTTGGTCAAAGTAACTGTTTTTAAACTTGCACCAATGATTGTTTTGTAACTATTGATTATAAGTTTTTGTATTATGTGTTGTCAGGTCAGTCTTTAAAAAGAGATTAGCAATCTCAATGAGGCTTTTTTAACTGGTTAAAAGTAAGTAAGAAAGAAAGAAAGAAAGAAAGATAGAAAGAAAGATAGATAGATGATAGATAGATAGAACGACAGACAGACAGACAGACAGACAGACAGACAGACAGACAGACAGACAGACAGACAGACAGACAGACAGACAGACAGACAGACAGACAGACAGACAGACAGACAGATAGATAGATAGATAGATAGATAGATAGATAGATAGATAGATAGATAGATAGATAGATAGATAGATAGATAGATAGATAGATAGATAGATAGATAGATAGATAGATAGATAGATAGATAGATAGATAGATAGATAGATAGATAGATAGATAGATAGATAGATATCATTTCCTCCTGAAGAAAACACTGGCAAGACTCCAAGGTATGTTCTTACTCCTCTTAGTTATTTAATATAAAGTAGTGAGTCAAGTGTGTATTTATCGCACTCTTATGTCAGTGTTACTACAATATCTTGAGAAATAACTTCAATTTCTATTTTACTCAATTGTATGGATGATATTTAGAAGAATCTTCCTGTAAAAATGCCATGTGGTGTTATGATTATGTTGATTTTAGGCCTGAAAACAGCAAAAATGTCAACCATGTTACCCTGTAAAGGTAACTGACAAAGTCCCTCAATTATATACTGACCCTAGAATAAAAGAATAAGAACTGAATTTTCCACATCCTTTAAGAAAAAGTCAAGAGAACTGAGTATCGTTTCTCTGTGGAGACACTTCAAACATGAAACTGAACCATGTCGGTACTCTTTAAGAAATTAATCCTGACAAATACGTGCAGAAACTCTCCTCTACACAGTATAATTTCTAGACAAATGAAGGAAAAAAACTGAAGAGTAGATGTATTTTAACTGATTTTCTCATAGCCAGCTGTATCTAACAGATACTGAGTAAAAAGAAGATTCATCTAGTGTCGCTTTGTGCAAATGTTTCGCAAAATTGTGTGAAAGTACAATTTTGATTGGAGTCTGGTTGCTTTTTAATGAAGCAGAAAAGCACAGATATTGCATTTTGACTTTTGTTGTTTGTTAAATCAAACATCTGAACTTAACCCATAGAGACCCAGTTCTACTTTTGTGACAGTTCCCAAATTATTATCTTTTCTCTATATTTAACCTGTCTTAAGTGATTTATCACCGTTCACTATAAAATTATCCTCTGTAGTTTGCATTTTTAAGTGAAAATCAGGTATTTTTCTGTATTTCATTGAAAAGTTCTGAGTAAATTCATGGTTATTAAATCAGAAACAGAGAAAACTGAAGAAAAAGTCACTTTTCCAGTAAAATGTATCATTAAGTAAACATTAAACACGTGTGTCCATCCACTGTCATTGATCCAGCTCCATGGGTTTTACTGGTGAATTAATGTTGTAGAAGATGACGGTGTTTCCACGGTAACTACGGAGCCTCTGAATGTCCGAATGGGTCATATCTGATGACCATGAAAAGACAACAAACTGCATTTTACACCAATTATTTCAACATATTGATAGGATTAATGGATCAACACATATTAAACATTTAACATCAGTGGATGTTTGGGTCTTTATGGATTAAACTAGCCTGAAGAACTACCAAAAAAGTGATTGGGTAACTACATAGAGGAACCCTTTAATATTTATTTATTTATTATTACCTCCGCCAAGGAGGTTATGTTTTTGCCAGGGTTTGTTTGTTTGTCTGTTTGTTTGTTTGTCTGTCTGTTAGTGTGCAACATAACTCAAAGTTATGGACAGATTTGGATGAAATTTTCAGGGTTTGTTGGAAATGGGATAAGGAAGAAATTATTACATTTTGGTGGTGATCGGGGGTGGGGGGGCCCACGGGGGGGGCCACTGATCAGCCTTGGTGGAGGTCTGCGCTCTCCGAGTGCTTCTAGTTTATTTATTTATTTTGTTTGTTTTTGTTTGTTTGTTTGTGGTTTTTTTGTTTTGTGGCGTCTTATACTTCTGCTATATATCTCAGTGTTTGTCTTATTATTTTTGTACGTTCGAAAGACTAAATAAAAATACATTGATCAAAAAGTACCAACAAAAAAATGCGGCCACTTTCATTTTGCACATGCTTAGTGCCACTATTTTCCCCATTTCACTCAATTCGATCTACAAAACTCCTCCTGAATCCAAACCTTTAAACTGCAGCCTTTTACAATCATACAGTTGCTTTTTTCTGATGTTATGATTTGATTAACTGTGCATTAAAGTCAGCGGTTGTGGCTCACCTTTATGACCTAAGTGATGCTTCTGCAGATGTTTTTCAAAGTTTGCCATTTCGACCTTCCCGGTGTTCGTGTCACCTCGTGAAACACTGACATTGGGTTTATTGCATTGTGCTGTTTAGTGGTTTTTTGGGTCAGTGGGTGTGAAAAACCTGCACATTGTGGTGGAAGCATCTCCCGTTAACTATATCTGGATGGGGTTATCATGCAACTACTGCTGCTCCACTTCACAGCATGTAACGCAAAGTGTGTCTGAGCATTTTAAACCGGACTGCCCTGTGTTTTATAGTGGATTATATGAAATTCTATATATTTCGTTCAGATCGGTGCATTTCTATATGCATTTCAACTTGTCTCTGAGATGACCTGATAAGACACTGTACATTTCTTGCATACGTTAACCCATAAAGACCCAGTGCTACTTTTGTGGCAGTTCCCAAATGAAACTTTCTCTCTATTTAACCTTTCTTAAGTGATTTATCACCATTTATTACAATATTACCCTCTGTATTTTGCATTTTTCACTGTAAATCATGCATTTTGCTATATTCAGTTTAGATGTTCAATGAAAACTCAGGTTATTATATCAAAACAGACAAAACTGAAGAAAAAGGAAAAAAGAAAAGGGAAAAAAGGAAGTTTTTCCTCACCACTGTCACTAAGTGTTTGCTCCTGGAGTATTCTGTTAGTTCTGTAAATTGGCTTGAGAGTCTTGGTTTCAACCAGCTCTATATGTAAAGTGTCATAACAGAACATTTTCTTCTGATTTGGCGCTATATAAAATAAAATTTAATTGATTGATTCAGTAACTGAGCATAAAAACAAGCATTTCCATCCACTGTCATTGATCCAACTCCATGGGTTTTACTAGTGAATCAATGTTGTAGAAGATGACAGTGTTTCCATGTTCACTACAAAGCCTCTGAACGTCCAAATGGGTCATATCTGATGACCATGAAAAGACGAAAAACTGTATTTTACACCAATTATTTACATGTATTGATAGGATTAGTGGATAAGAAGTTATTACCTCGACCCCCGAACGACAGGCAAGTGGTATTGTTTTTGGTTCGGTTTGTTTCTTTGTTAACGCTAGCAGCAAAAATTATTGGCTGAATTCATACCAAATTGGGTTTATATATTGGAAGTGATCCAGAATAGATGTGATTACATTTTGGAAACAGTAGGTCAAACTGCAAATTTTTAATGAATTTTTAAAATGTTTTTTTTTTCTCCCATTTACTTATAATGGGTGAAATTTCACATGCCTGCTTTAGCAGCAAAACTATTCATTGAATTCATACCAAATTGGGTTTATAGATTGCCAGTGACCCACAATAGATGTGGTTACATTGCAGGAAAAGTAGGTCCAACTTCAAATTTTTTTATAAATGGTGTTAAAATAAAGAGCAAAAATCATTTGGGAGCAACCACAAAAGTATGACTGGGTCTTTATGGGTTAAATAATTAACTTTATGTTTTATTCAACACTCTAGCAGCAAAACTATAAGTTGAATTCAAACCAAATTTGGTTTATAGATTGCCAGTGACTCAGAATAGATGTGATCATATTTCGGTGATCATACTTTCAGATTAAAGTTTCAATTTTTTATAAATATTTTATGTCTTTTTTTTCCCCCATTTACTTATTATGGGAAAATTTCACATGTCTGTAGCAGCAAAACTGTTGGTTAAATTCACACCAAATTGGATTTATAGATTGCCAGTGACCAAGAATAAATGTGATTACACATTAGCGAAAACAGATCAAAGTTTCAATTTTATATGAATTTTTTAAATCTTTTTTTTCTCCCATTTACTTATAATGGGCAAAATTTCAAATGTCTATAAAAACATCAATTTTGTTTCAATTTACTTCAAACTTGGCACATATATCGAGGCAATTGATACGCTGACATCAGTACACGCATAGACATGATAACATCAGCTGGATCGATGCCCAAAATAAGCAACAATACGTGTGAGGGGCGGGGTTTGTTGTGCCTGGAACCAGTTGTTCAACATTTTAGATCAGTACGTGTCTTTGGGTCTTTATGGGTTAAAATTCCATTCTCAGAGGTAAATACATTATGTGCGCACTCAGACTGTGAGGAGCTATAATTTAAACATTACAATTGTTATGTGGTGTCATATATGAAAACCCTTTGCATTTTTGCATTTAACTACATTTAGAGGTCAAACGGGGCAACAGGACGGTTCCTCTGTGGCTGCAGATAAAGCCTGGAGGAGAGCGCAATTACCAAGTGAATCAGATAACCTATCTATGCTATTAGCAAAAGACGGACAAGGCCACTGGTAGCCACAGCAGTTACTGCAAAGCCTCCGTGTGTGTGTGTGTGTGTGTGTTTATGGTAATCTCTGCAAACATGTGCGCTGACGTCTCCGCACATGTGCAAACGTTAGTCCCTGTGTGTACATACAGTATCCGTGTGCATCGCTGTCAGCTAGCATCATGCGTGTTGCCTGTGCATGTGTAACCGGTGGTGTCGGACTCTGCGTTGTGTTGTTTTATTTTTTATTAAATGATGAGACCCGCACGTGTGTCCTTGGAGGCAGTCTCCGTTTATTGTTCTGATAAAAGTGACAGAAAACATAAAAACCTCCGGTCAGTATCCCCGTTAAACACCCTCCTACACAAACCAAAATGACACAGAAATGTGTTTAAGCACATCATAA
The DNA here is from genome assembly GCF_902148855.1 of Sphaeramia orbicularis. Taxonomy (NCBI): domain Eukaryota; kingdom Metazoa; phylum Chordata; class Actinopteri; order Kurtiformes; family Apogonidae; genus Sphaeramia; species Sphaeramia orbicularis. The sequence goes on along the minus strand of NC_043979.1, from coordinate 38,537,877 downwards.
ACACCTGATACAGCCTGAACTAGCCTTTTCACGTAAAAAAAATTAAATTAACAGAGACTAAACCAAGCATTTTCACAAACTGTGCAGCTGCTTACCTCTCCCACAAAAATCCGGAGCAAAAGGGAGGAGGCAAAGGCACGAAAACTCAGGTTATACAGGGTGGGGAAGCAAAATTTACAATGAACATTTAGTTGTTTTTTCTCAGCAGGCACTACGTCAATTGTTTTGAAACCAAACATATATCGATGTCATAATCATACCTAACACTATTATCCATACCTTTTCAGAAACTTTTGCCCATATGAGTAATCAGGAAAGCAAACGTCAAAGTGTGTGATTTGCTGAATGCACTCGTCACACCAAAGGAGATTTCAAAAATAGTTGGAGTGTCCATAAAGACTGTTTAGAATGGAAAGAAGAGAATGACTATGAGCAAAACTATTACGAGAAAGTCTGGAAGATACTATTAAAGAAGAATGGGAGAAGTTGTCACCCGAATATTTGAGGAACACTTGCGCAAGTTTCAGGAAGTGTGTGAAGGCAGTTATTGAGAAAGAAGGAGGACACATAGAATAAAAACATTTTCTATTATGTACATTTTCTTGTGGCAAATAAATTCTCATGACTTTCAATAAACTAATTGGTCATACACTGTCTTTCAATCCCTGCCTCAAAATATTGTAAATTTTGCTTCCCCACCCTGTATATTGTTATTTCCTCTTTAGTATGATGATAAACTGTACAATAAATAATTCTGATCCTAGTTTTTGCACAGGGATCATTAATGGAAACGGTGACATGGCTGCAGAGCATCAGTATGATGGGATCTGTAACAACCATGTCACATCCGTCCACTGCCACATTTGTGTTTTTGTGTCAGCTGTTATTGTTTTAGATCTACAATACTAACATTTATGAATAAGAGGAGAATTAGCAATAGTAAGTATAGAAGTTTATTACTAATAAAATACTGGTACTGACCAGAGCATCATGGGTAATGTCACCTTCGTCCACCAGCAAAAGTTTTCACATACACGTGCTATTCCAAATCCAGTATTTCTGAAAATAGAGCTTCCACTGTCAAATAATATCAGTAGTCTGTGTACAAATGTATTAGCATTATTTCAACACAGTTCTATGCATTTATGACAACTTTTTTTTTTTTTGACAAAAATGACCACTCATTTGACCCCCTAAGGAAATTTTAGCCGACTACCAACAAAAACGTTGAGGACATGTCACACTGTAAATTGTTCGCCAGGGAACAGACCAAAACCAACAGTTCCACACACTGACCTGGAGGCCCACAAAGTCAGGTACCAACCAAAAGAAATGAAAATAAAATGAACAGATTTTGTGTAATTATAACAATACACAATACAATACACACACCCACATTGCTGCTAAATAACTGACCCTGTTATACATGTGCCTGTGCATGTGCATGTGCATGTGCATGTGCGCGCCACCTCTAGCACCTCCTTGTGTTTCTACAGTAATAATAAGTGTGTGTGAGTGCCCCCATTTGTATGTGTGAGTCCTATGATGTCCCGCGCCTGCCGATGAGATAATCTGGCAGAGCATAGAGTGACAATTTGATCTATTGATCTGCGTCTCACTGGCTCACTGGGAGTTTCTGAGTTATAGCTCTGCCATTTCTCCTGGCTACCACCAGCAAAGAGCCGTGTCTCTGGAGAGGCGGGCCGTCGCTGCGCTGCACATACAGCTGCAGGCCACCCGTCAAAAAACACACAACATAGACAAATCAAACACATCCTGAGGCCCAAAACTCTGAAGCTGAGCCCTGTATGTTTTGGTTTTTTTTGTTTTTTTTTAACCCAACCTGACAAAGCCTAACAGCGACAATCACAATAAGTGGCTTCACAACAGTGGTTTTCAACTGATTTTATGATACTTTGTGTCACGTATAATATTTGCATGACATAATTAGGTTTTTCTTGACCAAATAGTGGAGGTCTTGTGGTGCTCCAAAAGCGGATCACTTTCACATCTTTTGGGGGTGTCCCCTAATAAAGGAATATTGGAGGGAAATAAAAAAAGGTTATAGATGAAGTAACAGGTATTGAAACCCCCTTAAAATTTGAAATTTTGTACTTGGGAAACATTGATTCTGTAAATCTCTTGAGAAGGGGTGACTATAAATCGACTAGAATAATGCTGCTGGCCAGTAAAAAGGCAATCACCAGGAGATGGGGAACGAGTCTGGTGCCCAACATACAGGAATAGGAGGATGTTATGCTCAATATTTATATAATGGAGAAAGTTACTGCATATGTTAGGTTGGAAGTCGATAAGTTCAGAGATATATGGGAAGGATGGCTACATTATGTAAGACAACATAGATCAGATTTTGTACAGGGGAAGTAATTACCTCTGCCAAGGAGGTTATGTTTTTGCCAGGGTTTGTTTGTTTGTTTGTTTGTTTGTCTGTTTGTTTGTTTGTTTGTCTGTCCGTTAGTGTGCAACATAACTCAAAAAGTTATGGACAGATTTGGATGAAATTTTCAGGGTTTGTTGGAAATGGGATAAGGAAGAAATTATTAAATTTTGGTGGTGATCAGGGGTGGGGGGGCCCACGGGGGGGCCCACTGATCAGCCTTGGCGGAGCTCTGCGCTCTCCAAGTGCTTCTAGTTTTACTGTTGGTTATGTAGGCTACTTTTCAGTAGGCATTAGTACCTACCAACATTTTATATGCACCTTGGGGAGAGACCAGTTGAAGGGAATTGATTTTGTTTTTACACCCTGGTTCAATGCTACAAAGTTAGTGATTTTTGTTGTTTTTATTTTTATTTATTTTATTTTATATATTTTTTTATTTCTATGTATTATTTTACGTGCTTGTTGGCAGGTTACATGAGTATGTGGAGGTATATCTTTGATATGGAAACATCTGTATTTAAAAAGGTAATTTTCCAAATGTAAAGGAATTTGTTTTTTGTAAAAGTGAAATAAAATACAAATTAAAAAAAAAAAAAAAAAAATATATATATATATATATATATATATATATATATATATATATATATATGCAAGACATTATCCAGATTGCATGCGAGTATGTCGTCCACAATTCCAGTGCACCGATAAGTTTCTTGTCAGTAATACTTAAAAGTAGGGATACAACAATATGAAAATTTCATATCACGGTTATTGTGACCAAAATTACCACAGTTATCATTATTATTGCGGTATTGTTGAAATTGTGCTCAAAATATTCAAAAAGTACGAATACACACATTGAACTAATTTAACCAAGTTGTATTTTGAAAAAATAAATAAATAAACAAATAAAATAATTGGCACAATGTACCTTCTGTTGCAGAAACATTCAAATATTAACCCTTAGTGGTCTGAGCCTATTTTGGCTGTTTTTCAGTACTTTTGATTTTGCCTTTATATACTATATAAACAAATGTTTACTATACCCATGTTTGGTATCTTTTTTTTTTTTCAGCACAACTTCATCTATATCAGGGGTGTCAAACTCATTTTCATTCAGGGGCCACATTAAGCCAAATTTGATCTGCAGTGGGCCGGACCAGTGAAATAATAACATAATAATATATAAATAATGTCAATTCCAAACTTTCTTCTATGTTTTAGTGCAAAAAAAGTAAAATTATGTGATGAAAATGTTTACATATACCAACTATTCTTTAAAACAACGTGAATAACATGAACAAATTGAAATCTCTTAAGAAAACTAAGTGCAATTTTAACAATATTATGTCTCAGTTTATCATTTAAACATGTAAACGCTTCAGACATTTCAAAATGTTTACATTTCTTGAGGTTTTTCATGTTTTTGTGAAATGTTAGTTTGTTTTAGTGTAAATACAGTAAAATGACGTGAAAATTTTTACATTTACAAAGAGAAAAATTTGGAGTTGTGAGTATTTATGGGTTATTCTGATAGTATTTTATTGATCCAACCCACTTGAGATTAAATTGGTCTGTATGTGGAACCTAGGGCTGCTCGATTATAGAAAAAAAAAATAATCACGATTATTTTAGCAATAATTGAAATCACGATTATTAAAAATGATTATTTGTTAACCTTAAAGTTGCTTTTTTTTTTCTTGCAAAACAATGTAAGATATACTCTTTAAATATAAATAAAGCTTTTAACCATTAAAACAAAGTATGTTCACTTTTGTACGAAACAAAAAAATCTTTGAATGCAAATAAGTGTACTGTAAATTCAAGTATGTTTCCTTTTGTAAACAAATAGTGCACTGGAATTAAACTGCTATAGACTTGCCATAGAACTGGAGCAATAAAAAAAAACTCACATAAAGTGCAAATTATAAATTCAAGTATGTTCAGTGTAGTATGAAACAGTAAGTTCAGTGGCGTGCCGTGAGGTTTCAGTTAGGTTAATACGGAAGTTGCAGCGTAAAGAGATTCGGAGACTGAAGATTGCATTGCGGACGAAGTTGTAGACGGAGTTTTTTTTATGTGTTTTAGTTTTTCATAAGATTATGATAAAGGTCGTGGTGGTTAAACTTTAGATCACAGGTGTCAAACATGCGGCCCGGGGGCCAAATCCGGCCCGCCAAAGGGTCCAGTCTGGCCCTTGGGATGAATTTGTGAAATGCAAAAATTACACAAAGATATTAATAATCCTTCTAGTTCAGGTTCCACATTCAGACCAATTCAATCTCAAATGGGCAGGACCAGTAAAATACTATCATAATAACATATAAATAATGACAACTCCAAATGTTTCTCTTTGTAAATGTAAATATTTTCATATATTTACACTAAAACAAAGTATATTTTTGCAAAAAATGTGAATAACCTGAACAAATATGAACAACCTGAAATGTCTTAAGAGAAGTATGTACAAATTTAATTAATAATATTCTACCTGCTCCTCAATGTTTTGTTTGTAGATCCACTGTGATCTGTAAGTTATAATGTACATGTGTAAATGATAAACTGAAGCAGAATATTGTTAAAATTACTTTTTTTTTTTCAGTTTGTTCATGTTAATATAAATGTAAATTAAGTTTTTTCACTCTAATACACAGAGAAAAGTTTGGAGTTGACATTATTTATATATTATTATGTTGTTATTTTCGTGGTCCGGCCCACTTCAGGTCAAATTTAGCTGAATCTGGCCCCCGAACTAAAATGAGTTTGACACCCCTGCTTTAGATGGTTAAAAAGGTTTGTTGTGTTAGCGGTCGGTGCGGACACAACTACGAAACACTTTTTGCACATAATGGGTTTTTGCTCTTCATCAAACCCAAAGTGATTCCATACAATTGAATTTGACTTGCCTTTTTTGTTTACCAAGCACTTCTGCTGCGATTCTCCTGCTATTTTTCCAAACCGCGAGGTACAAATTTCCTCTTGGGGTGGACCTGCCGGCTAGCAGGCAGCTGTAGCTTAGAGGGGGGCGGGGCAGAGCAGCTCATGGTAGCTTGCGTGCGCGTGAATTAAAACGACTCAAAATTAATAATCGTTTTTTCTCGATTACATACAGGGGTTGGACAAAATAATGGAAACACCTTCACCTCAAGATGATAATGCCCCAATCCATACAGCTAGAACTGTTCAAGAATGGCATGAGGAACATTCTAATGAAGTTGAGCATCTCGTATGGCCGGCACAGTCCCCAGACCTCAACATTACTGAGCATTTATGGTCAGTTTTAGAGATTCAAGTAAGACGTCGATTTCCACCGCCATCGTCTCTAAAAGAGTTGGAGGGTATTCTAACTGAAGAATGGCTTAAAATTCCTTTGGAAACAATTCACAAGTTGTATGAATCAACACCTCGGAGAATTGAGGCTGTAATTGTCGCAAAAGGCGGACCTACACCATATTAAATTATATTTTGTTGATTTTTTAAGGTGTTTCCATTATTTTGTCCAACCCCTGTAATTTTTGTAATCGTTGCGTGAAATAATCGAAATCGTAATTGAATTTCAATTAATTGCACAGCCCTAGTGGAACCTGAACTAAAATGATTCATATCTTCAGTGTAATTTTTGCATTTCACAAATTCATCCCAGGGACCGGACTGTACCCTTTGGCGGGCCGGATTTGGCCCCCGGGCCGCATGTTTGACACCTATGATCTATATCATCTGCCTATTATTTTTTTTCACTTTAACCGACTATAAAAACATAAAAGGATAGAAAACACAAAAAAATAAATAAAATCCAGTTTGAAAAATGTATATAATTTATTGCATAAATGACACAAAAATGCTTAATGAACCTTTTCAAAGACTTGAAAAGTGAATACTGGTTTCAAATATTAGGAATATAAAATTCAAATTGTAATAAATTAAAACTATACTCAAATATTTGACATAAAAGCAGATCTTTACGTAGGGTTTTTTCCCCTAAAACTACGGTAATCAAATACGGTTATCATGATAATTAGAATTTAAACGGTAATACTAACAGTCTGCAATTTTACCACGGTTTATCGTTATACCGGTAATCATTACATCTCTACTTACAAGTGCGCGTTTAACAATGCATTCGGTATTACACATGGTTTTTATCGTAGCTGTAGTGCTCGTGGTATGTTCTGTTTTAATAATGTTCGATCTTATTATGAGATGTTACGGAAAGCAATTTTGAATTTTATACTGCGTTTAAGTCACTCTAGAAATGTTGTGATTTTTACAACTGTTAACTGACTTTTATGCAGATTCTACACTTGTTAAATACTGGCACCAGCATCTTTATACTTGTTATTAAAGATAGGGTGTGTGCATGCGTGTTGTTTTTATATTTATAACCCTTTTTATTATTATTTTTTAATGCTTATTATTCTCTATGGACTGTAATTATTTACATGTCTGATACAAATAAATAAATGAAAATTAATTAGTGCAGCTTTTGCCTCTAGTTTGCAAACACATTCTCCATTATAATGAACACAGTTACATTTGATTTAGATTTGAAATATGAAACATCTAACCAGTATTTTATTTTTAAATTAATTCTGATATGCTTAATGTTGGTCTGCTGGTATGATAGTTTTTCCAATTAAGGCATCAATTTCAGTGGATTTTCCATGGTCGATTAGATAATGCACTAAATTATTTTATTATTATGTTTTGTTTTGTTTTTTTTATCCAAAGTGCTTCACCCACATTTTGTAATAACTGCAATATGAAATAAATGATTACAAAACGTGTTAAAGAATTTTATTACAAAATGTGGTGTTATTACATAAAGTAAAAAAATTATTACATTATTACATGTTGCACCATTATTACATAATGCGGTGCTACATGCACTGTAAAAAAAAATCCTGTTGTTTTTAACAGAAAAAAAAAAAAACTGGCAACACTGGTCACCAGAGCAATTCTGTAAAAAAAAAAAAAACACAACAAACCGTAAACATATTTACAGAGTAACATGTAGATTTAACATTTTAAACCTGTATATTTAACATTGGATTTTGGTGATATTTATACATTTAAAATGTCAAATTTACTTTTTTTAAAGTATGAGATTAGGCTGTTATTTCAACATGATGGTCTTGCCATTTAAACAGCACCACATTATTTTTCAATATACAGTTTTATTTTCTCCAAACAATAGAAATATGTAATTTCTTCAAACAAATCTGGTTTTGTTAACATACTTTTCCTGTAAAAACTACAGCTGTATTTGATTTAATCGTCAACACAAAAATCTTTTCAAATAAACAACTTTGCATTGTATTTTCACTTATAATTTTTTTATGTTGCAATTTTACAACTTTTTGGTGTTAATTCTTCGGTCGTTTTTTACAGTGTGCCTCCTTAAGCTAACAGACTGCTCTCACATTGGATTTTTGGTGATATTTACATGTTTAAAATGTCAAATTTACTTTTTTTAAAGTATGAGAACAGGCTGTTATTTCAACATGATGGTCTTGCTATTTAAACGGCACATTGTTTTTAAATTTACAGTTTCATTTTCTCAAAACAATAGAAATACGCAATTTCTAGTCTTTTCCTTTCTTCTCTTATATCTTATTTTACGATTTGAGTTCCTTTATCATTATTTATGGTTTCTGTTTTTGATTTTCTTTTATGTTTTTCCTTATTTATTTATTTATTTATTTTTGGCCTGTGGGTTGGGTGGGTGGGAAGGGATGGGTGTTGACAGTCAAATATATCATTCTTGATTGCGCATTGACTGTTACGAATTGATATAATTACTGTTGTGTTCATTGAAAATGTTCAATAAATATAGTTGGAAAAAAAGAAATACGTAATTTCTTCAAACAAATCTGGTTTTGTTAACATACTTTTCCTGTAAAAACTACAGCTGTATTTGATTTAATCATCAACACAAAAATGTTTTCAATTAAACAACTTTGCATTGTATTTTCACTTCCAATTTTACAACTTTTTGGTGTTAATTCTCCGGTCATTTTTTACAGTGTGTCTCCTTAAGCTAACAGAGTGCTCTCACATTGGATTTCGGTGATATTTACATGTTTAAAATGTCAAATTTACTTTTTTTAAAGTATGTGAATAGGCTGTTATTTCAACATGATGGTCTTGCAATTTAAACAGCACCACATTGTTTTTAAATTTACAGTTTTATTTTCTCAAAACAATAGAAATACGCAATTTCTTCAAACAAATCTGGTTTTGTTAACACACTTTTCCTGTGTTTTTAAATTTTAAAACTTTTTGGTGTTAATTCTCCGGTCATTTTTTACAGTGTGCGTTCTTAAGCTAACAGACTGCTCTCACAGTCCATGCACGAAGTTTTCTGGTTTTTAAATCCACCGCTGACCATGTTTTCATCTCTGATCTCAAACATACTCTACAGGTAGGTTAGTAGTGCAGCGGAAAACAGCTTTGCTCCAGTAAACGACAGTGTAAACATGATGTTACCTAACTAATCCTGCTTTGTAGTAAATACGTGGCGGCTATAAATAGACAAACAGTTAACAACACTTAAGACCTCCACTGAGTTTAACAGAATTAACCATAAACAGTGTAAGACTGCGAAACTGGACAAGATCCAAGTTCTTGCTATACATTTTTAATGCTACTTTACCTCCCTGTGGTACGCCGAGCACACATACAACAGACATAATATATTAAAAAGTACTCATTTGAGGGTTTTGGTTCTGTGACAGACTTTACACTTTTTCTGCTGTAAAAATGCATTTTCTGCAGAGTACATACAGAAATGTACCGATCAATAATGAATGCTACGCTTCGTATTCGACAGGATCTAGAATATGTACGACCCAGACAGAGGTATTTCAATTTTTTAAGGATAATATTGGACCAAGTGTTTTCATTCTGGCTCGACAGAATGGCTCACACTGTAGGTTCTTTCAGTTTGTACTGAATTTGGAAAGTCGAGTTTTTCTTACTGTGCACCTGCAACCTGGAACACTCTGCAAAACCATCTGAAACTTACCACACTTTTATCATTAGGACAATTTAAACCTTTAATTTCATCTTATTTTTACCTTCAGCTGATCCTGTTTTTAAGTAGATTTCTCTGTTTTTAATTCACCTTTGTCACTTTTACTTTTTGGTATTTCTGATTTGTACGTTGTGGGTTTCAAATTTTTTGTGTTTTTTCTCGGCTATATTGTAAATGAGGTTGCTTCCTCAATATATATCCAAGTTTAAATAAAGGCATGAATGAATGAATGAATGAATGAATAAATGAATGTAGCCGGTACAGTACATGCAACTTTTTCCTACAGCCCAAACTCCTAACACTCAAAACCAAGTTATATTATATTATATTAGACTAGATTACAAAGTTTTATTGTCCCTAAGGGGTAATTTGGTTTGTAACAGTAACTGACACAATCAAAAATATAGAATAAAAACACTAGAATAAAATAAAAACACTAAATGAACCAGTGAAATAAATAACAATGCATTAAATTCAATTAAAAATATAGTTAACACATAGCTGTCATTATGAAAGTATTTGAATCCAAAGCTCTACAGCTGAGTTATATATTTAATGATTTATTTACAGGGGGGGAAGCAAAATTTACAATGAACATTTAGTTGTTTTTTCTCAGCAGGCACTTCGTCAATTGTTTTGAAACCAAACATATATCGATGTCATAATCATACCTAACACTATTATCCATACCTTTTCAGAAACTTTTGCCCATATGAGTAATCAGGAAAGCAAACGTCAAAGAGTGTGTGATTTGCTGAATGCACTCGTCACACCAAAGGAGATTTCAAAAATAGTTGGAGTGTCCATAAAGACTGTTTATAATGGAAAGAAGAGAATGACTATGAGCAAAACTATTAGGAGAAAGTCTGGAAGATACTATTAAAGAAGAATGGGAGAAGTTGTCACCCGAATATTTGAGGAACACTTGCGCAAGTTTCAGGAAGCGTGTGAAGGCAGTTATTGAGAAAGAAGGAGGACACATAGAATAAAAATATTTTCTATTATGTCAATTTTCTTGTGGCAAATAAATTCTCATGACTTTCAATAAACTAATTGGTCATACACTGTCTTTCAATCCCCGCCTCAAAATATTGTAAATTTTGCTTCCCCACCCTGTATTTAATGATACAAATGATCTTAGGGACCTATTAGACGCTCCTGACAACAATACCCGGAACTCTTTACTCCAACTCTTAACCCATAAAGACCCAAACATCCACCATCTACCAAAATCATCTACTGAAACTGTTTAATCCCTGTTGATCCACTAATACATGTAAATAATTGGTATAAAATGCATTTATCATCATGTCATGGTCATCAGATATGACCCGTTTGGATGTTGAGAGGCTCCGTAGTTACCGTGGAAACACCGTCATCTTCTACAACATTGATTCAGCAGTAAAACCCATGGAGTTGGATCAATGACAGTGGATGGAGACACTCAGTTTACGTTCAGTTGATGATAGATTTTACAGAAAAATTCACTTTTTCTTCAGTTTTCTCTGTTTTTGATAGAGTAACTTATGAATTTACTTTTGCTTTAATTAACATATATATGATCAGTGAATTAAATACAGGAAAATACATGACTTACACTGAAAAAACTCGAACTGAAGAGGATAATATTACAATAAATAGTGATAAATCACCTAAGAAAGGTTAAATGTAGAGGAAAAAAAATCATTTGGGAACAGACAAATGTCACACTGGGTCCTTACGGGTTAAACTCAGCTTTAAACTCGTTCTACTCTAAACTTGGTATTTATTTTTAGAAGTTGTGTTTATTTGTAGATATTACAAATCACTGTGCTGTTGTCCTTTAATTCGTTGTACATGTTCATACCTTTGACTTTTATTTATTTGTATCTTTTAACCTTTATGTTTACACCACAGGTGTCAAACATGCGGCCCGGGGGCCAAATCCGGCCCGCCAGAGGGTCCAGTCCGGCCCTTAGGATGAATTTGTGAAATGGAAAAATTACATTAAGATATTAACAATCCTTTTAGTTCAGGTTCCACATTCAGACCAATTCAATTGCAAGTGGGCAGGAGCAGTCAAATACTATCATAATAACATAGAAATACTGACAACTGAAAATTTTTCTCATTGTAAATATAAATATTTTCATGTATTTACGCTACGCTAAGTATAATTTTGCAAAAAAATGTGAATAACCTGAACAAATATGAACAACCTGAAATGTCTTAAGAGAGGTAAGTACAATTTTAACAATATTCTACCTGTTACTAAATGTTTTATGTATTTGTAGATCCACTGTGGTCTGTAAGTTATAATGTACATGTGTAAATGATAAACTGAGGCAGAATATTGTTAAAATTACACTTATTTTTTCAGTTTGTTCATGTTATTCACATCTTTTGAAAGGATAATTTGTAGATGTAAACCTTTTCATCATGTAAATTTAATTTTTTCGCTCTAAAACAGAGAAAAGTTTGGAGTTGACATTATTTATATTTTATTATGTTATTATTTTACTGGTTCGGCCCACTGCAGATCAAATTTAGCTGAATGTGGCCCCTGAACTGAAATGAGTTTGACAGCCCTGGTTTCCACTCTGACAGACGTCTGCATAATAATTCCGATGCACCTGAATGTGTACGAGCGGTAAATAAAACTATCTCTCTCACCTTTTTTGAAAACATATACCGTATTAAACATATAGCCATGCTGCCTGGTTCTGAAATTACAATGCTAATGCAATAAATATCCAATATGTTTGAGCTGCTTATACAGCTAACCCTGTTTTCCGAACGCTCATGACTTCTTTTGAGAAAGCCAATTTTCCCACCGAGATATTGTGCAGAAAACAATTGAGAGCTGTGTGTTTGTGTATGTGTGTGTGTGCACTTGGGCATATCTGTCTCACTGCATTACCACACACAGATCAATAAGGCTTCTATTCTTGGCCATTAGATCTTGAAACAGGGGGGATAGCCTGGCTCTCACTCTTTTCTATCCTTTTTCTCTCTCTCTCTCTCTCTCTCTCTCTACTCTCCCCTGGTTTATCGGCCTTGTCCTCTCCCGCCAGCTCCTGTTCTCTATTCTCCTCTTCCCCTCCTCCAGACAGCACCAAAGGGACGCTGTCATCTTCCCAGCTGGACAGACCGTGCAGAAGCAGAGTCAGTGGCGAGCATCAAGCGCGGGACACTTTTGGGGGAGGATCATAAAAGTGATTGGCTGTCTCTTTGGGGGATGTACACACACTGTGATGCGTGCACATATGCAGCCGCAGACGTGTACGCATCCACACACACACACACAGACGACCCATTCCTGCTGTAATTCTCAGTCTTCTGCCACGCTGCCAGGCTTAAGCCCTTGATCTGCCACTTCCTGTAAAGCACCACTGGAAGAATGGTGCAGACAAATGTCCTGGCAGGCCAGCTATGCAAGCAAACACACATACTCATAAGGAAACGCCGACACCAGGAGTTACAAGGAGCTCCAAACTTCGGAAATAATGACCTCCAGGTGTCAACGCAGGGGCCGACCTGAAACCGAATCAGACAACAAACCCACAGGTTGCATCACAGATAGGGATGTAACTAGGGATGGGAATCGAGAACCGGTTAGCTCAATTCCTTGGAATCGTTTGCCTGCCTGCTTAACGATTCTGCTTATCCATTCCGCCTTCGTTGTGCATGCACGATGACGTCACACGTACGCTGCATTGTTTTGGTCAGAATGTAGCCAACATGGCGTTGAAGCAGAAACGGTCTAAACAGACGACACCAGGTCCACTTACTTGGAACACTGTCAAAGCTTCCATGTCTTCAAAAGGGTGGAATCCCAACAATATCCTCAAACATTTGTCCACAGCATGTGAATCATTTACAGGAATGTCACATATTCGATACTCTATTTTGCGGCGCTTGTGAATGTAGCGGCAGCGTGAACGCCAGGCTGGTTCCGGTGCGGGTAACAAACGTCGTAACTCCTCAAATACAAGTTTCCGAAGGTAAGAAGGGAAAGGAAATGAGGTGCACAACAACGGGAGACAAGCCGAGCCGAGTCGAACCAGTTCCACGTAGTAGAAATGCGGCAATAGAGGAATTAGTAAAGAGTCTTTAGTTTCACTGCACTGCACCCCCCCCCGAACTGGCCCAGCGTCATCTGTTATTCTTATTTGTACATACTGTACAGGGTGGGGAAGCAAAATTTACAATATTTTGAGGCAGGGATTGAAAGACAGTGTATGACCAATTAGTTTATTGAAAGTCATGAGAATTTATTTGCCACAAGAAAATGTACATAATAGAAAATGTTTTTATTCTATGTGTCCTCCTTCTTTCTCAATAACTGCCTTCACACGCTTCCTGAAACTTGCGCAAGTGTTCCTCAAATATTCAGGTGACAACTTCTCCCATTCTTCTTTAAGAGTATCTTCCAGACTTTCTCGTAATAGTTTTGCTCATAGTCATTCTCTTCTTTCCATTATAAACAGTCTTTATGGACACTCCAACTATTTTTGAAATCTCCTTTGGTGTGACGAGTGCATTCAGTAAATCACACACTCTTTGACGTTTGCTTTCCTGATTACTCATATGGGCAAAAGTTTCTGAAAAGGTATGGATAATAGTGTTACGTATGATTATGACATCAATATATGTTTGGTTTCAAAACAATTGACGTAGTGCCTGCTGAGAAAAAACAACTAAATGTTCATTGTAAATTTTGCTTCCCCACCCTGTATATGTTCTATTTTCTGTGCAGAGATGGAAATATAAAAGACAGTCGATGCAAACACACCCGTTTGTACTCTTTTATTCCCTCACCCAATGAGAATCAATAAGAGAATCGATAAGGAATCGGCTCGATAAGCAATATCAATAATGGAATCGGAATCGTAAAATTCTTAACAATTTCCATCCCTAGATGTAACGATTACCAGTATAACGATAAACCGCGGTAAAATTGCCAACTATTAGTATTACCATTTAAATTCTAATTATCATGATAACCGTGTTTGATTACTGCACTTTTAGCAGAGAAAACTCCTATGTAAAGATCTGATTTTATGTCAAATATTTGAGGATAGTTTTAATTTATTTCAGTTTTAATTGTATATACCTAATATTTGGAACCAATATTCACTTTTAAAGTCTTTGAAAAGGTTCGTTAAGCATCTCTATGTTATTTATACAATAAATTATATACATTTTTCAAATCGGATTTTTAATTTTTTGTGTTTTCTGGCCTTTCATATTTTTATAGTAGGTTAAAGTGAAAAAATAATAGACAGATGAGATAGATGAAGTTGTGCTGAAAAAAAAAAAGATACCAAACATGGGTATAGTAAACATTTGTTTATATAGTATATAAATGCAAAATCAAAAGTACTGAAAAACGGACAAAACAGGCTCAGACCACCACTTATTTTTTTCCAAAATACAACTTGGTAAAATTATTTCAGTGTGTGTTTAAGTACTTTTTGAACATTTTGAGCACAATTTCAGTAATACCGTGATAATAATGATAATCGTGACAATTTTAGTCTCAATAACCGTGACATGAAATTTTCATCTCATTACATCACTTATCACAAATAAATCAGAAAATCTCCCGTATTCCCTCCTTCATTTGTGTCACGGAGGTATCATCATCATCAGATTAAAAAAAAAAACAAAAAAACAGCAAACGACATGGGGGAAGCGAACCGGCACCGAAGAATAGATGGATGACTCCCAATTCACCTTCCCCCTGCTTCGATAAGGCTCTATCTGATCCACATTAGTCACATACGGGAAAGATTCCTGCGCTCGCTCAGGTTCAAAGTGACCAGTTTCAGTTAGAAGGAAACATCTGAGAAGATCATTTTACTCAAAGTCTGAAGAACCTCAAAGACAGTGTGAGCTGACAGGGCTACGGTTACAAGAATCTGACAATATGATACATATCACCATCAATACGCTAGAAAAGAGGGAAATTCAGCAAAAGTTTCATTCCAAATGCAATAACACAACGGAATAAATAATTAAAGAGACTGTAATGTATTAGATGGATATGTGTGGTGGCGGGTTTATGGATGTGGAATGGCTGTTTTTAAGCGGCAATATGGTTGTGGAATAGGTGTCTTTGCTTTTTTGGCAGGTATATGGTCACGGAATTGGTGTTTTTGCTGTTTTTAGGCAAGTATACGGTTGCGGAATTGGTGTTTTTGTTTTTTTTGGCAGGTATATGGTTGAACAATTGGGTGTTTTTGTTGTTTTTGGCAGGTAAAGGGTAGTGGAATTGGTGTTTTTCTTGTTTTATGGCAGGTATATGGTTGTGGAATTGGGTTTTTTGTTGTTTTTTGGTGGGTATATGGTAGTGGAATTGGTGTTTTTGCTGTTTTTTGGAGGGTACATGTTTGTGGAAAGGCTGTTTTTGTTTTTTGGCAAGTATATGGTTGCAGAATTGGTGTTTTTGTTGTTTTTTGGCAGGTATATAGTTGCAGAATTGGTGTTTTTGTTGTTTTTTGGCGGGTATGTAGTTGCAGAATTGGTGTTTTTGCTGTTTTTTGGTGGGTATATGTTTTTTGGGGGCAGAATTGGTGTTTTTGTTGTTTTTTGGTGGGTATGTAGTTGCAGAATTGCTGTTTTTGTTGTTTTTTGGCAGGTATATGGTTGCAGAATTGCTGTTTTTGTTGTTTTTTAGCAGGTACATGGCTGCAGAATTGCTGTTTTTGTTGTTTTTTGGCAGGTATATGGTTGCAGAATTGCTGTTTTTGTTGTTTTTTGGCAGGTACATGGTTGCAGAATTGCTGTTTTTGTTGTTTTTTGGCAGGTACATGGTTGCAGAATTGCTGTTTTTGTTGTTTTTTGGCAGGTATATGGTTGCAGAATTGCTGTTTTTGTTTTTTTGGCAGGTACATGGTTGCAGAATTGCTGTTTTTGTTGTTTTTTGGCAGGTACATGGTTGCAGAATTGCTGTTTTTGTTGTTTTTTGGCAGGTACATGGCTGCAGAATTGCTGTTTTTGTTGTTTTTTGGCAGGTACATGGCTGCAGAATTGCTGTTTTTGTTGTTTTTTGGCAGGTATATGGTTGCAGAATTGCTGTTTTTGTTGTTTTTTTGGCAGGTACATGGTTGCAGAATTGCTGTTTTTGTTGTTTTTTGGCAGGTACATGGTTGCAGAATTGCTGTTTTTGTTGTTTTTTGGCAGGTACATGGCTGCAGAATTGGTGTTTTTGTTGTTTTTTGGCAGGTATATAGTTGCAGAATTGCTGTTTTTGTTGTTTTTTGGCAGGTACATGGTTGCAGAATTGGTGTTTTTGTTGTTTTTTGGCAGGTATATAGTTGCAGAATTGCTGTTTTTGTTGTTTTTCGGCAGGTACATGGTTGCAGAATTGCTGTTTTTGTTGTTTTTTGGCAGGTACATGGCTGCAGAATTGCTGTTTTTGTTGTTTTTTTGGCAGGCATATGGTTGCAGAAATGCTGTTTTTGTTGTTTTTTGGCAGGTACATGGTTGCAGAAATGCTGTTTTTGTTGTTTTTTGGCAGGTACATGGTTGCAGAATTGCTGTTTTTGTTGTTTTTTGGCAGGCATATGGTTGCAGAAATGCTGTTTTTGTTGTTTTTTGGCAGGTACATGGTTGCAGAAATGCTGTTTTTGTTGTTTTTTGGCAGGTACATGGTTGCAGAATTGGTGTTTTTGTTGTTTTTTGGCGGGTACATGGCTGCAGAATTGGTGTTTTTGTTGTTTTTTGGCGGGTACATGGCTGCAGAATTGCTGTTTTTGTTGTTTTTTGGCAGGTACATGGCTGCAGAATTGCTGTTTTTGTTGTTTGTTGGCAGGTATATGGTTGCAGAATTGCTGTTTTGCTGTTTTTTGGCTGTTTATCTATCTAGGGAATCCAATTCTGGAATACTGCAAGTGATGTATTGCAGTTAATTTGAGCCAAAGTCCCATCATATGCAATAACTGTAAGTAAAACCTGAGCAGAATTTACATTTGCATTAACAGTCCATGCCACCAACATGCAACAACTGCAGCTTGAAGGTCAGCGAATGCAGAAGTCTGTAACATTTTCCAGAAGGTCATGATGCATCCATCCAACTTTTTTATCGTTAATATTTGACAAATCTTTGCTTATCGACAGAAGTCCAACAGCGTTTTTGAGGTTTGATACAGTCCTACCACATATAATGGAGTGATAATGAACTGTATCAATATTTCATCACTGAGCTTTTTGTAATACTGCGTTTACTCAGTCCGGAACTCACAGGAGTAATGTACCAGCCAGCGAGACATAAGCCCCATTAAGCTTATTCACAAGTTCCTGCACCAGCCCTGACAGAATTCCTACCAGAGGAAGGATTTCATTTGACAGAATCTATCCTGTTTTGGAGGAAGACCTCAACATGGCTTCTACTGAATGTCTAAGTCTTTTGTGAATATCAGGTCCAAACATCTCCCACTCAGAACAGAAAACATTGTCAGGAAACGTACTGAACAGCATTATCAGTGTTTTTCACGCCTAATTTTTTGTATATTCCATGTTAATGCACTGCCTGTAAGAGGCGCTGTTTTAACCCTTTAACCCCTGATGTATCAGTGGTGAGCGTTCTGAATATACAGGTGCGAAAAGAATTATCAGACCATCAAAAGTCATCAAAAACAATGGTTATGCAATCCAGTACTAACTCCTGTGTGTATCATGTGACTAAAACGGAAAGAAAAGAAAACATGGAATGCCTAGAAGCACTGTTTTTGTCAGTACAATGCCATAGATATTGATGGAAGAACTGAAGGGATTTTGGTTATTATCAAGAAAACCATGGAAAATGGATAGATATCAGCTCTGAAATTAAACTGTTATGAGATATTTCTGTTGTTATTGTGATATTTGTCCGAACAAATGTACCTTTAGTTGTACCAGTCATTAAAATGAACAAGAAATTTAAGAAAAGAAGGGGTGGTCTAATAATTTTTTCCACAACTGTATAAGCAATGAAACCAAAACCTTAATTCAAGATTTTTTTTTTTTTTTTTTTGCTTAATTCAAGATTTTTTCTTTTTGGCTTTACTCAAGATTTTTTTTTTTTTTGCTTAATTCAAGATTTTTATTTATTTTTTGTGCTTAATTAACGATATTTTTTTTGCTTTATTCAAGTTTTTGTTGTTGTTGCTTAATTCAAGATTTTTTTTAATTCAAGAATTTTTTTTCTTAATTCAAGCAAAAAATCTGCCAATGGAACAAATGAAAATTATCTTGGTAAGATTTCTTGAAATAAGATTTTTGAGCTCTATTGTCTAAAAATAAGTTCTTATATCTCTAGTCTTTAGGTGATTATCTCTTATTTTAAGTGGGATATTTTGTCTAGAAATAAGAAAAATACACTTGGTATGATTTTGATTTTTGCAGTGTAGTGAAGCAAAACCACTGAAGAAAAAGCACACTGGAAAAAATGCCCCTTTAAAAACAAGTTAAAAAAAAAATTCTACAAGATATTTTTGCTTGAATTAAGCAAAAAAAAATCTGCCAACTGAACGCGTGAAAATTGTCTTGGTAAGTTTTCTTGAAATACGATTTTCAAGATCTATTGTCTAAAAATAACTTCTTATATCTCACTGAAAAGTTACTCTTTAGGTGATTATGTCTTAGTTTAAATGTGATGAGATATTTTGACTAGAAATGAGAAAAATACACAGATTTAGATTTTTGCAGTGCAGTGAAGCAAAACCACTGAAGAAAAAGCACACTGGAAAAAATGCCCCTTTAAAAACAAGTTAAAATATATATATATATATACAAGATATTTTTGCTTGAATCAAACAAAAAAAAATCTGCCAATGGAACACGTGAAAATTATCTTGGTAAGTTTTCTTGAAATACGATTTTCAAGATCTATTGTCTAAACATAAGTTCTTATATCTCACTGAAAAGTTACTCTTTAGGTGATTATGTCTTATTTTAAATGTGATGAGATATTTTGACTAGAAATGAGAAAAAAACACTTGGTAAGATTTTTGATTTTTGCAGTGTAGTTTAGAGCAGAGGTCTCAAACATGTGGCCCGGGGGCCAAATCCGGCCCGCTAAAGGGTCCAGTCTGGCCCGTGGGATGAATTTGTGAAACGCAAAAATTAAACTGAAGATATAAATCATTTAAACATTTGATTTTTTTCCAGTGCAGACTCACAGACGCTTTAATCACACTGAAACAGCAGCGCGTTTACCTGAAATAACATCTCAGGGTTTAAAGGGTTAATCCTCGACTATCCAGCCCAACTCAGGTGAACAAGCCTGAGTCACATCCATAGCTGCCAGCAGGTGGGAACAAGGCACAGCCAAGCGGACAGCTCTTCATCACACCGTAATGAGCTGGCAAAGGTTGTCGGACAGACAGGAGAATACATGGAGGACCTGTAAAAGCAGCCTGACGCAGGCGAGCTCGCAGGCGTTCTCTGAAGCTATACGACTCCCCGCGGTGCCATTTCATTGCAAGCTGTTGTCCCTGTTTGTGTAAACGTCCTCGTACCGCAAGGAAGCCTGACGCAAAGCTAAGTCAGCCGCATGCTCTCGGAGCTCAGCTTGTAGGTTATACTGCAATAATCTGGCAAAAAAACGCAGACTTCTGCAGTGATTTAAAAACGCTGGCCTCGTCAGTAAACGCACCAAAAATATGGGATTAACAATATGTGATTTTTAAGCTTAAGTGTGGTGTTTTATCTCAGCCGGTGACAAAAACAAAACAAAAACTGCATATACTGTAGGCTGTATATACACGTCAGCACACTTTGAAATTACAATGAAACTCCAGCGGCATGCATCAGCATCTGACTACAGCAGTTCATGCATCTGCTCGCTTACCTGCTGCTGCCTCTCAGGGACGAACGGTAACCTGCAATATATGCTCAGTCAACACTAAAAAGGATACAATCTGAGAGCTCCACTCTGAGTACCGATGGCCAGGATCTTCTGCACGGGGTCAAACGCCATAGACGACGGCTGGTACGGGAAGCCATGACGGACAGTCTGCAGGAAAAAAAAAAAAAAAAAAAACAGGCAAAAATGAGACCAAGAAGAATGTGAGGAGGAGGATATTAATTTGCATTTCACAGCAGGGATGTTGTTTTTGTCAAAGGATGTCACACACCTGATTTTGATAAACAAATGGCACAGATGGATGAGGAAAGTGTTATGAAACAGATATGTAAAGGCCTGAAATTGCAAAAACCAGAGAATGTGAAAGCAGGGGAACAAACGCTCTCTGTTCATGGGTACACTGTTCTTCGTGATAGGTTGATATTTGGCTTCAGTGTTTAGGCTCCTTTTATAATCATGAGTCTATTTTGAGATGTCTTCTCTCTCATTTCTCTCTTTTCATCTAGTTTTTCCCTCTCTCACCACCTCCCACATGAAGTCGTGATTGCAATGAAGTCTAGGAATAAATAAAATACACGGAAAACAAACCAGAGAGGAGTGTTTATATTTGACGCGCAGACGTTGCAATTGTTTTATTTTGTCCGGTTTGCGTATGTGCGCCTGTAGCTTTATGGTATCAGTCAGCCGGTGGTGGGCCGTTGGATTTGTTTGCTTAGCGGCAAAAGGCTAAAGCACGTTACGTAAGAAGCACTCAGTGCAGCAGAGAGACACCTGCCTTCCTCTGAGGGAAACATTAAAGCAAGTTTGTGTCCAGACACTGAAAGGTGCAAACGGGAGTTCAAGACGTCGAGTTCAAAGGCACTTAAATAGGATGCGGAGCTGCGCTGATAGACATATTTAGGCTGTGTTTGCATCAAACAATCCCCTGGTAATACATGACAATGTCCCATAAGCCCCTAGGTATGTTGACTTAATTATGGTATCTGCTTTTCTGATTAGAACCCACGGCATTTTCACATCAAACCTTGACGTAAAGTTGCGGAAAAAATTATTAGACCACCCCTTGTTTTCTTCAATTTCTTGTTCGTTTTAATGCCTGGTACAACTAAAGGTACATTTGTTTGGACAGATGTAATGATATCAACAAAAAGAGTTTAATTTCAGAGCTGATATCTATCCATTTTCCATATTTTCTTGATAATAACTAAAATCACTTAATGGGATCATATTTTGCTAAACCCACTTTTGTTAGTCTTTGGTTTGTTTATTTGTGTATTTGGATCTTAATAGCTAAAAAAGTTTGAATTTCAACCTTTCAGGTGCAGAAGATATTATTAGATCACCCTTGTTTTCTTCAATTTTTTGTTCGTTTTAACGCCTGGTACAACTAAAGATACATTTGTTTGGACAAATATAATGAAAACAACAAAAAATAGCTCATAGTAGTTTAATTTCAGAGCTGATATCTATCCATTTTCCATGTTTTTTTTGATAACAACCAAAATCACTTAAAGGGGTCATATTTTGCTAAACTTACTCTTATTAGTCTTTGGTTCGTTTATTTGTTTATTTGGACCCTAATAGTTCAAAAAGTTCGAATTTGAACCCTTCAGGTGTGGAAAATATGATTACATCACCCTTGTTTTCTTCAATTTCTTGTTCGTTTTAATACCTGGTACAACTAAAGATACATTTGTTTGGACAAATATAATGATAACAACAAAAGTAGCTCATAAGAGTTTAATTTCAGAGCTGATATCTATCCATTTTCCATGTTTTTTTTGATAACAACCAAAATCATTCATATTTTGCTAAACCTGCTTTTGTTAGTCTTTGGTTCATTTATTTGTGTATTTGGACCCTAATAGTTCATAAAGTTTGAATTTGAACCTTCCAGGTGCTGCAAAGCTATCTTTATATTCATTCCAACCATGGTTTTAACACTTTATGGCAATATGGGACTCTGCTACAAGTACAGTCGCGGAAGATATTATTAAACCACCCCTTGTTTTCTTCAATTTCTTGTTCATTTAATGCCTGGTACAACTAAAGGTACATTTGTTTGGACAAATATAATGATAACAACAAAAATAGCTCATAGTAGTTTAGTTTCAGAGCTGATATCTATCCATTTTCCATGGTTTTCTTGATAATAACCCAAATCACTTCAGTTCTTATATCTATATCTATGGCATTGTACTGACAAAAACAGTGCTTTTAGGCATTGCATGTTTTCTTTTCTGTCTGTTTTAGTCACATCATACACACAGGAGTTAGTACTGGATTGCATAACTGTTGTTTTTGGTGACTTTTGATGGTCTTCCGCGACTCTATGTCAATGTTTCTCTGAGCAGAAGACAACAGCCAGAAGATTCTTAGAAGGTGTTGACTTAGGAGGCCCGCAGAGGACACACAATGTAAACTAAGACGAAGGTAATCGATGGGATTCGACTGTGGCAGTTACAACGATTAAAGCAGCGAATCCTGTTGGGAATAGGATAATATGGAGAGACAATAAAACTTACTTGGCGATTAACCCATAAAGACCCAAACAGCCACTGGTGACCAAAACTATCTAACATTCTAAACGGTTTAATACCTATTAATCGGCTAATCCTATCGATACATGTAAATCACTGGTCAACAACAAATGTATTGTTGAAGTTTTTTGAGCTGATTTAGGATAATTTTGGTGTGCTGAATCCAAAAATCACATTAATTTTGCTCAATCAGGTCAACTTTCTGAACTATGCTACATATTGGCTTTTTAACATTTTTGCTTACATTTATGGGCATTTTCACATCATATGATACAAAATTCTTTCATATTTCTTGCAATAAACAAGTTCTGAAGATTTTACTTTTGCCAATTTATGATTGTTTTTTTTAATATTACAGGTGAATGAAATGGCTTCGACTAGAAGATCTTGCAAAAATAAGCCTGATGTATTCTGCTACATCTGCGGTGAATACACCACTGTACCTAACAGGAATCCTGTTAGAAAATGATTTTTTTTCTCTTAAAACCTATTTTGGGTGAGACCTATATAAAAAAAAATCAATTGATAAAGTCACAAATGTAATTAATTTTGTGAGAAGATCAAATTTTTCCAAATCAAATTAGCAAAAAAACCTGACCTGATTGAGAAAAACAGATGTCATTTTTGGATTTAGCGGTGCAAAATGGTGCTAATTCAGTTGAAAAAAACCTAGACAACTTGCAAAAAATATTTTTTTGTAACCTAGTGTAATTGGTGTAAAATACAGTTTGTCATCAGGTACGACCCATTTGGATGTTCAGATGCTACGTAGTGAATGTGGAAACACAGTCATCTTCTACAACACTGATTCACCAGTAAAACCCAAACAGACGATGGAGACGCTAGTTTTACGCTCAGTTATTGATATATTTGTTGAAAACATCCTGATTTAATAACCTTTGCTTTTACTCTGAGCTTTAATTAACATCAACGTGATTAAATATAGGAAAATATCTCATTTACGCTGAAAAAAGAATGCTAAATAAAGCGGATAATAGTAGAACAAATGGTGGCAAATCACTTAAAAAAGGTTAAATAGGGAGAAAAATTTAGTTGGGGAGTGCCACCGGAGAAGCGCTGGGCCTTTATGGGTTATTTTCTTCCTGTTAAAACCTGCTAAGTGACATTTTTGGTTGGGAATAAAAACCTGCTATCTCACCTATTACAGCTTCAAATTTCAGTCTCCTGTGAAAGTTGTTTACATTCCATCATAAGTACCAACATTAAAGGAGCAGATTTTTTTTTTTGGTCATATTTCACAGTTTCCTGTTATATAAACAGTTTTTTGTTTCTCCTGTAAAATTTGCCAAAAGTCACGTAGCAGGTTTTATCAGGAAGATATGTGACTTTTAAGAACTTTAAGAATTTGAAAAATCCTTGCACAGGCTTGTATGTTAGGCTTCACATGTGGCCACAACATTAGGTACGGAGTGATTTCTTCCAAAAGGCAACCAAGGGAAATCCTGATCTAAAATTACAGTGGAGTATGATGTAGCACCCACTGCATGTCAAGTACTTATTAAAGCTATCCATTGCTTTTTTTTTTTTTTTTCCAGAGAGGGGCCCCCTCACTCACTTCAGGCGCCATCAGTCCCCAATGGATCAATAATCTGGGGGGGTAAAGTAGCATGTGTGCATCACTCTATGTGTGTGAGGTAGGGGAGATACATGAGTGTGTGCAGGGAGGGAGATATGGAAGAAGGGGGGAACACACACATCAACCAGAAACCACCTTTTTTTTTTTTTTTTTTTTTTTAACACTAATCCAGACCTAGCAGATTATGCAAGAAGGGATCAGTTTGGCCCAACCCCTCTATATGACAGTTCATGCCAAACGCACATACAGAAAACGTGGGATTTTCACGTATCTGGAAACAAAATAACTTAAACAAAAAGAACTAAATAAATTAATTAATTAAAAAAAACAAACCTACAGGAACTTATTGTTTATCATAGTGACGCTTGAGCGCACGCACCATACAGTATATGCGCAATATAGGTGGGTATGATCCTGCATATGATGCCTTTGAACGGTTCTGGATTTTAAAGTAATGTTCCTTAAATGCTCGGAACCTGCAGGTGTGAGTTATAGTTTAGGGAGAAAAACTGCTTTGGCTGGTTCATTAATGTGTTCCGTGGAGGTCACTTGCACCTGCTGTATATCCTGGGATGGGATAAGTGAAGATGGGAATATGGGAAATAAGGGGGGGGGGATACAAACACGTACAAGGGAAAGCTAAAAAATCATAATAATAATAAAATAAATAAATAAATGATCTGGGTGGGATTAAAAACAGAGGTATGATTGGGAATAAATCTAATAAATGTGCAGACTCGCCCACCTTGCAGAGCTGGAAATGCTCGGACTGGAGGGTCTCCTGGATAAGATGGTTCTCCTGTGGCCCCACTTGGACTGACGGGGCGGAGGAGGACGCCTCTTTCAATCCGTCCAGCACCTTCCTGATGTTGAACTTCTTCATTTTTTCAGACTGCAGAGCACACAATTGAGATCACCCGCAAAAAACAGACAGGGGATAGCCACTTTCTCTGAACACACGCGTGCGCTCTCTCTCTCTCTCTC
Source organism: Sphaeramia orbicularis (assembly GCF_902148855.1). Taxonomy (NCBI): domain Eukaryota; kingdom Metazoa; phylum Chordata; class Actinopteri; order Kurtiformes; family Apogonidae; genus Sphaeramia; species Sphaeramia orbicularis. The sequence continues at coordinate 38,512,491 of NC_043979.1, read as the reverse complement.
TCTCTCTCTATCTATCTATATCTATCTCTATCTCTCTCCAGATTCTCTCTTCTTCTTCCCCCCCACCCCCGGTTTGTTAAAAAAAAAAAAAAAAAAAATTTACAAAAAAAATAATAATAATAATCTCACATTTTAGGGCTTGTTTGGTAGCGCGTTCTCCATGATTGGAATCCACAAAAACAAAAATTTAAAAAATTAAAATTAAAAAAAAGACGCTCGTTTTTTTGTTTTGTTTTTTTGTTTTGTTTTTTTGCCGCGTTTACGCACAGGTCACCCTCCTGACGTGGAAAATTCGGAGGCAGCTGCTGTTGCTGTTTCTGTTGTAATTCGTTCCCAGTCCGTGCCGTGCCGTGCCGTGCCGTGCCGTGCTGTTGCCCACTGCGTCTCAGTCGCTCGCGCTCTTCCTCTTGCTTTCCCCTCCCCTCCCCTCTCTGGTTGTGCGCGCGGCGTTCAGGCAAAGGCGGAAACGAAGCGCAGCGGTGGTGGCGGCGATGCTACTGCGCATGTCTGACAAGAGCACAGGCTTCAACACAAATCCCACCACCTCTCTCTCTCTCTCTCTCTCTCTCTCTCTCTCTCTCTCTCTCTCTCTCTCTCTCTCTCTCTCTCTCTCTCTCTCTCTCTCTCTCTCTCTTGCTCTCATCTGCCCCCAGCGACAACGCCCCCTCCCTCCCCCTTGTCTCATGCGCACGCGCACACACCACACCACACGCGCGCGCACACCGGTTTTGCTCCAGTGCACCTGGTGATGCTGGTGATGTTTGGGATGCTGCGGCGAAGTGAGTATCTGTTGAAAGATACACACACACACACACACATAATAACAGTAGATCTGTCCCGTCCGTACACTATTACATACATGTTTGCAGGTTCTGCCATATTATGCATAGTTTTAACATTCAGAAATGCAAAAAAAAAAAAAAAATTAGTCTATTCATAAGATGCTCAGAACATAAAAAAAAATTGACTTACCATTTCTCTTTTAAATGCTATGCAATTAAAAACAGATAAAAATAGAGTAAGAATAAATAAAATCTGTTCTTAATTGCTTGCCTGGGTAAATAAAGGTCAAATTTAAAAATAAATAAATAAATGGTATAAAAAAAATCAACTATAATAGAAGATGAGACAACTGTTCAGAATAAAAATAAAATAAAATAAATAAATGGTATAAAAAATTAACTGTAATAGAAGATGAGCCAACCGTTCAGCAATGGGTTCAAATAAGATGGGACATTTACAAAATGGAAAAAAAAAAAAAAAAAAAAAAAATCACCTTCACCATGAATCTAAAATTAGAAATATTCATCAAACATTGGAAAAAATGTGAAAAATTATGTCAAACAATACATGCCAAATGTTACCATCATGGATAAAAAAGAATGTTGGAAAAAAAAAAAAAAACATAAGGTTTTTTTAGTCAATTCATAAGACGCTCAGAACATAAAAAAATGACTCACTATTTCTCTTTTAAATGCCATGCAATTAAAAACAGAGATAAAAATAGAGTAAGAATAAATAAAAATCTGTTCTTAATTGCTTGCCTGGGTAAATAAAGGTCAAATTTAAAAATAAATAAATAAATGGTATAAAAAAAATCAACTATAATAGAAGATGAGCCAACTGTTCAGAAGAAATAAATAAATAAATGGGTTTTAAAAAAAATCAACAATAATAGAAGATGAGACAACTGTTCAGAATAAATAAATAAATAAATAAATGGTATAAAAAAAATCAACAATAATAGAAGATGAGACAACTGTTCAGAATAAATAAATAAATAAATAAATAAATGGTATAAAAAATTTAACTATAATAGAAGATGAGACAACTGTTCAGAATAAATAAATAAATAAATAAATAAATAAATGGTATAAAAAAATCAACTATAATAGAAGATGAGACAACTGTTCAGAATAAAAATAAAATAAAATAAATAAATGGTATAAAAAATTAACTGTAATAGAAGATGAGCCAACCGTTCAGCAATGGGTTCAAATAAGATGGGACATTTACAAAATGGAAAAAAAAAAAAAAAAAAAAAAAAATCACCTTCACCATGAATCTAAAATTAGAAATATTCATCAAACATTGGAAAAAATGTGAAAAATTATGTCAAACAATACATGCCAAATGTTACCATCATGGATAAAAAAGAATGTTGGAAAAAAAAAAAAAAACATAAGGTTTTTTTAGTCAATTCATAAGACGCTCAGAACATAAAAAAATGACTCACTATTTCTCTTTTAAATGCCATGCAATTAAAAACAGAGATAAAAATAGAGTGAGAATAAATAAGAATCTGCTCTTAATTGCTTGCCTGGGTAAATAAAGGTCAATTAAATACAATAAATAAATAAATGGTATAAAAAAATCAACTACAATAGAAGATGAGGCAATTGTTCAGAATAAAACTAAATTAAATGATAAATCAATCAATCAATCAATGGTATAAAAAAAAAAAAAAAATCAACTATAATAGAAGATGAGCCAACCGTTCAGCAATGGATTCAAATAACACGGGACATTTACAAAATGGGAAAAAAAAAAAAATCACCTTCACCATTAATCTAAAATTAGAAATATTCATCAAACATTGGAAAAAATATGTGAAACAATACATGCCAAATATTATCATGGTGATATAAAAAGAGACTATTTAGTTTAATATTTCCTTTTTTACCTTTTATTTTCACAATTTTGCAATTCAAAAATGCAAAGTTTTTTTTAGTCAATTCATAAGATGCTCAGAACATTAAAAAAAAATGACTTACCATTTCTCTTTTAAATGCTATGCAATTAAAAACAGAGATTAAAATAGAGTGAGAATAAATAAGAATCTGTTCTTAATTGCTTGCCTGGGTAAATAAAGGTCAAAGAAAAAATAAATAAATAAATGGTATAAAAAAAAATCAACTGTAATAGAAGATGAGACAACTGTTCGGCAATGGGTTCAAATAAGATGGGACATTTACAAAATGGAGAAAAAAAAAATAAAAAAAATCAGCTTCACCATTAATCTAAAATTAGAAATATTCATCAAACATTGGAAAAAATGGGGAAAATTATGTGAAAAAATACATGCCAAATGTTACCATCGTGAATAAAAAAGAATGTTGGAAAAAAAAAAAAAAACAAGATTTTTTTAGTCAATTCATAAGATGCTCAGAACATAAAAAAATGACTTACTATGTCTCTTTTAAATGCCATGCAATTAAAAACAGAGATAAAAATAGAGTGAGAATAAATAAGAATCTGCTCTTAATTGCTTGCCTGAGTAAATAAAGGTCAAATAAATAAATAAATAAATGGTATAAAAAAAATCAACTATAATGGAAGATGAGACAACTGTTCAGCAAAGGGATCAAATAACATGGGACATTTACAAAATGGAAAAAAAAAAAAAAAAAAAAAAAAAATAACCTTCACCGTTAATCTAAAATTAGAAATATTCGTCAAACATTTGTAAAAATGGGGAAAATTATGTGAAACAATACATGCCAAATGTTACCATCATGAATAAAAAAAGAATGTTAGAAAAAAAAGATAAGTTTTTTTTTTTTTTTTTGTCAATTCATAAGATTCTCGGAACATTAAAAAAATGACTTACCATTTCTCTTTTAAATGCTATGCAATTAAAAACAGAGATAAAAAAAAAATCGAGTGAGAATAAATAAGAATCTGCTCTTAATTGCTTGCCTGGGTAAATAAAGGTCAAATAAAAAGGTCAAATATAAAAAATCAACTATAATAGAAGATTAGCCAACTGTTCAGAATAAATAAATAAAATAAAATAAAATAAATAAATAAATAAACGGTATTTTTTTAAAAAATCAACTATAACCGAAGATGAGACAACTGTTCAGCAATGGGTTCAAATAAGATGGGACATTTACAAAATGGAAAGAAAAAAAAAAAAAAAAAATCACCTTCACCATGAATCTAAAATTAGAAATAATCGTCAAACATTCGTAAAAATGGGGAAAATTATGTGAAACAATACATGCCAAGTGTTACCATCGTGAATAAAAAAAGAATGTTAGAAAAAAAAAAAGATTTTTTTTTTTAGTCAATTCATAAGATGCTCAGAACATAAAAAATTGACTTACCATTTTGCTTTTAAATGCTATGCAATTAAAAACAGAGATAACAAGAAAAGCACTCTGAGAGCGCAGACCTCTACCAAGACAAATCTGCCACCCACCCCCCCGATCACCACCAAAATTTAATCATTTCTTCCTTGTGCCAGTATTAACATTTCCTGAAAATTTCATGAAAATCCGTCCATAACTTTTTGAGTTGTCCTTCTAAAAAACAAACAAACACGCAAACACACAAAGCAAAGCAATCACAATACCTCCTGGTGGAGGTAAAAATACAGTAAGAATAAATAAATGGTATTAAAAAAAAAAAAAAATCAACTATAACGGAAAATGAGCCAAAAATGGGTTAAAAATGGGGGGGGGGGGGGGGGGGGGATCACCTTCATTGTTAATCTAAAATTAGAAAAATATTCATCAAACATTGGGGAAAATGGGGAAATTATGTGAAATAACACATGCCAAATGTTACCATGGTGATATAAAAGGAGACTATTTGATTTAATAGGTCCTGTTTTACTTTTTATTTACATTCTGTATTAATATCACACGCAATCTTTCTTTTCTACTGAATATTGTCCAAAGCTAAATATGTCCATGCTGTTGGAAAGATATCAGCTCTGAAATTAAACCGTTATGAATTCATAACGGTTGAATTTAGAATAGTTCAAACTATTTTTGTTGTTACCATTATATTTGTCCAAACAAATGTACCTTTAGTTGTACCAGGCATTAAAATGAACAAGAACTTAAAGAAAACAAGGGGTGGTCTAATCATTTATTCCGCCACTGTACTTGTAGAGTCCCACATTGCTGCCGTAAAGTGTTAAAAAGTGTTGCAAAGCTACAGTACAGTAATTTGAATTTTGTAAAGTGCAAAATGTAGCACCAGAGAGATTGCCTTTGTTTAAAGTTTAGGTAAAACTAATTTTTTTTTATTATTAGGGTCCCCAAATACACAAATAAATGTAACAAAGACTAATAAAAAGTGGGTTTAGCAAAATATGATGGAAAATAGGTAGATATCAGCTCTGACATTAAACTCTTATGAGCTACTTTTGTTGTTATCATTATATTTGTCCAAACAAATTTACCTTTAGTTGTACCAGGCATTAAAATGAACAAGAACTTGAAGAAAACAAGGGGTGGTTTGATAATTTATTCCGCCACTGTACTTGTTGTAGAGTTCCACATTGCTGCCGTAAAGTGTTAAAAAGTGTTGGAAAGCTCAGGATCTCAGCTTTTCGATGCCTTTAGAATTTTGTGGGTAGGACAAATGGTTCAGGAGTTACAGTAATCTGAATGTTGTAAAGTGCAAAATGTAGCGCTGGAGAGATTGCCTTTGTTTAAAATTTAGGTAAAAATTAATTTTTTTTATTATTAGGGTCCCCAAATACACAAATAAATGTACCAAAGACTAATAAAGAGTGGGTTTAGCAAAACATGATGGAAAATAGGTAGATATCAGCTCTGAAATTAAACTCTTATGAGATACTTTTGTTGTTATCATTATATTTGTCCAAACAAATGTACCTTTAGTTGTACCAGGCATTAACCCTTTCATGCATGAATTATGAGAACCTTATAGTTGAGTTGTTGTTTTTTTTGTTTTTTTTTTTTTAGTGTTTTTATTCCTCCTTAGGCATGAAAAAACCAATGAGATTGAGGGTTTTTTCCATAGATTTACAAAAATGTCCACTCAGCTACACCATGAATTTTATTCTTGAAGCAAAGAAACATGTATTTAAAACCAAATATGATAAAGTGATACGAAAACAGTGAAATGAAACCATGTTTAATGCAGCTAATCTGATGTTTTCTCACATTTTAACATATGCTAATACTAGTTATTACTCACTTCATGGAGATAATATGCAAAAAATAAATATTAACAACTGATTTCCACTCAAGAACCAATCAACAACAGCAAAGTTACAATAATGGTATGAATTGCAGCTCATGAGATGATGCATTAGTGTCCACTGTGTTGGCTGATATGGAACTAAAACAACAAAACCCATGAATATACAAGAGAACAGCTGGAGAAGAACTGTGTGACCACTATGCATGAAAGAGTTAAAATGAACAAGAAATTGAAGAAAACAAGGGGTGGTCTAATAATTTTTTTCCACAACTGTATAGCAGCGGTAGTGTAATACAGTGAGGACAGTTTTCTTCCTCTATATTTTAGTGGCTAAAGTACATCAAATATACTGAAATCCAAAACCAGTCATGTCATATATACATGCTATGATAGTATTAATTTGATTTAAACATTTTGTGTACATCTACTTGTTCAGGTACACAAAGTGCTTGCAGGGGAAAAAAAAAAAACAGCACCTTCAATATCCCAACAGCTGAGCAAGCAATGTGTCCATCAGTATCCATGGTGACGGCAGTTTCCTGCTTCAGCGGAGTCCCACAGTTCACCTGTTAATTAGACCCTCCAACTTAACATGGAGAACCCTCCACAGCTGCAAGTGTAGTGGGATTTCAAGCAGGAGTAATGCTTGAGTTTAAAGTGAAGAGCTGCTGCTGGTGGTGGTGGGGGGGGGGGTTAGTTTGGGACCCCCACCTCCTCCCCTCCTCCCCTCCTCCCTTCATCTGCAAAGCGTTGAGTGACCCTGCCTGTTCCTCCTGACAGAACTGTAATTAAATTATTTCTTCTCACTTTTGTGCAATGGGTGCATGATTTATTTTTCTTTTTTAAAGTTGGAAAAGATGAAGTTTTCTGTTCGTGCACAAATTTATTTGTTTTATCAACAATGGAATCCTGTTTTCTTTACTGTCAACAAGAGTGTCCTGCTGATTCCTGTGTCCTTTTGACGGAGAAATGTGTTGTTAGTTTACATTATATTAACTCTCAATCAGCCCTGAGCGTTGTAAAGAGGAGTTGATAATATTATTTACCTTGGTTTTTTTTGTTTTGTTTTGTTTTTTCCTCTTTTTTGTGTTTAACCCTCTGGTATCCCGTCCAGCAAGACCCTTACTGAGCACCAAGTGTGCGTTTTTCGCACACTTGTGGAATAATGTCAAAAAAATTTTCATACAGTTTGTTTTTAATTCTTTTACACTTTTTTTTCTATTTCATCAACTTGAGCCGTAAATAAAAATACCAAATAGTCAATAACTGTCACATTTTTTAACCCTTTAAATGCTGTGTTTGTAATGTAAACAAACCATTTTTTTAGATGCAAAAAACACATAATTTTTTTTTTTTTTCAATATACTACATAAAAAGTGGATCACATATTATTTGATTTTTTTTCATCCTGGCATATGTCAATGATTAACTCCAACATCAGTTAATTTGCATTATTATTTTTGGTGCTAGGTCAAATGTTCAAAAATACTAGCATCTGTCACCAAGTGTGCGTAAAATGCACACCTATAAATCAAACTATTAAATATTATATATTAATTTTTCTGCTCTAATTTGATTTATTTTTGTAAAATCAAGGTCAGCCCTAATCATACATATCAAATAATCACTCATTTTAGATTTTTTTAACCCTTTAAACGATCTCTTTTCATCATGATGTCACTACATTTTTTTGATGCAAAAAACACAAAATATGTTTGTTTGTTTGTTTCAAAATACTGCATAAAAATGAGATTACATATTTGATTTTTGCAGCCTGGCATATGTCAATGATTAACAGCAACATTAACAACGTTAATAAATTAATTTAGACCGTCACCTCTTAAATGAAGCCCAGATATCAGTAAAAGCAGGATTTATGCCTTAATGGCGTTCGGATCAAAAACAGTGGTTATAATGGAAGAAATAGTGCGTTTTAGGCACACTTGGCAGACAGATGCTAGTCTTGTAATTTTCTTTTGTTTACAATGTGCACATTTTAGTTGGTGGCCAGAATTTTAAAGATCATGCAAAAATGAACAACTTTTGAATTCTAACCTTATTTAAATTGTGAAAAATAATATGAAGTTTTTTTAACGCAAAGTGCTAAGTGTGCATAAAAAGCACACCCGGATACCGGAGGGTTAATAGGTGTGTAGGTTTGTTGTATAATTAGTTTTTTATGCATTGTGTCCGTGTGGTGCCTTATGTCTAAGTACATGTCTGTGTAAATGTGTAATTTAAAACTAGAAAACCACAGATCTCTGCCAAGGCAGATCAGCCCCCCCCCCCCCCCCATCACCATCAAAATTTAATCATTTCTTCCTTGTGCCAGTATCAACATTTCCTGAAATTTTCATCCAAATCTGTCCATAACTTTTTGAGTTATCTTGCACAAGGACAGACAAACAGACAAACCAACGCCGGTGAAAACATAACCTCCTTGGCAGAAGTAATAAACTCCACCCCCCCACCCCAAAAAATCTGTAATTATTTCAGCGGTATATTATACAACAGGGTGTCAAACATGCGGCCCCCCAAAGGCTTCAATCTGTCCCACAGGATGAATTTGTAAAGCAGGAGTGTCCAAACTTGGTCCTCAAGAGTTACTAACCTGCATGTTTTAGATGTGTCCTTCTTCCAACACTCCTGACTCAAATGATCAGTCTATCATGAAGCTCTGCAGAAGCCTGTTAACGACCATCAGGTGTGTTGGAAGAGGGAAACATCTAAAACAGGCAGGATACCAGCCCTCAAGGATCTGAGTTTGACACCCCTGATCTAGAACATACAGGACAGTAGCTCTCCAGGACCAGGGTTTGGGCACCCCGTTGTAAAGTAACAGAAGACACTGAGGTTATGTTTACATGTAGCCGGTTATTTTAGAAAACAGATATTTCCCCCTCTCTGTTTTCTAAAAAAAAAAAAAAAAAAGCCTCGTGCAGACATGACCGTTTTCAGAAAAATCTGCATTTACATGACCCCGTATATTTACATCATCAAGAGTAGAGTTAGACCGATATATTGATTTATTTCAATATCGGCCATCTGCCTTAATTTTTAGTTGAAAGCTAATATTTGATCAGTAGTAAAAATGTTATAAAATATTTGATCAGGCACCTGTGTGGGCAGCACTTGAAGTTCAATGAATGTTAAAAGAGTACTCTGTGTATGTATATTCTCCTGAGACCCAGCAATGCATTTTTGTCCTCTGTAGGGGACAAAAGTTTCACAGTTTTACTTAAAAAATAGGACCAATGGCCCTGTAGCTTACCGGCCAAGTTAAAAGCTTTGGGAAATGTATCCAGATGTCATTTATTATCACCCAGTTCTGTGTAGGGATGGGAATCGTTAAGAATTTAGCGATTCCAATTCCATTATCGATACTGCTTATCGATCCGATTCCTTATCGATTTTCTTATCGATTCTCATTGGGTGTGGGAATAAAAGAGTACAAACGGGTGTGTTTGCATTAACTGTCTTTTATATTTTCACCTCTGCACAGAAAACATATACAGTATGTACAAATAATAATAACAGATGATGCCGGGCCAGTTCGGGGGGGGTGCAGTGAAAGTGAAACTAAAGACTCTTTACTAATTCCTCTATTGCCACATTTCTACTACGTGGAACCGGTTTGACTCGGCTCAGCTTGTCTCCCATTGTTGTGCACCTCATTTCCTTTCCCTTCTTATCTTCAGAAACTTGTATTTGAGGAGTTATGACGTTTGTTGCCCGCACCGGAACTGGCCTGGCGGTCACTCTGCCGCTACATTCACAAGCGTCGCTAAGTAGAGTATCGAATACGTGACATTCCTGTAAATGATTCACATGCTGTGGAATAATGTTTGAGGATATTGTTGGGATTCCACCCTTTTGAAGACATGGAAGCTTTGACAGTGTTCCAAGTAAGTGGACCTGGTGTCGTCTGTTTAGACCGTTTCTGCCTCAACACCATGTTGGCTACGTTCTGACCAAAACAATGCAGCGTACGAGTGACGTCGTCACGCATGCACAACAAAGGCAGAATCGATAAGCAGAATCGTTAAGCAGGCAGGCAAACGATTCCAAGGAATCGAGCTACTGGGAACCGGTTCTCAAATTGAACCGGTTCTCGATTCCCATCCCTAGTTCTGTGTATTTATTCTATTACAGAAATAGCCCATGTTTTGGTCATATTCCAATCAGATCTGTAAAAAAATTCAAATTCCAACTTGATATCATTGATACTGATTTATTAGATCAATCTACTTCCTATCCCTTATAATGCGAAAATGTTTCAAAGTCGCACCAAATCCAGAATCAGATCCAGATCGAAATAATTTCAATCCCTTGTGTTGACATCATCATACAGAAGCTGTATACCAAGTTTGAAGTCAATCAGAACTGGAGTTTCAGAGAAGAAGACAATTGAAATTTTTTCCCCATAAGAGCCCATGTTAAATTTTCCGCAAGTTCTCAGATCCAGAAGAAGATCCTGATCAGCATGTGGACATTATGTTTTGGTCATCTCCCCATCAGGGCTGGACTGTAGAAATTTACACTGGATATCATTTATATTTACTGAGTTATTGTATCGATCCACTTCCTATCTCTTATAATGGGAAAATTTTTCAAAGTCGCACCAAATCCAGAATCAGATCCAGATCCAAATAATTTCACTAACTTTTGTTGACATCATCATAAAGAAGCTGTATACCAAGTTTGAAGTCAATCAGAATCGTAGTGTCGGAGAAGATGATTGAAATTTTTGTAACGGACGACGGACGACGACGACGCTGACGGACGCCGCATGACGACAATAACTTACAGCCTGTCGGCCAGTAAGCTAAAAAACTGTCCATTGCAAAGGACATGCCATTAAAAAATAAACTATTCAAAAAATGGATTTGAAAAAAATGTTGAATTATGTAGTTTCCAATCAAGACAACTAATGTAAAAAAGCTAAAACTTTCCCTTTCCTGGGTCTCAGGAGGACATTAATAATTTTTATATTGCTGCATAAAATCGTAATTATCTGAGTGTTTCGATTGTATTTTACGGTCAATGTGCTTTAAAATAAAATTAAAAAAAAAAAAAAAAATCGACCTTAAACATGAGCTTCAAAAATCGGCTCTAGATATTTCTCTAGGCTTTGGCTAACCAAATTTTTAAAAATTGGCATCGGCCTTAGACAAACTCATAATGGTCGACCTCTTGTCAACAGCATGCCAGGGCTGTAGATGGCAGCGTGAGACCACTGAGTACCATCAACCAATCAGAATCCTGAAAAGAATCACAACAAAACGTTATTTCCGCTATGAACCTATGGGAATGTAGAACGCAGAGGAAACAATTATGGATTAACAATTATGAATTATGGAATTTTCTACCTTTGTTGTTATATAGTATTATGTATATTTACTGTTCAATGTTAATTGTTCAAATTTAAAAAAAAAAAAAAAAAAAAAAACTTTGGGAATGTAGTTTTCCTAGTTCCGAGTCCAAACAAATCGGAGAATTGTAACCAAATGGATGACCAGATGACTTTTTTACAATCACAATTTCAGGTTGTTCATGGATGTTCAGGTTATTCACACTTTTTTGTGGAAAGTTTGTAACTAAACATTTTCATACTGTAATTTTACCCTGGAAAAAATCTAAATCTTCCCAAGTGTATTTTTCTCATTTCTAGTCAAAATACAGTATCTCATCACACTTAAAATAAGACATAATCACCTAAAGAGTCACTTTTCAGTGAGATATAAGGACTTACTTTTAGACAATAGATCTGGAAAATCATATTTCAAGAAATCTTGCCAAAATAATTTTCAGTTGTTCCATCGGCAATTTTTTTTTGCTAGAATTAAGCAAAAAAAAAAAAAAAATGTTGAATTAAGTTAAAAAAATCTGCCAATGGAACAAGTGAAAATTATCTTGATAAGATTTCTGGGAAAAAGATTTTCCAGATCTATTGTCTAAACATCAGTTCTTATATCTCACTGAAAAGTTTCTCTTTACGTGATTATTTCTTATTTTAAGTGTGATGAGATATTTTGACAAGAAAGGAGAAAAATACACTTGGTAAGAGTTACATTTTTTTCCAGTGTACTTTTATCATTCTATAATAAAGAAAGAAGTTTTGAGTTGAAATTATTTATAGATTATGATGTTATTATTTGACTGGTCCGGCCCACGTGGATCATATTGGGCTGTATTTGGCCCCTGAACTACCTGTGACATCCACGTTATATGACATTACAGACTAGATGAATTGCTCTGTGGACGTCACAGGCCAAAGTTGAGCTCCTGAATATGTTAAAGTCCTATTATACAGATACAGATGAACAGTGTTGACCCCCCAGGGGGAAATTCACTATTATGGCATACGAAATGTAAGATGGAGAAAAATTGATGATCTGAAGGCGCTGTGAGGAATAATGTGAAGAATATTACATGTATTCATCACATTATTTCTAATGCATGAGCTGATCATAATGTATGTTTAAAAAATAAATTCTCCCTCAACTTTCTTCGTTGTTTTGTGAGACGCAGTGTATAAGAACAACACAGTATTCATATTAACTTTGTATTAATTTCAACATTATTATTTAGGATAATTCACCTTTGCCTTTGGAACGTAACTGTAAGTAAGTAAGTAAAGCTTTATTTACATAGACTGAGTCACTAGCGTATTTTAATTTATAAGTCTATCCTAGGTCTTCTCCCATCCTACCTTCTGACCTACATCAGTCGGAGAACCACAGATGCTTATAATCTGCGTTCTCAGGATCTTTTCTTGTTGTCTGTTCCTAAAGTTAGAACTGAACAGGGGAAAAAGGCCTTCAGGTATGCGGCCCTATTCACCTGGAATGAACTAAAAAAAGACCTGAAACTGAAGGATCTGGTTTCGTTGGACACTTTTAAGAGGATGTTGTATGACTTAGAGAGGGAGACATCTGGCTGCAGATGTTTTACCTGATGCACTTTGTCTACATTTCATGAGCACTTTTTGCAAAGTTGACTTTGGAAGGTTTGACTTGTCTATGTGCTTTTTATGGATTTGTTTTATGTATGGAAGTCTGTGTCTGTAACTACTTAATGTACTGCTGCTCGTCTTGGCCAGGACACTCTTGAAAAAGAGATTTTTAATCTCAGTGAGGTTTTCCTGGTTAAATAAAGGTAAAATAAAAATAAAAATAAATATAGCACTTTTTAGAACATGTTACAAACTGTTTCACATAAAGTAGAGATAGATCGAATCCATCAAATCAAATTTTAAGCCAATTTACATTTACTTTTATGCATTTGGCAGACGCTTTTTTCCAAAGTGACTTAGAGGGGAAAACCAATCAAATCACTCAGTCAATCAAATTTTATTTATATAATGCCAGATCATAACAAAAAGTTATCTCATGACACTTTATATATAGAGTTGGTCAAAACCAGACTCTAAGCCAATTTACAGAAACCCAACAGAATCCTCCAGGAGCAAACACTTGTGACTGGTGACAGTGGCAAGGAAAAACTTCCCTATAACAGGAGAAACCTGGAGCAGACCCAGACTCCTGGAGGATGGACGTCTGCTTTGACCAGTTGGGGTTAAAGAGAGAGAGTAAAGAAAGAGAAAAGGAGAGAGCGATAGAGATAGAGACTGGCGGAGAAGGGGGGAGTAGGGGGAGACACATGGAGGCAGTTGAGGATAAGTGAGTGATGATGATGAAGGCAAGAGAGAGGCAGGACCACCGCAGCAAGACCAGAGATAATCCTGGGAAAAACCTTATTAAAATATTTAAAATGGAATGTCTGAAGGTGCTAGGACAGGAGGTGCTCTCGGAAGAGCTGGGTCTTCAGGAGCTTCTTGAAGATAGGCAGGGACGCCTCTGTTCTTGTAGTGCTTGGTGGAACAACCCATGAAAAGAGCCTGGATTGTCTTGTACAAGATCTGGGGACCACCAGACAGCATTTAAAAAATTTACAGAAACCCAACAGAATCCTCCAGGAGCAAACACTTGTGACTGGTGACAGTGGTGAGGAAAAACTTCCCTTTAACAGCAGAAACCTGGAGCAGACCCAGACTCCTGGAGGATGGCCGTTTGCCTTGGCCAGTTGGGGTTAAAGAGAGAAAGTAAAGGAGGAGAAAAGAGAGAGAGAGAGAGACTGGGGGAGAGGGTGGAGGTAGGGGGAGACGCATGGATGCAGCTGATGCACAGATAACTGAACTAGAACATCTGTGGAGCTGTATAATAAACACTATTCTAACTATATGGATAAGTGAGTGATGACGATGAAGGTGCAGAGAGGCAAGACCACAGCAGCAGGTCCAGAGATAATCCAAGGAAAACCTGTGATGATCCAGGGAAAACCTGTGATGATCCTGGAAAACCTGTGATGATCCAGGGAAAACCTGTGATGATCCTGGAAAACCTGTGACGATCCTGGGAAAACCTGTGACGATCTAGGGAAAACCTGTGATGATCCAGGGAAAACCTGTGAGGCAATAAAGCACAGAGACTCCAGGGAAAAAGTCAAATCAGTAACATGTATTCACTGGGGCGTAAACAGAAGAGAGAATCAGGAGAGAAAAAGTCAGAGAGAAAGAGGAGCAGAGAGGAGGTCATAGAGGAGGAAAGACCAGAATAAGAAAACAGTTTCAACATGCAGATACAGACTGGCTTTCTATAACAGCTGTGTTTGTTAGTGGTACATTAGAGTTTACATCGAAGCATATAAGTTAAACCTACAGCCATACACCGAAGGGGAGGCAACGGGTATTGTTTTTGGTTCGGTTTGTTTCTTTGTTTGTTAACACTCTAGCAGCAAAACCCTTTGTTGAATTGAAACCAAACTGGGTTCATCAGGAAGTGGATAAAGGCTTGAAGCTGAAATGCGTAAAAGTGTTCTTTAGGTCTGGATATGACCGTGCCATGTTAATAAAGATATTTTAATGTTTAAAGAGAGGGCCTTGGAGTTTTCTTCCAGTTCGGTATCTAGTTTATGAATCCCTTTTTCCAAAGACCACCTCGAAAAAAATCTTTTTTGGACCGAGAAGCATTCCTTCCCATGAATTTTTGGGTTTATAGACTGCCAGTGACCCAGAATAGATCTCATTCCATTTTGGGAACAGTAGGTCAAAGTTCACATTTTTTTTTGAAGTTTTCAAATCTTTTTTTCCATTTACTTATAATAATGGGCAACATTTTAAATGTCTGTAGCAGCAAAACTATTGGTTGAATTCATACCAAATTGGGATTATAAATTGCTAGTGACCTAGAATAGATGTCATTACATTTTGGAAACAGTAGGTCAAAGTTCAAATTTTGTATGAATTTTTTACATCTTTTATTTTTCCCCATTTACTTATTTTTTTTATTTTATTTGCACAAAATAAAAACAGCAATAGAAAAAAACAACAACATTCAGACAAGTAAGAAAATTGTGCAGGAGAGGTTAGAAGCCAAAAAGAAGGCTTATATGAATACCTCCCCCGAAAAGAACAATACACAGAAAAAAAGAATTAAAAATACAATAAAACTGAAATAATAAACCACAGTAAAAACAATAAAAATGTAATCCACATTACAAATCATCAAATACAAATCAAGTAATACACAGCCTTACATTTTTTCATGAATTAAAGTCCTTTTCAGATGCTTTTTAAACAATGATAAAGTAGATGTTGATTGAAGTTCAGGTCTTATAATGGATGTAATTTCATACGTCTACAAAAACATCCATTTTGTTTTAATTTACTTCAAACTTGGCACATATATAGAGGCAACTGATATGCTGACATCAACACACGCATAGACATGATGACATCAGCTGGATCGATGCCAAAATAAGCAACAATACATGCGAGGGGCGGGGTTTACGCAATTTCTTGTCTATGCTCATCACCCCAGAAATCAGATAACGATTGGATTTTTAATATGCGTGTAAACAAGGTCAATGAGACCAAATTTTTTTTTTGACAAAAATTACTTTTTGTCGAAATCAGGGGTGTCAAACTCATTTTAGTTCAGGGGCCACATTCAGCTAAATTTGATCTGAAGTGGGCCGAACCAGTAAAATAATAACATAATAATATATAAATAATGTCAACTCCAAACTTTTCTCTCTGTTTTAGAGTGAAAAAAAATAAATTTACATTTTGAAAAGGTTTACATCTACAAACTATCCTTTCAAAAAATGTGAATAACATGAACAAACTGAAAAAATAAGTGTAATTTTTACAATATTCAGCTTCAGTTTATCATTTCCACATGTTCATTATAACGTCCAGATCACAGTGGATCTACAAATACACAAAACATTTAGTAACACGCAGAATATTGTTAAAATTGTACTTACTTCTCTTAAGACATTTCAGGTTGTTCATATTTGTTCAGGTTATTCACAGTTTTTGCAAAATTATATTTTGTTTTAATGTAAATACCTGAAAATATTTACATTTACAAAGAGAAAAATTTGAAGTTGTCATTATATATATGTTATTATGATAGTATTTTACTGGTCCTGCCCACTTGAGATTGAATTGGTCTGAATGTGGAAACCAGGGCTGCACAATTTTGGCCAAAAATAAATTCCCGATTTTTTTCCCCTAAAACTCGATTTTCGATTTCAATTTTCAATTTTTGGGTAAAACTACAAAAGACAACAGAAGTCAGCATGTCATTTTTTTGAGCAGCTCGCAATGTAAGCCACTGCTCCGACCTCAAATCTGTGATGGTATCACGTGATGAACCCACAGAAGTTTTTTTTTTTTTTCTTCATTAAATCTATACTGAATGAAGTACAGTATACAAACAATGTATACAACAAGAAAATAACATAAATTTGCCATGGGGAATACACTACAATAAAATGTCATCAGAGCAAATACTGATGGTTTTTTATAGCCTTTTTGTTTCCAGATTTATCTAACAGATTTAAATAAAGTTCAGCATCTTTTAAAAAATAAATATTTTGTTTTGTGTTCCAGAACGTACATTTGTGAATGAAAAATTTAGCAAGTGAGATGAAATCGATTTGACGATTTCCCGTTTTTAAAAATCGTCCTTATTGAAAAATCGGATTTCGATTTAAAATCGATTAATCGTGCAGCCCTAGTGGAACCTGAACTAAAAGGATTGTTAATATCTTAGAGTAATTTTTACATTTCACAAATTCATCCAACTGGACGCTTTGGCGGGCCGGATTTGGCCCCCGGGCCGTATGTTTGACACCCGTGGTCTAAATCATCAAATTACACAATTTCTGTTTACGTTTTTTTGTGTTTCCTTGAAAATCTGAAAAAATGACTTGGGTAATTATTTTAGGAAAGTGACGACCTCAAATTAAACCATTTACAGCAGAGGTGTCAAACTCATTTTAGTTCAGGGGCCATATTCAGCTAAATTTGATCTGAAGTGGGCCGGACCAGAAAAATAATAACATAATAACCTATAAATTATGACAACTCCAAATTTTTGTCTTTGTTTTAGTGTAAAAAAAAAACCAAAACATTAAATTATGAAAACACTTACTTTTATAAACTATCCAAAAAAAAAACAAAAAAAAAAACAAAAACTGAAATTTAAATTAAAAAACGTAAGAAAATTTAGTGCAATTTTACCAATATTCTGCCTCCCCTTCTCATTTCTCCATGTGTGTTATGGATCAGATCTACAAAGACACGGAAAACACTTAGTAACAGGCAGAAAATTGTTAAAATAGTGCTTAATTTTGTTTGGACATTTCAGGTTGTTCATATTTGTTCAGATTATTCATATTTTATTGTTAAAGGATTGGAAATGTAAATATTTGAATAATTTAATGTTATTTTTTGTACTAAAACAAAGAAAAAAAAATTAAGTTAAGTTTAGATTAATTTTTTTTTTTGGGCTTACTTCAACATTTTTTTTTACTTAATTGAAGATTTTATTTTTTTTTTTTGCTTAATTTAAGACTTTTTTTTACTTTATTGAAGATTTTTTTTTTTTTGGCTTAATTCAAGATTTTATTTTTTTTTACTTAATTGAAGATTTTTTTTGGCTTAATTGAAGATTTTTTGCTAAATTTGAGATTTTTTTGTCTTAATTCAAGATTTTTTTTACTTAATAGAAGATTTTTTTTTGGCTTAATTCAACATTTTTTTTTTACTTAATTGAAGATTTGTTTTTTTTTTTTTTCTTAATTCTAGACTTTTTTTTTTACTATATTGAAGTTTGTTTGTTTTTTTTTGCTTAATTCAAGATTTTTTTTTTTTTTTACTTAATTGAAGATTTTTTTGGCTTAATTGAAGATTTTTTGCTAAATTTGAGATTTTTTTTTGGCTTAATTCAAGATTTTTTTTACTTAATAGAAGATTTTTTTGGCTTAATTCAAGATTTTTTTTACTTAATTGAAGATTTTTTTTTTTTTTTTGGCTAAATTCAAGATTTTTTCCTTCATTCAAGCTAAATTTTTTTGCTTAATTCATTTCAAGACTGTGGAATTTTTGCACTTGGCAGAAACATCCCAGGGGCCGAACTGGACCCTTTGGGGGGCCGCATTTGGCCCCCGGGCTGCATGTTTGACACCCCTGATATACAGGATCACTTGTATAATCTGGTAACTCCAGAAATTGGATTTTTACTGTTCGTGTAAACGAGCTCACTGAGACTAAATCGTACCTGGGCTCACCTGCGTATAAACATCTCACACTCACGATTAAGTGATCTCCGTTCTGAGCCCCGGTACAGCTGTGCATGTTTGTAAGGTCACCAATCAAAACACGAGCCTTGACAAGCTCAGCTGATGCTACTCATGCTTGAGCGACACTGACATTGCCACCTGTTTGGGCTGTTTGCTAACACGCTCGTCTTCGACAGGTGCCCGCGGGCATCGGGACCATGACTGCAGAAGTAATAGCTGTGTTCGTGCTTTTGCTAAAAAAAACAAAACAAAACAAAAATAACACCTGATGCTGCTTCTGCACTAAACCGAAGAAAGTCCAAAAAAGGGCATTTCAGATTTGACAGTAATCATTGCTAATCATATGAGCTCGTCGTGTTTTTCGATGTAAGCGACCCTTTGTTGAGACGCAGCTGATGCAAGGGACGCGTCAAGAAAATTAAGATGCTTCTGAACAATGGGGCGCAAGATAGATAAAGGCGACCTGGGAGCAAATTAATAATTCAGTAATCATATCAGGGTGGCTCAAGAACAATTGTTCCTGTACTGTTTTACATAATGAACTGAAATTGACCATACGCACCCTCCAACCCTATTTGAAATCACCAGATCCTGATTATATTACACAGGCAAACAAAGAAGTCCTTATTAGTCAATCTTTGCATGCGTGTGAGTGAGGGAGTGAGTGAGTGATGTAGTAGGGGAGGGTTTTTGGCGACTCTGACATCAGTGATTTAATTTAGCACCATTGTGTTGTGACCAGGCCATTCATCTGGCTGTATTGTGTGTATGCGTGTGTGTTGTGTTTAGAGTCTGACTGCTGTGTTTGTGCTCTTTGATAAGGCTTTCAACTGAGGCACTGCTGTAATATTACTTTTTTTTTTATTTTTACCTTTTTTGTAATAGAGCCAAAGTGCAAAGAGAGAGGGAGACAGAATAAAGAAAAGAAAAAAAACAGAAGTAAGGACGAGTAGAGGTAGAAATCTCACATCAGGGGACGGTACAGTAATAGGGTTATGTTTATACCTGTGACCTGAACACTAGTCTAGAAAAGCCTGTGAGAGAAATTTGTGATACTGGGTTATTTTATTAAAAGTGGGCAGAGTCTCTAAATCAAAACAATAATAAAAAATGGAGTGACATTGGGCCTCATTCACAAACTCCACGTACGTTCATTTGACGCACAAATCCGGGATTTATTCATATTTTCTTACCCGAATTTGTTTTTACTCTGCGAACAAATTTAGAACCATGCATACGCACAAATGATAAAGGCCGAACTGACTTAGAAAATGCAAATAAATACCTTTTAAATTAACGTAGGACTTTTGTCACCAATTTTTCATCAAATCTGAATTAAATACAGGAAAATACACTATTTCCACTGAAAAACCACAAAAATGCAGAAGGTAATGTTTTAATAAATGGTGATAAACACCTTAAATCACAGGTGTCAAACATGCAGCCCGGGGGCCAAATCCGGCCCACCAAAGGGTCCAGTCTGGCCTGTGGGATGAATTTGTGAAATGCAAAAATTACACTGAAGATATTAACGATCAATGATGTTCAAATCATTTTAGGTCAATTTAATCTAAAGTAGGTCAGAACCAGTAAAATACTGTCAGAATAAACTATAAATCATGAAAATGTTCATCTTTGTTTTAGTGTAAAAAAGTTAAATTACACAAAAATGTATAATAACCTGAACAAATATGAACAACCTGAAATGTCTTAATAGAAGTATGTGGAATTTTAAAAATATTCTGCCTGTTATTTAATGTTTCGTGTAATTGTAGATCCACTGTGATCTGTAAGGTGTGATGCACATGTATAAATGATAAACTAAAGTGTAATATTTTTAAAATTGCTCTTATTTTTCTGTAAAATTTTTAGGTTCATGTTATGTTCAAGTATGGTTTGTAGATTTTTCATGACATTTTCATTATGAAATTTTACTTTTTTCACTCAAAAACATAGAGAAAACTTTGGAGTTGACATTATTTATCAGTTCTTATCCTATTATTTAAATTATTTTACTGGTCCGGGCCACTTTATATCGTATTAGACTGAATGTGTCCCCTGAACTAAAATGAGTTTGACACCCCTGCCTTAAATGAATGTTAAATATAAAGAAAATATTATTCTGGAACTGCCACATAAGAAACACTGGGTCTTTATGGGTTAATACATACGGATAATACATTAGTAAATTAATGAGTTTTAAAAAATGTTAGTTAAATCTCTTTTTAATGAATGGTTTTATATACTCTGCACTTACTTAAAAGGTATGTGTTTGTATTTTCTAAGTCAGTTTG
The DNA here is from genome assembly GCF_902148855.1 of Sphaeramia orbicularis. NCBI lineage: Eukaryota > Metazoa > Chordata > Actinopteri > Kurtiformes > Apogonidae > Sphaeramia > Sphaeramia orbicularis. The sequence goes on along the minus strand of NC_043979.1, from coordinate 38,491,579 downwards.
GCCTTCCTCATTTATGTGTACTCATGGTCTGAGGCAGTTCTAAATTTGTTCGCAGAGTAAGAATAAATTTGAGTAATAAAATACTCATAAATCCCGGATTTGTGCGTCAAATGATCATACAGAGTTTAAAGCTGCGTAGGAATTTTGTCACCAATTTTTCCTCAAATCTGAATTAAATACAGGGAAATACTTGATTTCCACTGAAAAACCACAAAAATGCAGAAGATAATGTTTTAATAAATGGTAATAAATCACTTAAATGAATGTTAAATATAAAGAAAATATTATTCTGGAACTGCCACATAAGAAACACTGGGTCTTTATGGGTTAATACATATGGATAATATATTAGTAAATTAATGAGTTTTAAAAAATGTTAGTTAAATCTCTTTTTAATGAATGCTTTTATATGCTCTGCACATACTTAAAAGGTATGTGTTTGTATTTTCTAAGTCAGTTCGGCCTTCCTCATTTATGTGTACTCATGGTCTGAGGCAGTTCTAAATTTGTTCGCAGAATAAGAATAAACTCAGGTAATACTAGAAGCACTCGGAGAGCGCAGACCTCCGCCAAGGCTGATCAGTGGCCCCCCCCCGTGGGCCCCCCCACCCCCGATCACCACCAAAATTTAATAATTTCTTCCTTATCCCATTTCCAACAAACCCTGAAAATTTCATCAAAATCTGTCCATAACTTTTTGAGTTATGTTGCACACTAACGGACAGACAAACAAACAGACAGACAGACAAACCCTGGCAAAAACATAACCTCCTTGGCGGAGGTAATAAAAATACTCATGAATCCTGGATTTGTGCGTCAAACGATCATACAGAGTTTAAAGCTGCGTAGGACTTTTGTCACCAATTTTTCCTCAAATCTGAATTAAATACAGGAAAATACATGATTTCCACTGAAAAACCACAAAAATGCAGAAGATAATGTTTTAATAAATGGTAATAAATCACTTAAATGAATGTTAAATATAAAGAAAATATTATTCTGGAACTGCCACATAAGTAACACTGTGTCTTTATGGGTTAATACATATGTATAATATATTACTAAATTAATGATTTTTAAAAATGTTAATTAAATCTCTTTTTAATGAACGTGCTTTTATGTGCTCTGCATGTAATTAAAATGTACGTGTTTGCATTTTCTAAGTCAGTTCGGCCTTCCTCATTTGTGCGTATGCATGGTTCTGAATTTGTTTGCAGAATAAAAACAGACTCGGGTAAGAAAATGTTGATGAATCCTGGATTTGTGCATCAAATCCGTCTGATACACACATACGCAAGGGGGTGAGAACAAAATTGGCCTAAATAGTAAAAAGGAGGATGAGGAGACTTGGTATGAAACACTTTAATCTTAAAAACACTATCGAGGGATCAAGGTGTTTATTTCAGTTTGTAGCAGACACAGGGCTGAGCAATAGGATTTAGGTTATGGAATTTTTTTTTTTTTTTTTTGATAAAAGGGTAGTTAACTCTGGTTCACACTCCATCGTAGTAGGGGGCAGCAATGCACCTTAAATGATAGGTGCCATAAAAAGAAGAAGAAGAAGGAGGAGGAGGAAGAGGAGGAGGAGAAGGAGGAGGAGAAGAAGAAAAGAAGAGGGGAGGAGGAGAAGGAGAAGAAGGGAGAGGAGGAGGAGGAGGAGGAGGAGGAGAAGAAGAAGGAAGAGGAGGAGGAGGAGAAGAAAAAGAAGAAGGAAGAGGAGGAGAAGGAGAAGAAGGAAGAGGAGGAGAAGGAGAAGAAGAAGGAAGAGGAGGAGAAGGAGAAGAAAAAGAAGAAGGAGGAGAAGAGGAGAAGAAGGGAAAGGAGAAGAAGAAGGAGAAGTAGAAGACGGAGAAGAAGGAGGAAAAGAAGAAGACGGAGAAGTAGAAGAACAAGAGGAAGTAGAAGGAGAAGAAGGAGGAGAAGTAGAAGTAGGAGAACAAAGAGAAGAAAGAGAAGGAGAAGGAGAAGAAGAAGGAGATGTAGAAGGAGAAGAAGGAGAAGTAGAGGGAGAAGAAGGAAGAGAAGTAGAAGAAGTAGAAGTAGAAGAAGGAGAAGAAGGAGGAGACGTAGAAGAAGGAGAACAAAGAGAAGAAAGAGAAGGAGAAGAAGGAGACGTAGAAGGAGAAGTAGAAGAAGGAGAAGGAGAAGAAGGAAGAGAAGTAGAAGTAATAGAAGAAGGAGAAGGAGAAATAGAAGTAGAATAAGAAGTAGAAGGAGAAGAAGGAGAAGTAGAAGAATGAGAAGTAGAAGAATGAGAAGTAGAAGAATGAGAAGTAGAAGAATGAGAAGGAGAAGTAGAAGAAGTAGGAGAAGAAGGAGAAGTAGAAGGAGGAGAAGGAGAAGTAGAAGAAGGAGGAGAAGTAGAAGTAGAAGAAGGAGAAGAAGTAGAAGGAGAAGAAGAAGGAGGAGAAGTAGAAGAAGTAGGAGAAGAAGGAGAAGTAGAAGAAGGAGGAGAAGTAGAAGAAGTAGAAGGAGAAGAAGGAGAAGAAGGAGAAGAAAGAGAAGCAGAAGAAGTAGAAGGAGAAACTTGGCAGGTGTGCAGGTGTCATGAATCCCAGGGTGATTTTGTGAACACATGTATTTTGTGCGTGAAGTAAAACCATTAGTGAATGAGGCCCAACGTGAAGCAGCGTCGCATTAAAATGTGAAATTGTTCTAAACATTTGACATAACATTAGCCAAACGCAGGTCTGTTGTAAATATTTCATGTTATCTGTTTAACCCTACAGCATGTTTAGGTTTATTTTCAGGGTGGACAGTGGCTTTCACATTATTGACAGGAGGATGACTGTCAGAGCGTCTGCATCGGTGCAGAACGTCCTGCTCAGTTATCCACCTATTATTACCATTATTCAACTAAAAACCCTGGAAATAAGATAACAACGAGGACAAACTGAGCAGACAGCGATGTGACATGTCATGCACATGAGCGCAGAGCTAATCCGTCATTAATCTCAGGTCAGAGGTGAAAGTGGATGAGCCAGAAAAATGTCCAACATGACAACTATGACTGTATTTAGCAGCTAATGTAGAAGATTTAATGACTTCAACATCCAGCAGCTGTAGGCAAATCTGTTTAAGAGCCATTAGAACAGGCCGCCGAGGTGTCTGCATGTTTTCTTTGCAATAAAAGTATCAGAAAATGTATTTTTGGCCAATTCTTTTGCACTTTTGTTTTCAGAGAGAACCTAAATTTCAATATCTGGCCATTAATCATGATTATTATAAAGAATAAATGCTTAAAACAGTGTGTTTTAATTAAAAAAAAAAAAAACAAAACAGACTTAAAGTTTTCAGCATATTTATCATCAGAAACAACTGTAAATCCTGTTGTTTTTCATAGTGAGGCCACATATGTGCTGACAATATCGAGTTTAAATATGGATATATGAATATATTACTACTATATTAATATATAGGAGAATAGAGAATATTATATGTATTTATATTATATATGTATATGTGCTTTTGTTTGTTTGTTTTGTTTTTTATTAATATCTGGTAGGATAAGTTGTAAATGGGTATTATCATGTTAGTGTATATAGGAAAAAGGATGTGTGATATTGTTGTACTACTACTACTATTATTATTATTATTATTATTATTATTATTATTATTATTAACAGTAGTAGTATTAGTATTATTATTATTATATTCATACAAAATATTGGGGGTAGGGGTACATAAGTTTTTACTTCTTCCTACCCCTTTTCGAGCATATATAATTTTATTTCATTTGTTTCATTATTATTATTATTATTATTATTATTATTATTATTATTATTGTTTGTTTGTTTGTTTGCTTATCAATCATTTACGTACCAGTACTTATATTTTGTTGGTTGATGTATGTTTTTATTTCACTGTCTACATGTTCAAAATAAAGATTTTATTCATTCATTCATTCATTCATTCATTTATAAATGTGTATAATGAAACTTTTTGAGATTACAGAAATAAACTTTCAAGTATTTTACATCTGCTCAAATATGCTTTTAGGTCTTAAACTTATTATGGCTTCATATTTTTGGTTATTTCCAGGTGTTTTTTTTAGCCTGTGTGAAACAGTTCCTTTCTACAGTTGCGGCCACCATCAAAAGTCACCAAAAACAATGGTTATGCAACCAAGTACTAACTCCTGTGTGTATCATGTGACTAAAACAGACAGAAAAGAAAACACGGAATGCCTAAAAGCACCGTTTTTGTCAGTACAATGCCATAGATACTGATATAAGACAGCGGTGTCAAACTCATTTTAGTTCAGGGGCCATACACAGCTAAATTTGATCTGCTGTGGGCCGGACCAGAAAAATAATAACATAATAATATATAAATAATGACAACTCCAAATTTTCGTCTTTGTTTTAGTGCAAAAAAAACCCATTAAATTATGAAAATACTGACTTTTATAAACTATCCAAAAAAAAAAAAAAACATGAACAAACTGAAATTTAAGTTAAAAAACGTAAGAAAATTTTGTGCAATTTTGACAATTTTTTGAACTAAAACAAAGAAAAAAAAATTAAGTTGTTAATTCTAGATTTTTTTGGCTTAATTAAAGATTTTTTTAAACTTAATTGAAGATTTTTTTTAGGCTTAATTTAAAAAAAAATCTTCAATTAAGCCAAAAAAAATTTATTCAATTAAGTAAAAAAAAAATCTTGAGCTTAATTGAAGATTTTTTTTTGGGCGTAATTCAAGATTTTTTGCAAAATTAGAGATTTTTTTTTTTTTACTTTATTGAAGTTTTTTTTACTTAATTGAAGATTTTGTTTTGGCTTAATTGAAGATTTTTTTTACTTAATTGAAGATTTTTCTTTTTTGGCTTAATTCAAGATTTTTTCCCTTAATTCAAGCTAATTTTTTTTTTTTTTTTTTTTTTTGCTTAATTCAATTTAAGACTCTGGAATTTTTGCACTTAGTAAAAACATCCCAGGGGCCGCATTTGGCCCCTGGGCCGCATGTTTGACACCCCTGATATAAGAACTGAAGTGATTTTGGTTTTTATCAAGAAAATATGGAAAATGGATAGATATCAGCTCTGAAATTAAACTACTATGATCTATTTTTGTTGTTATCATTATATTTGTCCAAACAAATGTACCTTTAGTTGTACCAGGCATTAAAATGAACAAGAAATTGAAGAAAACAAGGGGTGGTCTAATAATTTTTTCCGCGACTGTACTTGTAGCAGAGTCCCACATTGCTGCTGTAAAGTGTTATATAGTGTTGGAAAGCTCGAGATCTCAGCTTTTTGATGCCATTTGAATTTTGTGAATAGCACAAACAGTTCAGGAAGTAATCTGAATGCAGTAAAGTGCAAAATGTAGCACCATAGGGACTGTAGTTGTTAAAGGGTTAAATAAGACTAAACCTCTCAATTAAAAAAGAATCTGCTTATTTTCATTATGTTAAAATGTATATAGTAATTTTCTTTCCTTCTCTATTGCATACATTCTGGTACTGCAGAAGCAGCAGAGAATCGTTGGACCAGAGTTTACAGTGATGCGAGACGCCTACCCACTCATGAACATTTGCATATATTACACAGATGTTTGCATTGATGAGTATGAATATTCATGTGGACCTATTATATACATACATCTACATGCATCCTATTACTCTAATCTTAAAGGATTAAACGTTTTAATTATATATTAACATTAATATCGTGTACATATAAGAATTATTATGCGCTGCTATACCGTTAATGTGGCTGCATAAAAACAACACGTATGCGCAAAAATGGGAATCGGAGCTGGAAAAAAATTATAATCCTTATCGATATCCATTAAACACACACAGACCCAGCTTAACGTTTTACATCGAACATACTATAGTCCCCTCCACCTGTTGGGACTTTTCTATATATTCTTATGTAGGGTGGCTGTGGCTCAGTTGCTAGCGCAGGTGATAGCTGCCTACTGGTGTGTGAATGAGTGAATGTGAGGCTTTGTAAAACACTTTAGGCACTATGAAGTACATGTTTTACAGTATTAAATGCAGATTTGTAAATTCCAGCCGTTTTACACTGCAAAAATCTAAATCTTACCAAGTATATTTTTCTCATTTCTAGTCCAAATATCTCATCACACTTAAAATAAGACATAATCACCTAAAGAGTAACTTTTCAGTGAGATATAAGAACTGATTTTTAGACAACAGATCTGGAAAATCTAATTTCAAGAAATCTTACCAAGATAATTTTCACTGGTTCCACTGGCAGATTTTTTTTTTTTTTTTTTTTGCTTAATTCAAGTTGTGACCAGCTGCTAAAAAGTAGTTCACCTTTTGACTGCTGGCTCTTCATTAACTGTAAGTACAAAAGGGTTGTCATAGTTCCAGTGTTTTACTAGCCACATTGGCTTTTGAGTTGATGATCGTAACGCACTGCATTGCACCACCAAGCATAACGTACATATGACACAAAGGACACAAAGCACCATTAGAGGAATAAAAAAACCATTTGATTAAACATTACACAGCACATCCTGCTAAATTTAAGCTAGCTACATAAGCCAGTGTGTCAATGCCCAGAGACAGGGGAATAATAATGAACAGATGCAAGGACACGTCTTTCTTCTTCCCACGTTTCTTTATGACTGAAATTATATTACAATTACTTTGTACAACATGAACATGAATATATGTTTAACAAACAGATAATATAAGTTTGACAAATAAATGACCATGCATGACACCACACGATCGGATCCAACACATACGACCATACAACTCCTATTCAACACATTAGCACTAGGATGCTAACTTTGCTAGCAAAGCTAATTCAGTGTTATAAACATAGCGGTAGGATGCTAACTAGCTAACAAGCTGTTTCTGTAATAAACTGTATAGACCAAACAACACTTTACAATTCGTAAGAATTAGTTTGCGATTGCCTAAACTTCTATGTTTTACTTGAGGTTGCTGTCTATCATTTTTATAACGTTACCATATCTGAAACAGGAGAATAATAATGAATAGATGCAAGGACACGCCTTTCTTCTTCCCACATTTCTTTATGACTGAGAAGAGTCGTGACTCTTTGCCTAAACATTAGCATGGAGCTCTCCCTACTGGTCTCGTCTTGTAACTACAACACATGAACACATTTGGTCATAAGGGTAGAAAAGTCCGACTGGTGTCTGTCGGCTCGATGACATTAACATGAAGTTAGGCTGCGATTCTGACAAAGTGTCCATGAGCATTACTGGAGCAATAGCAGGTAGCTAACACTACGTTAGCTGAAGCAACTGGATAGATGTTAGTTGGCAACTTGGTCAAACTCTTCTGTTCAGACTAACATATTACCCCTAGAACCTTCAACAAACAAACAAACAGAACTTGTATTTACTGGAACTTACCGGTAATTTGTTGTTGATTGTGTGTTCTGCTCTGTACTGCACATGTCAGCAACAGCTGTTCACAGCCACGATGAGGAAGAAGTGATAATGACTTAATTCGTTATCTCGCGAAAATGAACTTTGTTATCTCGTGATAACGAATTCATTAAGTCGTTATCACGAGATAATGACCGTAAAATTTTCTGTTAATCCAAGGCCATTCTCAGCTTCCGTATAAAACAGATTAAACAAAGAATCCTATGTTAAAACAATAACTACTTAATACTAAAAAAAATCATCCTAAAACCTCAATGTCTAAAGTAAAATATATTTCCAGATCTATTGTCTAAAAATCAGTTCTTATATCTCACTGAAAAGTTACTCTTTAGGTGATTATGTCTTATTTTAAGAGTGATGAGATATTTTGACTAGAAATGAGAAAAATACACTTGGTAAGATTTAGATTTTTGCTGTGTAAGACCCCGGGGGAACCCTGGTAGTGGTAGTAGTAGTAGTAGTAGTAATAGTAGTAGTAGTAGTATCTTTGTCTATATGCTGCTCATATCGAATGTTTTCTTCCTCTCTTAAACTCCCTCCCAGTCTGTCCTTCCGTAGGTGTAGACTTCTGCATCAGAGTCTGTTTGACACCTACTAGTGCAAAGTCCCCACGCTGTCTGGAGAAAAGTGAGGACCCCAGGGGGACAAAGGGGGACACGGGCAGGTCACAGAGAGCCGGGGCGTCTGCCCGTCAAGCACAAAGACTGAAGGGACAAGGACCTTCCGTCCTCACTGACAGCTGTAGTTAATCAAGCGAGTCATGGCGCACCTGAGTTTAGGACGGTTGACCCCAGTCCACCTGCGGCATTCGACCACTTTGTCCCCATTTGACACATATACACGGGACATCAGCAGGTAACCAGTGAGAGGACGTATCATCATCACACCTCATGCAGGGGGATGTTAAGAACAAGAACTTCACTCTTAGAACAAACATGTAAAATACAGTCGCGGAAAAAATGATTAGACCACCCCTTGTTTTCTTCAGTTTCTTGTTCATTTTAATGCCTGGTACAACTAAAGGTCCATTTGTTTGGACAAATATAATGGAAACAACAAAAATAGCTCATAGTAGTTTAATTTCAGAGCTGATATCGATCCATTTTCCATGGTTTTCATGATAATAACCAAAATCACTTCAGTTCTTACATAAGTATCTATGGCATTGTACTGACAAAAACAGTGCTTTTATTCATTCCATGTTTTCTTTTGTGTCTGTTTTAGTCACATGATACACACAGGAGTTAGTACTGGATTGCATACCCATTGTTTTTTTTTTTTTTTTTCTTTTATTCAAATGTTTATTCAGAATAGTCTCAAGGTATACAGGACATCATTCATACAAAGTACAGTTTTTTTTTTCTTTTTCTTTTTAAGAAAAAAATGGTATCAATAATGCTCATTGAAAGGAAGAAAGAGAGAAAAAAAAAAATAAAAGTAGTACAAGTAAATTAAATAAGCATGTAAAAAATGGATAGTAATGATATTAACAAGCCTGTACACATAGCCAACCGCACTTCTAGGAAATGATAGATAGATAGATAGATAGATAGATAGATAGATAGATAGATAGATAGATAGATAGATAGATAGATAGATAGATATGCATAAATACATACAGTATATATGTATACACACAAAGTAGCATCCATAATCATAATACAAAGAAAGAAGAATAACCATTGTTTTTGATGACTTTTGATGGTCTAATCATTTCTTATGTGACTGTAGAAAAGAACTTTCAGACAGACAAAAAAAAAAAAAGCCTGGAAATGAAAAATATGAATCTATTTGTTTGGATAAATATAATGATAACAACAAAAATAGCTCATAACAGTTTAATTTCAGAGCTGATATCTATCCATTTTCCATGTTTTCTTGATAATAACCAAAATCACCTAAAGGGGTCATATTTTGCTAAACCCACTTTTATTAGTCTTTGGTTCATTTATTTGTGTATTTGGACCCTAGTCGTTCATCAAGTTTGAATTTGAACCCTTCAGGTGCTGCAAAGCTATCTTTATATTCATTCCGGCCGTGGTTTTCTTGATAATAACCACAATCACTTCAGTTCTTCCATCAATATTTATGGCATTGTACTGACAAAAACAGTGCTTTTAGGCATTCCATGTTTTCTTTTCTGTCTGTTTTAGTCACATGATACACACAGGAGTTAGGACTGGATTGCATAACCATTGTCTTTGATGACTTGATGGTCTAATAACACTGGGTTACAAAAAAGTGTTTTTTGCAAGTTGTCTCGGTTTTTTCAACTGAATTCGGACCATTTTGCACCGCTAAATCCAAAAATGAAATCTATTTTTCTCAATCAGGTCAGGTTTTTTTTTTGCTAATTTGATTTTGAAAAATTTGATCTTCTCACAAAATATAATAATTAATACCAAAATAAGATTGGTAAGCACACTTTATGAAACTTGTGACTTGATTCCTGTTAGGTACAATGGTGTATTCACCGCAGATATAGCAGAATACGTCAGGCTTATTTTTGCAAGATCTTCTAGTCGAAGCCATTTCATTCACCTGTAATATTAAAAAAAAACATTAATCATAAATTGGCAAAAGTAAAATCTTCAGAACTCGTTTACTGCAAGAAATATGAAAGAATTTTGTATCATGTGATGTGGAAATGCCCATAAATGTAAGCAAAAATGTTAAAAAGCCAATATGTAGCATAGTTCAGAAAGTTGACCCGATTGAGCAAAATTAATGTGATGTTTGGATTCCGCACACCAAAATGATCCTAAATCAGCTCAAAAAACTGAAACAATACATTTGTTGTTGACCAGTGTGATTTTTTCCGCGACTGTAAACACAAGTACCTATAGATTCAAAGGGATTATACATCAGTGCTGCTGACTGTGTGTGTGTGGGGGGGGGGCGCCTGATCATCTGTGGCTGCTTTTCAATGTCAAACAGCCCCCCCCACCCTCCCTGCACACATATGGAGCTGTGTTGTGCGTGTCAGGTAATAAGGGTTACAAATACATCTGTAAATGTCCCTTTCGCTCATAGACACCCCCCCCCACCACCACCACCACCACACACACAGACCCTTATGGTTACACAGGAGCTTATAAATATTGATGGAAGGATAAAAAGAGATGAAGGGATGGGGGTGGAGGAATTGAAAACGCCGTAAAGTGTCACGTCACGTAGTTCCAAATGAGAAAACCACGACTGTTAGCTAATACCGACCCAGAAGAAAAGACAGCAGGATGGATTATTAGTTTTTATCGCAGTTAAGTCCAGTGGTTTTCAAGGTCAAAAGGTCACGAGTAGAAATAACTGAAACTGCATTTTGTCGTACATATGTGTGTGTGTGTGTGTACGTACCGCTGAAGGGATGGACGTGACACAACATCAGCTTGTCGTCTCGTGGGGTAGCACAGCTGGTATCAATTCCAATAATCAGACGAGGCGATAAGCTGACCGTCAACACACACACACGCACTCACGCACACACACACACGCACACAGTCGGAGCAGATGGATGCCACTATTAATGGAAAGGGCATTGCCAATGTGAGTGTTGCGGTGGTACCAGAGCTGGGAGGACTCGTGCGTTCTCAGGCAGAGGCTGCAGTTGGACCGAAGCCAGACTGAAGTTTATTTCACCTGCTCATCCTCAGATGGAAGCAGCAGATAAACCACAGAGACAATAGTCTGTCCTCACTTCAATGTCATCAAGTCTGTGAACTGGGACCAGAGCTACTGTCAGTCAACATGTGTCTGAGGAGGATGAGGTCAGTTCAGTACAGTCCACATGTCCTCTGCAACTTTCAGCTGGTTTTTGTTTTTTAATCCCATGTGATCATTGCACTGCGGCTTCTTCTCCCTCTCCATCTCTTCTTCACATCTTCTCCTATACAACTACTACTTCTTCCTCTTCTTCTAATCTTCTATACTTCTTCGTCTACTATACTTCCTCTTCTTCACATCTATACTTCATCATCTCCTTTTCTTCCTCTCCTATGCCTCTTCTTCTATGTAGCATTTTCTTCTACCATGCTTCTTTTCCTCTCCTCTTCCTCCTTCTCCTTCCTCTCCTCCTCCTTCTCCTCTTTCCTCTCCTCTTCCTCCTTCTCCTCCTCCTTCTTCTTCTCCTCCCCCTCCTCCTCCTCTTTCCTCCCTCTCCTCCTCCTTCTCCTCCTCCCTCCCTCTCCTCCTCCTCCTTCTTCTTTCTTCTCCTTCCTCTCCTCCTCCTTCTCCTTTTTCTTCTTCTCCTCTTTCCTCTCCTCTTCCTCCTTCTCCTCCTCCTTCTTCTTCTCCTCCCCCTCCTCCTCCTCTTTCCTCCCTCTCCTCCTCCTCCTCCTTTTTCCTCTCCTCCTCCTTCTCCTCCTTCTCCTCCTCCTCTTTCCTCCCTCTCCTCTTCCTCCTTCTCCTCCTTCTCCTTCCTCTCCTCCTTCTTTTTCTTCTTCTCCTCTTTCCTCTCCTCTTCCTCCTTCTCCTCCTCCTCCTCTTTCCTCCCTCTCTTCCTCCTACTCCTTCTTCTTCTCCTTTTTCCTCTCCTCCTCCTTCTCCTTCCTCTCCTCCTTCTCCTCTTCCCTCCCTCTCCTTCTTCTTTCTCCTCCTTCCTCTCCTCTTTCTTCTTCTCCTCCTTCTCCTTCCTCCCTCTCCTCCTCCTACTCCTTTTTCTCCTTCTCCTTTTTCCTCTCCTCCTCCTTCTTCTCCTCCCTCTCCTCCTCCTTCTCGTCCTCCTCCTCCTTGTTCTCCTTCCTCTCCTCCTTCTCTTTCCTCCCTCTCCTCCTCTTCCTCCTTCTTCTTCTCTTTCTCCTCCTCCCTCTCCTCCTCCCTCTCCTCCTCCTCCTTCTTTTTCTCCTTCTCCTCCTTCTTCTCCTCCTCTAAAACTAGATACAAACTTGCATACATACATACATAAAAACTGTACATAAAATCAGCTTCGTTATTGCCCTGACGTTAATAATTCATATTTGATGGCACACATTCCTACATCCTACTAATAGCTTAGAACTCAAAACACACACTAAACAAAACAGCAACGACAAAAAGTAGTCATCTAAGATCTTCTACATATATCTAACACAACCTATGCACTAATATAAGACATACATAAACAAATGACAAAAAAAGAAAAAAAAAACTACTAATGAAAATGACTAATCTGTAATTAACAGCTCTGACAGGGACTGAATTGCTGAAATGTACCGGCAATGATGAACCACCCTCATCCTAAGTACAGACGAGCCTGCATATAAATGTAAGTAAATGAGCCACAAAGTGTGTAGCGTGTGTGTGTAGTGTGTGTATATGTGTGTGAGAAAGAGAGGTCCTGTTATCTAAAGCAGCAATAATCAATACCGAGCACAGGACAGGTTATCAATGACTCTCTTGTATAGCAACCCTCCGTCGGTTTCAGCCCTAATCGATTCACTCTTTATCAAATCAGCACTTCGCCGTGAACGTGAATCCTGAATCCTTCCCGTTCACATATGCAGGTTTGTCAGAAATAACACAGGAATCAACTGGCAGACGCCGAGGTGCTGTGAAATCCATCTCGCCGACGCCGAGAGCGGATTCCGAAAAAGTTAAATTCCTTCTCCTCGGAGACTACGGTTATTGTGAGCCATCTTATACCGAGGACTCCTCTCATTTTGTATCCTCAAAGCCTCTGATGGTAAATTAAGCCCCTCAATTATCCCCTGTGATTGGCAAAGGCTATTGCACAATCCAATAAAGTGGGATGAAACTTACAATTCTGTTTTATTGGCAACCTGACGCCTCCTGTCTGTGCTGCGTAAACTAAGTCAGGGCCGTGGAATTAATGCAATCATCTCCGACACGAGGCAATTAAGGTTGTGATTCAAGGAGTTGCCGTGATGCTATTTAAGGATAGTGTGTGTATCCTCCTGTTTGGCCATTTATCGGTACGTCTAGCCCTCAAAACACACATCAGCATTGTTTTTGTGTATTAACCCTGTAAATCAGGGGTCTCAAACATGCGGCCCACCAAATGTTCCAATCCGGTCCGTGGGGTGAATTTACAAAGTGCAAAACGTCCATAGTCAAGGATGTTGAACTGGTTTTTGTTCAGGTTCCACATACAGACCAGTATGATCTACAGCAGGGGTGTCAAACATGCGGCCCTTTGGGGGGCTAAATGTGGCCCCCCAAAGGGTCCAATTTGGCCCCTGGGATGTTTTTGCCAGGTGCAAAAATTCCACAGTCTTGAATTGAATTAAGAAAAAAAAAAAAAAAAAAAAGAGCTTGAATTAAGGAAAAAATCTTCAATTAAGTAAAAAAAATCTTCAATTAAGCCAAAAAAAAATCTCAAATTTTGCAAAAAATCTTGAATTAAGCCAAAAAAAATCTTCAGTTAAGTTAAAATAATCTTCAATTAAGTTAAAAAAAATCTTCAATTAAGCCAAAAAAAAAAAAAAAATCTAGAATTAACAATTTCAATTTTTGTCTTTGTTTTAGTGCCAAAAAAACAAACATTCAATTGTGAAAACATTTACATTTACAAACTATCCTGTAACACTAAAATGTGAATAACCTGAACAAATATGAACAACCTGAAATGTCTAAAGAAAATTAAGCAGTTTTTCTGGCTGTTCCTCAGTGTTCAGTGTCTTTGTAGATCTGATCCATAATGCTCATGTAGAAATGATAAGTTGACGAACGATATTGTTAAAATTGCACTAAATTTTCTTATGTTTTTTCATTTAAATTTCAGTTTTTTCATGTTTTTTTTTGTGGATAGTTTACAAAAGTAAGTATTTTCATAATTTAATAGGGTTTTTTTTTTTTTTTTACACTAAAACAAAGACAAAAATTTGGAGTCGTCATTATTTATAGGTTATTGTGTTATTATTTTTCTGGTCCGGCCCACTGCAGATCAAATTTAGCTGAATATGGCCCCTGAACTAAAATGAGTTTGACACCCCTGATCTACAGTGAAATAACAGCAGAATAACCTACAGAATATAATGACTCCAGATTTTGTTCTCGGTTTGATGTGAAACAAATAATATTACATTATGTCTATAAATAATGACAACTTCAAATTTGTATCTTTGCTTTAGTGCAAAAAATAACATGAAATTATGAAAATATTGACATTTACAAACTATCCTGAAACAATAAAATGTGAATAACCTGAGCAAATATGAACAACCTGAAATGTCTAAAGAAAATTAAGCACAATTTTAACCATTTTCTGCCTGATATTAAGTGTTTAGTGTCTTTGTAGATTCGATTCATAATGCACATGTAGAAATGATAAGTTGAGGCAGAATATTGTTAAAATTGCACGTATTTCTCTTAAGAAATGTCAGTTGTTTTTTTTAGGTAATTCACATCTTATTTCTTTGGATAGTTTATAAAAGTAAGTATTTTCATAATTTAATGGGGTGTTTTTTGCACTAAAACAAAGACAAAAATCTGGAGTTGTCATTATTTATAGGTTATTATGCTATTATTTTACTGGTCCGTCCCACTGGAGATCAAATTGGGCTGAATGTGGAACCTGAAAGAAAACGAGTTTGAGACCCCTGCTGTAAAGCCTGAACCATTAAATCATTGACAGAAAATTGTAGTTCTTTGAAATTGGAGTCTTTATCGTTCCTTCTGAACAACCCCCCAAAATTGTTTTCAAATATCAATTTCCATGTATGAGTTTCAATTTTGTATCATATTTGATACATCAGGTCTCAATGCTCAAATATTATTATTTTTGAACAAACAAAAACATAATATAACACAAACATGTCCAACAAATTGGTAATTCCTTTTCAAAATTGGTGAAGTTCTGCCTCCTTCCTCATTAATTTAATCTTGTAGTGTCACTGGACAGGCCTCTGGTGAATGAAATCCTCCCCCCTGGTGGATTATCTATGTATTGCATGTATCTAATTGTATACATCAGGTTTTTTAAGAAAAATAATATCACACTGATCATGTAGAGGGCTTCAAAACTCATGTATCAAATATGATATGTTAGGCGTTATAGGGTTAATCTTTAAACACCTAGAGCTATTTTTTGGCAACATCCAAATAAATTTTCCTCTACATTTAACCCGAGGATGTCAAACATGCAGCCCTTGGCCCAAAACTGGCCCTCCAAAGGATTCAATCTGGTCCATGAGATGAAACAATTTGTATTGATCTTAACCATAAAGACCCAGTGTTACTTTTGTGGCAGTTCCAAAAATATTTTTTTCTCTATATTTAACTTTCTTACATGATTTATCACAATTTATTATGACATTGAACCTCTGTATTTTACTTTTTTTTTTAAGCAAAGACCATGTATTCTCCTATATTTTCTGATAATGTAAATGTTCATAAAAGCCCAGATTGAAGTTGAGGATTATTATATCAAAAACAGAGAAAACTGAAGAAAAAGTGACTTTTTCAGCCAAACTGAATATAAACCAAGTGTCTCCATCCACTGTCATTGATCCAACTCCATGGGTTTTACTGGTGAATTAATGTTGTAGAATTTGATGGTGTTTCCATGGTAACTAGGGAGTCTCTGAACGTCCAAATGGGTCATATCTGATGACCATGAAAAAGTTAAAGTTACAGTTAAATGCTCTATTTTTCAGTTCCAGATGCTTGTTATTTAATGTTCTGTGCCTTTGTAGATCCACTGTGATCTGTAAGTTGTAATGCACATGTGTAAATGATAAACTGAGGCAGAATATCGTTAGAATTGCATTTATTTTTCTCAAGAAATTTTAGGTTGTTCATGATAGTTTGATAGAAGGGTGCTTCTATGAAACTGGGTTCATTTTGGTATCTGGCACTTTTCCAGCTTTTTAGACCCAATAATAAAAGAGACATTTAGACATATTTCCCCCCAGGATGTACCTAATGATGACCTCAGATAAATACAAAAAAATTATACTCTTGCTCTGAGCCATCCCAAAATTAATGAATTTTTAATCAAATACTGGGGCCAGAAATAGGACCAAAATTGGGACAGGAAAAGCTACCTAGGTGTCAGTGCATTTAATCTGAAAACATGGCTGTAAATGGTCTTATATACCGCTATAAATAAAGACGCTGTGTTAAATGTGACTAGTGGTTTTTCTAATCCAGACATGCAGGTTTTTCATGAATCGGCAGTAACCCATTGTGTCCACTGGTGTTACATGCGGAACCTGCCCATTTAAACACAAATAAATCACCAGAGATTTAGCAACATTGGTCATTTTTGTAACACACTTTATATATTTACTTAGATTCCCAAAATGTACCTGTGAGAGAAAAAAACAAGATATTCGCAAAAACAGTAGTGAGTAATTTTCGTGTCCTTTTTACCATGTTACATGCAGATTTTTGTCTAAAAAAATAATATAAAAATGTGTTTTATCTGAAAAATAGTTTCTCCTTTATCTCAGTAAATATTTAAAGTGCTTCCAAACTTACTTCATAACATTAGTCTACATCTGGTTTGAATTTTTAGCCCCTGTATCCTGTTTTTAGGGACCAGTTTCATAGAAGGACCCAGATATTGACATTTAAATAATATAATTTTATGTTTTTTCACTTTAAAACAGAGAAAAATTTGGAATTGACATTATTTATAGGTTATTATTACCTCCACCAGGACGTATTGTGATCACTTTGCTTTGTGTGTTTGTTTGTTAGCAAGATAACTCAAAAAGTTATGGATAGATTGTCATGAAATTTTCAGGAAAAGTTGATGCCGGCACAAGAAACAACTGATTAAATTTTGGTGGTGACCGGGGGGGATATCTGTCTTGTCTGCTTTCCTTGTTTTATTATTTTCCTGGTCCGACCCATTGGACGGAGTGAACTAAAATGAGTTTGACACCTCTGATATACAGGTATAAAAAACCAAACAAATAACTGCATCTATTTTAAAGATCTTTGGACATAAGCTCAGCCTGTGGCACAATAGGAACTTACGTCAGCTTCACAGACGACTTCTCTATAACAGACGTGTGCAACTTTTTAACACGTATAAAAGGCCACAGCAGTAGTTCCCTCCCATCAGCAGTAGTTAGTATAACTGTCAGAGAGGCCACGAGTGTCTAAAATATCCCCGAAAGGCATCTCAAACGCTAAAACTAACATTTGATTTGGACGTACGGGGCTGCGAACTTTGCGACGTACGCGCACAAATCCATTGATCCCTCCACAGTCGAGGTTGTGTAAGCGATGTGGTGAGTGAGGGACACCTGTCAAAGCCAGCCTGTGCTTTGAATGGCAACCGCTGTCAAATCTATACAGAGCCGGAGTACAGACGCTTTATCCAGATCCGCCCCGACACGCCGCTTCTAAGCCCCTCTTAAATATTGACTCGGTTTGACCTTCAAATAGAAACAGGCTAATCTTTACAAAGTATAAACTGATAGTCTACGGAGAACGGTTTAGACATTGATAAGTAAGGACTGTAGGGAAATAAGGATGATACTATTAGAACCCTAATCTCTGTACGTTACATTGTAGGACTTTTCCGTGCTATGGATCTCTTGTCACCTGAATCTGATGACAGGTATTGTTTTCCTGTAAAGATGATGACCTTGTGTTCCGCGCTCTATTCCCTCTGCACCCATGAATCTGAAGTGTTGCAGTTTTTTTTTTGTTTTTTTTGTGAACTCCTACCATCTCATTATTTGATTTTTACATTCCCCAAGGTGTCTTCAGAGCTGTGTTGTTGGTGAGAGCGGGAAAAAAAAGGGGTGAACAGACAGTGAAGCAAAGGCAAGGTGAAGCAGGAGAGGGATACAGTTGGGTCACAATAGAGAGCAGTGTTGGGAGTAATGTGTTACAAAAGTAATGGATTACACTAACAGATTACTTTTTGCTGTAATGCAGTAGTACAGTCTACTCTTGTTATACCGCCAACTTCTGTTCATGGCCAAATTGGCGGTATAGCGAAAATGGCGTTACAACGGGTTGCGTCCATAATGTGCATGTCTTTACTATATGATGTCTATGCTGCCTCCGTTAACCCGTTCTAATTGCGTTTCTGAATAAATCTTGATTCTGTTATGTTGTAAGGGATCATTTAAAGTGGGGAAACATTGTAAGCATTATTATACTGTGTCGGGAAATGACACCCCATCATCTTGAGGCTTTGGCTTAATCCCACATCCTCTCCCTGACATCCTGACCTACTGAGTGTTCTGCGATAAATGAACGGTGGCCGTTCCGTAGACCTACTCGTAGCTTGTCGCGATCAGCATCTGGCGCGTTTGTTTCAGTGCATTGTTAAAATTTATGTGTACTCGATGGCAATCACGCTGCCGGTATAACGGTCGGGAAATCAATGGTATAAGTGTTGTTTGTGCGTGGAACTGGGCTGGCAGATGGCGATAGGCGGAAATGGCGGTAGCTAATGGAATAATGCTTTGGGGATTTTTGTGCAATGGTTTTGGTCGGCGGTGAGCGAAAATGGCGGTATAACGGCGGGCGGTTTAACGAGAGTAGACTGTATAAGGCATTACTAATCCACTTTCAGTCACATTTTACTTGGTACGTGTTCAATAGCGCTTGCGTTACGACACACTTTTCGCCCATAATTTTGCCCCCCCTCCAAAAAACAAGACCGTGAGAACTTAAGGAATCAAAAATGTCTGTAAAGTTCTTTTTCCTGTTGGTGTTCAGCCAATGGGTGAAGACGACAGAAGACAGTCCATTGTCCACATGGACGTATGTTCATTACTAACCCTAACCTTGCTTTACAGAGGCTAGTTAGCATTAGCATGATCCCTGTGATCAGCAATGACAAGGTAAGCTAACGTTTCCATGACTAGTTAGAATTCTTTATCGATTGGGGATTTATGTACTGCATCCCCTGTTTGAACATGTAAAATGTTGAAAAAAATGCAAATTTTCCTGCTGGGATTCGAACATTGTAAACTGTAGCGTTACTTACTGAGCTACAGGGGTTGGACAAAATAATGGAAACACCTTCACCTCAAGATGATAATGTCCCAATCCATACAGCTAGAATTGTTAAAGAATGGCATGAGGAACATTCTAATGAAGTTGAGCATCTCGTATGGCCGGCACAGTCCCCAGACCTCAACATTATTGAGCATTTATGGTCAGTTTTACAGATTCAAGTAAGACGTCGATTTCCACCACCATCGTCTCTAAAAGAGTTGGAGGGTATTCTAACTGAAGAATGGCTTAAAATTCCTTTGGAAACAATTCACAAGTTGTATGAATCAATACCTCGGAGAATTGAGGCTGTAATTGCCACAAAAGGCGGACCTACACCATATTAAATTATATTTTGTTGATTTTTTAAGGTGTTTCCATTATTTTGTCCAACCCCTGTATCTGTCAACATTAGTGATGCAGGGGTTGGGTTTTTAAAAAACTTGCTGGTCCCGCTTTTGTGGAATTTTTTGACCTGTCCCAAGCTGCCCCTCACCACTGCAGCTAGTTTTAGAACCTGACCAAACCAAGGTTATTATCGTTAACGAAAACGAATGGAATGACGAAAACTAAAATTGAAAAAACATTTTCGTTAACTGAAATAAACAAAAACTCAAATTAAAAGAAAAAAACGATAACTAACTGAAACTGTATTGTGTGCTTACAAAACTAACTAAAACGTATAAAAATTATGGATAAAATTCCCTTAGTTTTTGTCTTTGTCAATGTTGATATAGGATAGAACGTGAAAATTTCATCTAAGATCAGCGGTATAAGAGAGGTATAGAAGTCGGGAGGCCAACGGTGAAAGTATGGAAAGTTTCAGTTTCGTTTTCACATAAGCGACGTTGTGTATGGATCACACCCCCACTTACATTACCCCCTCCAACCTGCTGTAGGGAATTTATCCATGGTACTGTACATATGTTTGTGTCTCTGCTCGGTCAGAGCCGCCCTAACCTGACCCCAAATAAAGTGTCCGGGGTAACCTCACTAATTTCTTTGAATAGGATGGCGAGGAAGATAAAATATATGAAAAAAATGAAACTAATACTAAAACTAAGCTAAACTAAATTAAAGCTAAGCATTCAAAAAAAACCCAACTAATAAAAACTAGCAAACCTGCTCTAAACACGAATTAAAACTAAGTGAATTGAAGAAAAAAAAGTCAAAACTAAATAAAACTAAACTATAATTAAAAATCCAAAACTATTATAACCTTGGACCCGACCCACACCTAAATAATGAGCTACGGCGGCCGGGCATCAATCTGCAGGTTACGAAAGTTATGTCGTACTAACTATCAAATAATTCATTCATTCATTTTCTGAACCCGCTTTATCCTCAGTAGGGTCACGGGGGTCACTTGGAGCCTATCCCAGCTACATAGGGGCGAAGGCGGGGTACACCCTGGACGAGTCGCCAGTTCATCTCGGGGCTGAACATATAGAGACAAACAATCACTCTCACATTCATACCTATGGGCAATTTAGATTAACCAATTAAACTATCAGTGCATGTGTTTGGATGGTGGGAGGAAGCCGGAGTACCCGGAGAGAACCCACGCAGACATGGGGAGAACATGCAAACTCCACACAGAAAGGTCCCACCCCCCGTCGACTGGTGTTGGAATCGAACCCAGGACCTTCTTGCTGTGAGGCACGAGTGCTAACCACTGCACCACCGTGTCATAATTCATTCAACTATCAAATAATATAAAATATAATAGGCTATATATTGCTAAATATTTTAACCTGCTATAGGGAATTTATACATGATACTGTGTCTCTGCTCAATCAGTGACCCACTCCACAAATAAAGTGAGATTTTTTTGACCCACCCCCAAACTGACCCACAGGTAACCCACTGATCTACGCATCACTAGTCCACATGTACTTCGGGGCGTAAATTTGTGCGTCCCAAGCCTCTCCTATCTCTTGTATGGGGGGAGTTCTACTTAATTTCTTCATCACTTCTTCATTTATTCCAAGAGTCTGTATGTAACTCAAAAGTCACGCAGGAATAGTAAATGGACTGCACGTATACAGCGCTTCATCATGCCCAAAGCGCTTCACAAAGCATCATGTTCACCCATTCACGCACATGCCATGCCAGGCACTGCCATGCCCTACTGGGAGCAATTTAGGGTTCAGTGTCTTGCCCAAGGACACTTAAACAGATGGACAGTCGAAGCCAGACTTCGAATCGCTGACCCTTTGATCATTGGATGACCTGCTCAACCAACTGGAGTCATGTAACGCATTCAAATTCAGAGACAGTAACATTTTAAGTAGGGGTGCACCGATTCTGATACCGATATTGGGTGTCGGCTCCGATACTCAGTGTGTGTACGTGTACTCATGCTCATAAAAGTAATCCGATACAACTGCACCGATACCGCTTACAGCAGCGTGACATTCACAGTTCAGTGCAGCAGGTACGTGGCGGTGGAATAATGTGTGTGGAGTGTGAAGAGTGTGGAGATTTATCAAAATAAATGACGGTGATAAAAGTAACGCTGACTGCAAGTAACGTTAAAGACACAGACGGATACGGACGCAGCGTTCTGTCTGTGCTCTTTTTATCCGTTTAATCAGCTTGTCTCTTTTATCTGTTTATCTGTTTTACCTATTTATCTGATTTTTGTTTGTTTTTCTCATGCCTTCTGCTGTAATGCTTTTAATGTTTTATGTAAAGCACTTGGAATTGTCTTGTACATGAAATGTGCTATAGAAATAAAGCTGCCTTGCCTTGCTCTGTGTACTTTCCATCTATTTTCCAGGTGCTTGCAGATGCGTACCCAGACGGAGAATACTACCGGGAACCGTGAAGGTAGAGGATCTGTTCAAAGAGCGACTGTGTGACTTAGAGAAAAACTACTGACACATTTATTACAACTACCCAGGGCTGGGCCGGTTTCCATCCTACTTATAATACTATGGAGGTACGGAGCAGTGTGGACCGCCGCCATTGGAAGTGAAAACCAAACTTATCGTTCATTTATCTTTTCTCTACCTGCTGAAGTTACGCTTTTAAACCTTACCAGTGAAAACGCTGTAACATTAGTATTAGGGATGGGAATCGTTAAGGATTTAGCGATTCCGATTCCTTATCGATTCTCTTATCGATTCTCATTGGGTGAGGGAATAAAAGAGTACAAATGGGTGTGTTTGCATTAACTGTCTTTCATATTTCCATCTCTGCACAGAAAATATAACATATACAGTATGTACAAATAATAGTAACGGATGATCCCGGCCCGGTTGGGGGGGGGCAACAGTGAAAGTGAAGCTAAAGACGCTTTACTAACTCCTCTATTGCCGCATTTCTACTATGTGGAACCGGTTTGACTCGGCTTGTCTCCCGTTGTTGTGCACCTCATTTCCTTTCCCTTCTTACCTTCGGAAACTTGTACTTGAGGAGTTACGACGTTTGTTGCCCACACCGGAACCGGCCTGGCATTCACTCTGCCGCTACATTCACAAGCGCCACTAATTTGCATATCAAATACGTCACATTCCTGTAACTGATTCACATGCTGTGGACAAATGTTTGACGATATTGGAGGGATTCCACCCTTTTGAAGACATGGAAACTTTGCCAGTGTTCCAAGTAAGTGGACCTGGTGTCATCGTTTTAGACCGTTTCTGCCTCAACACCATGTTGGCTACGTTCTGACCAAAACAATGCAGCGTACGTGTGATGTCATCGCGCATGCACAACGAAGGCAGACTCGATAAGCAGAATCGTTAAGCAGGAAGACAAACAATTCTAAGGAATCAAGCTACTGGGAACCGGTTCTCAAAAAGAACTGGTTCTCGATTCCCATCCCTAATTAGTATCCACATCAGTGTTACCTCTGTTGTCTCAATGTTTGTTATTACTGACTTTCTTCTTCTGGAAAAACTTTACTTTTCTTTGTGGTATTTGTCCAGTATGGTTAATTAAAAGTGGCACCCTCTGGTGGATTAATTGAGAAACACTCATTCCGACACATTAAATGTCAGTAGCAGCACTTTGTTCCAGTCAGACTAATGACAACGACAATAAAGCACATTTACAAAAGTAGCTAAGAACTAGAATGGGATTATTAAGTACTCGTATCTGTACTTGGTATCGGCAAGTACTCAAATGTAAGTACTTGTACTCGGTCTGGAAAAAAGTGGTATCAGTGCATCCCTAATTGTAAGGTATGGAATTACTTTTAAATAACAGTAGAAAGTAATCTGTAATGTTGTACAGTTTGGAGGGAAGAGGGAACTTGCACAACACTGATAAAGAGACTGCAACCAGGTCAGCATTTCTGTCTGGGGTTTTAGTCTAGCCTCCAGTGCTGGCTATGTTGTGTATATGTGCGTATATGTGTGTGTACATTAAAGAGAGAGGGCTACAGGGGGTTTTGGATTACTGCGGTGAAGCCTTGGCGTCAATCCCTCCCCGCGAGATCCCCATGAGAGCCTTGTTTTTTTCCCTTTAGTGCTATCGTTCTGTCAAAATAAAGCCTTGGCCTTTTGCTCTTTGTCGTCTAAGCTGAGTCTTAGCCACGGCAGAACAGACTTCTCCTTGGCGGAGTCTTGCTCTCCTGTCTTTTATCAGCGTGGCAGACACCGAGGCCACTCCTCTACAGACTTACAGTCCCGGAGGGAGAGCGCAACAATAATGAGACAACGCTATAGCGTGTTGAGCCAATAAGCTAAAGGACACCGTGTCCACCCTGTGCCAGCTGCAAGTGTACGTTTAGGCATGGAAGTGTGTGTACGTGTGTGCTTATTGATCGGCTGGGGAACGCATGGACTTGACTGAAAAAGGCATCGTACACCGCCTAGTCCTGCTCTCTGCACACATTACATATTTATAGGACTGCATGTATGTACTGTCTAACATGGTTCAGAAGGGCAGTGTGAGTGTGTCTTCATCTAGTAGAGCCAACAGCCAGAACTGCTCCTCTGATCACAAATAGCCCAGATACCTTAAGAGTATATACTGTCGGATGGAAACCTCATAAGTCCCTTTTTGTTACCCCTAAAGAGGAGGCAAAGGGTATTGTTTTTGGTTCGGTTCATTTGATCAGTCACCCCCCCTCCCTCCCCCATCACCATCAAAATTTAATCATTTATTCCTTGTGCCAGTATCAACATTTCCTGAAAATTTCATCAAAATCCGTCCATAACATTTTGAGTTATCTTGCTAACATACAAACAACCTAGAAAAGCACTCAGAGAGCCCAGACGTCCGCCAAAGCAGATCAGTGCCCCCCCCCCCGATCACCACCAAAATTTAATCATTTGTTCCTTGTGCCAGTATCAACATTTCCTGAAATTTTCATCCAAATCCCTCCATAACTTTTTGAGTTATCTTGCACACAGACAGACAGACAAACAAACCAACGCCAGCAGAAACATAACCTCCTTGGCGGAGGTAACAAACAAGTCGCGATGAAAACATAACCTCTGCCGTCCTTGGCGGAGGGAATAAATACCAACAAGTGGTTCCAGGCACAACAAATCCCACCCCTCACATGTATTGTAGCTTATTTTGGCATCAGTCCAGCTGATGTCATCCTGTCTATGTGTGTGCTGATGTCAGCATAGACATAGACAGCACTGACAAACTTCGCCTATTATAAGTAAATGGGAAGAAAAGAAAGAAAATTCATTAAAAAAAATGTCAGCTTTGACCTACTGTTCCCAAAATGTAATGACATCTATTCTGGGTCACTGGCAGTCTACAAACCCAATTTAGTATGAATTCAACCAAGAGTTTTGCTACTACAGACATGTGAAATTTTGCCAATTATAGGTAAATGGGAAAAAAAAAAAAAAAAAAAAAAAAGAAATCATTAAAAATGTAAACTTTGACCTACGGTTCCCAAAATGTAATGACATCTATTCTGAGTCACTGGCAATCTATAAACCCATTTTGGTATGAATTCAACCAATAGTTTTCTGCTAGAGCGTTAACAACAAACAAACCGAACCAAAAACAATACTCCTTGCCTGCCCTTCAGTAGGTGGGTTAAAAATATAATATTCATCCCAGTTTTAACCACATTTTAAAACATTTTTCGCATATTTTGCCCATAAAAACCCACTGTTAAAGGTCTAACTTGACTGTGCTGTGACAATGAAGGCATTTTAATATAGTTGAAAGAGAGTACCTTGAAATTCTTGGTGATTTCATTAATAAAACAGAGTGTATTATTGCATATACGCCAACTGAGGTACAGTTATTTGATAAAATACTAAGGATGTCTGATATTGGCTTTTTTGCCAAAAACCGATATGCCGATATTGTCCAACGCTTAATTTCTGATTCCGATATCTACAGATACCGCTGCCGATATATGTGGGATATTAAACTAATTTTAGGTAACATCACATATCTCCTGTCATGGAATTAACACATCATGCCTAATTTTATTTTGATGCCCCATTGGATGCATTCTCAAATGCAACAAGGCTTTCAAAATGTAAACACTGTCTGTGCAAAGAATATATACTTCAACTTAAGTTGTGGAAAAAATGCCATATTTATTTATTTTCTCTCCCTCCCTCCATGAGTCTATTACAGTGTGGAAACTCTACTGTACAGTTTTGAAAACTGCACATTTCTTTCAGTTACAAACAATGCTTCATTTATGTGTCGGTAAATGCCGGCAAAATCAAGGCATTATTTTATCGGTTTTAACCCTTTCATGCATGAATTATGAGAACCTTAGTCAAGATTTTTTTTTTCTGGAGTGTTTTTATACCTCCTTAGGCATAAAAAAAAAATTTGCGATCAAGTTTTTTTTTTCATGGAGTTACAAAAATGTCCATGCATTTAATTTTTTAAGTAAAGAAATATGTATTTAAAACCCAATATCACAAAGTAAAATGAAAACAATGAAATTGAAACATTTTTAAGGCTGCTAATTTGATGTTTTCTCACATTTTAACATACTCTAATGCTAGTTATTACCTCATATAATATGCAAAAAACAAGTCTTTTTGTCTAACAAATAACAACTGATTTACACTTAAACATGTTACTACAGATCAGGTTTATTAAGAACAGCAAAGTTATAGTAATGGTATGAATTGCAGTGTATTATGGGATGTTGCATAAGTGTCCACTGTGTTGGCTCATATGGAACTAAAACAACGAAACCTATGAATATACAAGAGAACAGCTGGAGAAGAACTGTCCACTGGAGTGACCACAATGCATGAAAGGGTTAATGATAGGCAAAAAAATGATAACAATATTCACCGATATTACATTTTTATGCCAATATCGGGCCGATATTATCGGACATCCCTATAAAATACCTAAAGAAACTATTTCTTTTGCAAATAACAATCATAGTCACAACAGGTCTGGATTAAATGGAGTAAAACATTCAGATCATATACTCTCGCGGAGAAAAGAACAAATTATTATAGTCTGTGCATGCCTTGAATTCACAAGATGGATGAATGAACGTCCTTTTTGTCATTTATAAAAGTACCAGTGTAGAAACTGATTAAAGCCCTCTTGAATTATTGCCGCTAAAACGAAAAGTGAATTAAAAGACTCACCACAGTCTCCAACGCCACTCAGGGAATGTGTATCTAGTTTCACTTAATTTCATCATCCCAGTGTGGGGGTCCATTTAGGAATCAAATATTTTTCTTATTACTTAGGGGAACACGAACGGACACACAATGCTCAACTGTACCCCTATTTTTCAAGGTTACACCAGCGTAATTCTGTCTCTCACAACACATTTGCATCAAAGCAGCCGCCAACAGCTGCCAATTAACAAACAGCCCCTCCGTTAATACACACACGTCACTGTCAATTACGGCGTCGGGTGATCTCTCTCTTTAACGTCAGAATGGTAAAACGCACGCATACACATACAGCGAGTACAAGGGGAGGCAGGAGGAGTGCAGAAAACGGCAAAAAAAACAAAAAAAAAAAAAACAACTGCTAATGTTTTAGAAAGGGAGGAATGAATTGGGCGAGAGGGAACCGTGCACAGACAAGAGGGAATGTTCTGTGCCAGGAACAAGGCTTTCAGGATTAGCTCTGTCATGCAGTTGCAAGAGCAGAAATAGTGCTTGGCTAGATGAGGCCTGACAGACTGAACAGACACACAAGTCGAAATAAGCACCAAACATCTACGAGGAGAGGGGGGAAAAAACCTGCACACCCAAGCATCCGAACACGTATGCGCATTTTCCACAAGTCATCGCTCAAAGTTTTTGTGTATATGTTGGAAATTAATAATTAAAAGGCCATCACCGGAATGAAAGGGAATCATTTCCTTACAAAGAAAAGGAACTGTCAGCAGCGGGGTACAAAAGCTTTTTTTTTTTTTTTTTTCCCCGAGCAGGAGCGGATTACTGCAGAGGATGACTTTGCATATGCACATACAGTAAAAGCAGGCACAAATCTTCCTTCTCATCCTTCTATCTTTCATACACACATGCGCACATACAGTCGCGGCATAATAATTTCCTTCGCGCGGCAGCACAAAATTGAACTATTCATTATTGTCAACCTTGAAAACACCAGAGTGCAGGCAGGCATTATAATGAGAATCCATTACTCGTTACTGCCACTAGATGGCACCCTCTTCCTTTTCATTTCTAATTTAGTTTCCCATTCTTCACTTGACCGGCTCACTCTCTGTGGGATGTAGAAGCAGCAGAAGCACTAAAATACCAGGATACGGTAAAGGTCACTTACTTTTACTGTATCAAATTTATGCTCAAAATGTGAATTTACTGAGAGTTTTAAATGTATTAATGACTCAACTACCTGCCTTGAGATGTACTTAGATAAGTGTTGCTCATGTTTTAAAGATCTACCACCTACTAACGCTCCGTTCTCTATATACATCAAATTTTCGTGGTCTTGCAGGGACGGAGTTTTGTCGGCTAAGAATATATCAATCAAGAAATCAATTAGAGCCGCTCAGCTTGAGGGAGGGTGGCTGCATCCGGCATGCATCGAGTCGTACAGTCAATACAGTGACCTTCAAGAAAAGAAAAGATTTGTGGAATTTAATCAGGCATATTGGGCATCAAAAAGTCAGTACTGTACGCTGCAGGTGAAATGGCTTGACATTCATTCTAAGGGCAACAGAAATACAAGTGGCTGCACGTGTCACCTACTGTATTTTCAGTTTAAAATGCTTCATATATGGTGATAAATGTTGTATGTTGACATTAGTCGCTTTTCTACACTGCAAAAATACAAACCACGCCATGTTTCTTTTAAAACTCTTCTTTTTCGCTTGCTGTAACATTCATCAAGATCCGTTTTTTTTATTCATGTTACTGTAGTTGCGGATAAAAATCTTTCCATTGCAGTTTTGCGTGATACGCTCAAAAAACCACCTCTTGCCAGCGCAAAAACTTTTAATCGAAACAAGAGTTTTGGCAAAATTCTCATTTTCCCATTATTTTATATTCACGCAATTTTAGGGTCAATGCACTGGGAAAAATCTAAATCTTACCAACTGTATTTTTCTCATTTCTAGACAAAATATCTCATCACACATAAAATAAGACATAATCACCTAAAGAGTAACTTTTCAGTGAGATATAAGAAGTTATTTTTAGACAACTGATCTTGAAAATCTTATTTCAAGAAATTTTACCAAAATCATTTCATTTGTTTCATTGGCAGATTGTTTTGCTTGAAATAAGGCAACAAAAAAAAAAAAGAAAAAAATGTTGAATTAAGCAAAAAAATAAAAAATGTTGAATTTAGCAAAAAAAATAAATAAATCTTGAATTAAGCAAAACAAAACAAAACAAAATCTTGAATTAAGCAAAAACAAAAACAAAAAAAAACAAAACAAAAAAAATCTTGAATTAAGCAAAAAAAAAAAAAAAAATAAAATCTTGAATTAAACAAAAAAAATCTTGAATTAACCAAAAAATCTGCCAAAGAAACAAGTGAAAATGATCTTGCTGAAATTTCTTGAAATAAGATTTTCAAGATTTATTGTCTAAAAATAAGTTCTTATATCTCACTGAAAAGTTACTCTTTAGGTGATTATGTCCTGTTTTAAATGTGATGAAATATTTTGACTAGAAATTAAGAAAAATACAATTGGTCAAATTTAGATTTTTGACCCTAAGATTGCGTGAAAATAACTTGCACGAAACAATTTACCTAATGGGAAAACGACAATTTCGCCAAAACTGTTGTTTTTCGATTAAAAGTTTTGCGCTTGCAAGAGGTGGTGTTTTTCGGGCATAGCGCAATTGGTAGCTCACGCAAAACTGCAATGGAAAGACCTTTTTCGCAACTAGAGTCATGTGAATTAAAAAAAAAAAAGGATGTTGACAGATGTTACGAGAAGCGAAAAAGATGTTTTAAAAGAAACATGGCGCGGTATGTGTGGACACACCAAGAAATGGAATCATTTTTGAAGTTAGTACAGGATAGAGGGGTAATATATAATAATAATGAATATATCTGTAAATCAACACAGTATTTATGTTCGTCGCCATGTTTATGGAATGACTTCTCGTGTCATTTTACGACAATAAATGAACAAATCATTGCATTTGTGATGTAACGGAAAAAAACGACATTACACACTTCTGTTTTTTCAACATTTAGTAAATATCGGTAAATTTTTGCGCATATGTCCGATGGAAAAGCGGCTAAAGCGAGTAACGTGTGCTAAAGAGGTTTATATGTGGTACTGGTTGTCAAAAGACACATGAGACAATAGCGCCCGTCTGCTGGGCTTGTGTTATTTCCTACAGTGTTGTGTTGCTGTGTTGTGTTTCAGAGACTTCTCACTGTCCAGACAGACTTGTTTAAAGGTGACTGTGAAGGAGAGCTGAGACTGGAAGACTGGAACACTGCAGCTCAGTGCCAGTGGCTGTCATTTCTTCTTGCCAGCGCTCTTGGCACGTTTGTTTGTGGGCTGTTGGGCGGCAGTAGACGAGGGGGCTGTTTTTTCTAGCTCTGCCTGCTGGGCATCCTCCAAATCTTGCTTCTCTTCTTGTTCCTTTTTCGCCGCCGCAATTTGATGGCTACTAAACGCTTCACAAGCATCAAGGACTTTCTTACGACGCTGCCACAAGGCTGCCTGGAGACAACACAGAGATACGAACAGAGACAATTCAGTGAATGACAGGAAACGGTCGACGACAAATCTTTCTCACCCTCTTTTGCTTGACAGCCAAATTGTCGCCGCCGCCTGAATATCGGCGAATAATTTCAGACGTCAAGCGGTTTGCGTCCGTCCTGGCTGACCTGCATGTTCTCACGCATTTCCAGCTGGTGTCTCATTAGCGTCTTCCTGCTGAGATCCTGCTGTTTTCGGTGCTCGAGCACATTTTCACGGACCAAGCGGTAGGTCTGGATCTTTTCGAAGCGCTCCCTCTGCTGGTTCTCCTCGATCTGTGTGTTCATCAGCGCCGGAAAATCCTTTTCACGTCTGCATACAGTACATACATACACAACACATTCAGTATATTTGCATAGTACACCTCAAAAACGCTGATTTTAATGTTTCCAACCAAAATATTTGTGTTTGTATATTAGCTATGCGGTGAATGCTCAAGAATATCTTTGAGAAATTTAGTGGGCTGTCACATATTATAACAGATATTTTCCATTCGTATTTTAGTAATCGAGATTGAGATTGAATATCCAACAACGGCGACACAGGCAGGACAAATAAAAATGGAAATGTGTAAGAAAAATACATAGACACACATAAGAAATGACAAATGCACTGTACATTCCCTGTTTCATTCTGGTATTCTGGTATTTCACTGCTAAAAACTGACTCTATGAATAAATAAGCATTAATTTGCAAGTGTGTGATAAAAAAAAAAGGTAAATATAAATAAAAGATGAAGACAGAGATGCATGATTGTTGTTCAGTTTGACATTAGTCTACATATGTGTGTTCAGCAAAGAGAAATGACCAATATAATTATAATATCCGGTCCCAGGATCTGTTATTTCGATGTGTTCCAAAAGATAGAACAAAACTGGGAAAGAAAAAGCTTTTAAATATCTGTTCCCAATGCCTGGAACAACCTACAAACGGAGCTAAAATGAAGGAGTTGGTCTCTTAAAATACATTCAAAGCCATTTTAAATTAATGGGAAAAGGGGGAAAAAAATAATTAAATAAATAAAGTAACCAAAAAAACAAACAAAATGGGCAAAAATGAACAAAATAATCAATGAACTGAACAGGAATTACCAAAATAATCCAAAAAATTGAAGAAAAATATCAATAAACTGAGCCAAAATTACCAAAATAACAAAACAAAATGAATGAAAATGAAGAAAATGATCAACAAAATGTACAGAATAATCGACAAATGGAAAAAAAAAATTACTAAACTAATAAACAAATCAACAAAAACGTCAACTAACTGAACAAAAATTACCAAAATAACAAAAACAAACTGAACAAAAATGAACTAAATAATAAAAAAATGAACAAATAATCAAAGAACTGAACAAAAATGACTCAAACAACAAACATAACGGACAAAAATGAACAAAATAATTAATGAAATGAACAGAAATTACCAAAATAATAAAAAAAAAATTGAACAAAAATATCAATGAACTGAGCCAAAATTACCAAAATAACAAAACAAACTGAATGAAAATGAACAAAATAATCAACAAAATGTACAGAATAATCAACAAATGGAAAAAAAATTACTAAATTAATAATCAAATCCTACAAAAACATCAACTGAACAAAAATTACCAAAATAACAAAAACAAACTGAACAAAAATGAAATAAATAATAAAAAATGAACGAATAATCAATGCATTGAACAAAAATGACTCAAACAACAAACATAACACATAAAAATGAACAAAAAAATTAACAAA
The DNA here is from genome assembly GCF_902148855.1 of Sphaeramia orbicularis. Classification (NCBI taxonomy): domain Eukaryota; kingdom Metazoa; phylum Chordata; class Actinopteri; order Kurtiformes; family Apogonidae; genus Sphaeramia; species Sphaeramia orbicularis. Next base: position 38,459,414 of record NC_043979.1, on the reverse strand, counting down.
ATGTTCAGAGTAATCAACAAATTGAAAAAAACTTACCAAACTAATCAACAAATCAAACAAAAACATCAACAAACTGAACAAAAATGAACAAAATAATTAACAAAATGTACAGAATAGTCGATAAATGGAAAAAATGATCAAACTAATAAACAAATCCTACAAAATCATCAACAAACTGAACAAAAGTGAACACAAAAACAAACTAGAAGCACTTGGAGAGTGCAGACCTCCGCCAAGGCAGATCAGCCCCCTCGATCACCACCAAAATTCAATCATTTATTCCTTGTGCCAGTATCAACATTTCCTGAGATTTTCATCCAAATCCGTCCATAACTTTTTTGAGTTATCTTGCTAACAGACAGACAGACAGACAGACAGACAGACAGACAGACCAACGCCGGCAAAAACATAACCTCCTTGGTGGAGGTAAAAAATGTACAGAATAATCAACAAATGGAAAAAAATTACCAAACTAATCAACAAATCCAACAAAAACATCAACAAACTGAACAAAAATGACCAAAATAGCAAAGACTAACAAAATAATCAACAAAATGTACAGAATAATCAACAAATTGAAAAAAATGACCAAACTAATCAAGAAATCTGACAAAAACATCAACAAACGTAACAAAAATGACCAAAATAACCAAACCAAACCAAACAAAAATGAACAAAATTTAAAAAATGAACAAAATAATCAATAAACTGAACAAAAAAGACCAGAATAAGACTGAACAAAATGAACAAAATAATCAATGAACTGAACAAAAATGACCAGAATTGCAGACTGAACAAAATGAATTAAATAATCAATGAACTGAACAAAAATGAACAAGATAACAGACTGAACAAAATGAACAAAATAATCAATGAACTGAACAAAAATGACCAGAATAACAGACTGAACAAAATGAATTAAATAATCAATGAACTGAACAAAAATGACCAAAATGACAAACAGACTGAACAAAATGAACAAAATAATCAATACACTGAACAAAAATGACCAGAATAAGACTGAACAAAATGAAAAAAATAATCAATAAACTGAACAAAAATGACCAGAATAACAGACTGAACAAAATAATCAATGAACTGAACAAAAATGACCAAAATAACAGACTGAACAAAATGAATAAAAAATAATCAATGAACTGAACAAAAATGACCAGAATAACAGACTGAACAAAATGAACAAAATAATCAATACACTGAACAAAAATGACCAGAATAAGACTGAACAAAATAATCAATAAACTGAACAAAAATGACCAGAAAAACAGACTGAACAAAATGAACAAAATAATCAATAAACTGAACAAAAATGACCAGAAAAACAGACTGAACAAAACGAACAAAATAATCAATGAACTGAACAAAAATGACCAGAATAACAGACTGAACAAAATGAATTAAATAATCAATGAACTGAACAAAAATGACCAAAATAACAAACAGACTGAACAAATTGAACAAAATAATCAATACACTGAACAAAAATGACCAGAATAAGACTGAACAAAATGAAAAAAAAATCAATAAACTGAACAAAAATGACCAGAATAACAAACAGACTGAAAATGAACAAAATAATCAATGAACTGAACAAAAATGACCAGAATAACAGACTGAACAAAATGAATTAAATAATCAATGAACTGAACAAAAATGACCAAAATAACAGACTGAACAAAATGAACAAAATAATCAATAAACTGAACAAAAATGACCAGAATAAGACTGAACAAAATGAACAAAATAATCAATAAACTGAACAAAAATGACCAGAATAACAGACTGAACAAAATAATCAATGAACTGAACAAAAATGACCAAAATAACAGACTGAACAAAATGAACAAAATAATCAATGAACTGAACAAAAATGACCAGAATAACAGACTGAACAAAATGAACAAAATAATCAATACACTGAACAAAAATGACCAGAATAAGACTGAACAAAATGAACAAAATAATCAATAAACTGAACAAAAATGACCAGAAAAACAGACTGAACAAAACGAACAAAATAATCAATACACTGAACAAAAATGACCAGAATAAGACTGAACAAAATGAACAAAATAATCAATAAACTGAACAAAAATGACCAGAAAAACAGACTGAACAAAATGAACAAAATAATCAATAAACTGAACGAAAATGACCAGAATAACAGACTGAACAAAATGAACAAAATAATCAATAAACTGAACAAAAATGACCAGAATAACAGACTGAACAAAATGAACAAAATAATCAATGAACTGAACAAAAATGACCAGAAAAACAGACTGAACAAAATTAACAAAATAATCAATGAACTGAACAAAAATGACCAGAATAACAGACTGAACAAAATGAACAAAATAATCAATAAACTGAACAAAAATGACCAGAATAAGACTGAACAAAATGAACAAAATAATCAATAAACTGAACAAAAATGACCAGAATAACAGACTGAACAAAATGAACAAAATAATCAATAAACTGAACGAAAATGACCAGAATAACAGACTGAACAAAATGAACAAAATAATCAATAAACTGAACAAAAATGACCAGAATAACAGACTGAACAAAATGAACAAAATAATCAATGAACTGAACAAAAATGACCAGAAAAACAGACTGAACAAAATGAACAAAATAATCAATGAACTGAACAAAAATGACCAAAATAACAAACAGACTGAACAAAACGAACAAAATAATCAATACACTGAACAAAAATGACCAGAATAAGACTGAACAAAATGAACAAAATAATCAATAAACTGAACAAAAATGACCAGAAAAACAGACTGAACAAAACGAACAAAATAATCAATACACTGAACAAAAATGACCAGAATAAGACTGGACAAAATGAACAAAATAATCAATAAACTGAACAAAAATGACCAGAAAAACAGACTGAACAAAATGAACAAAATAATCAATAAACTGAACAAAAATGACCAGAAAAACAGACTGAACAAAATGAACAAAATAATCAATAAACTGAATGAAAACGACCAGAATAACAGACTGAACAAAATGAACAAAATAATCAATAAACTGAACAAAAATGACCAGAATAACAGACTGAACAAAATGAACAAAATAATCAATGAACTGAACAAAAATGACCAGAAAAACAGACTGAACAAAATGAACAAAATAATCAATGAACTGAACAAAAATGACCAGAATAACAGACTGAACAAAATGAACAAAATAATCAATAAACTGAACAAAAATGACCAGAATAAGACTGAACAAAATGAACAAAATAATCAATGAACTGAACAAAAATGACCAGAATAACAGACTGAACAAAATGAACAAAATAATCAATAAACTGAACAAAAATGACCAGAATAAGACTGAACAAAATGAACAAAATAATCAATAAACTGAACAAAAATGACCAGAATAACAGACTGAACAAAATGAACAAAATAATCAATAAACTGAACGAAAATGACCAGAATAACAGACTGAACAAAATGAACAAAATAATCAATAAACTGAACAAAAATGACCAGAATAAGACTGAACAAAATGAACAAAATAATCAATAAACTGAACAAAAATGACCAGAATAACAGACTGAACAAAATGAACAAAATAATCAATAAACTGAACGAAAATGACCAGAATAACAGACTGAACAAAACGAACAAAATAATCAATACACTGAACAAAAATGACCAGAATAAGACTGAACAAAATGAACAAAATAATCAATAAACTGAACAAAAATGACCAGAAAAACAGACTGAACAAAATGAACAAATAATCAATAAACTGAACGAAAATGACCAGAATAACAGACTGAACAAAATGAACAAAATAATCAATAAACTGAACAAAATGACCAGAATAACAGACTGAACAAAATGAACAAAATAATCAATGAACTGAACAAAAATGACCAGAAAAACAGACTGAACAAAATGAACAAAATAATCAATGAACTGAACAAAAATGACCAGAATAACAGACTGAACAAAATGAACAAAATAATCAATAAACTGAACAAAAATGACCAGAATAAGACTGAACAAAATGAACAAAATAATCAATAAACTGAACAAAAATGACCAGAATAACAGACTGAACAAAATGAACAAAATAATCAATAAACTGAACGAAAATGACCAGAATAACAGACTGAACAAAATGAACAAAATAATCAATAAACTGAACAAAAATGACCAGAATAACAGACTGAACAAAATGAACAAAATAATCAATGAACTGAACAAAAATGACCAGAAAAACAGACTGAACAAAATGAACAAAATAATCAATGAACTGAACAAAAATGACCAAAATAACAAACAGACTGAACAAAACGAACAAAATAATCAATACACTGAACAAAAATGACCAGAATAAGACTGAACAAAATGAACAAAATAATCAATAAACTGAACAAAAATGACCAGAAAAACAGACTGAACAAAACGAACAAAATAATCAATACACTGAACAAAAATGACCAGAATAAGACTGGACAAAATGAACAAAATAATCAATAAACTGAACAAAAATGACCAGAAAAACAGACTGAACAAAATGAACAAAATAATCAATAAACTGAACAAAAATGACCAGAAAAACAGACTGAACAAAATGAACAAAATAATCAATAAACTGAACGAAAACGACCAGAATAACAGACTGAACAAAATGAACAAAATAATCAATAAACTGAACAAAAATGACCAGAATAACAGACTGAACAAAATGAACAAAATAATCAATGAACTGAACAAAAATGACCAGAAAAACAGACTGAACAAAATGAACAAAATAATCAATGAACTGAACAAAAATGACCAGAATAACAGACTGAACAAAATGAACAAAATAATCAATAAACTGAACAAAAATGACCAGAATAAGACTGAACAAAATGAACAAAATAATCAATGAACTGAACAAAAATGACCAGAATAACAGACTGAACAAAATGAACAAAATAATCAATAAACTGAACAAAAATGACCAGAATAAGACTGAACAAAATGAACAAAATAATCAATAAACTGAACAAAAATGACCAGAATAACAGACTGAACAAAATGAACAAAATAATCAATAAACTGAACGAAAATGACCAGAATAACAGACTGAACAAAATGAACAAAATAATCAATAAACTGAACAAAAATGACTAGAAAAACAGACTTAACAAAATGAACAAAATAATCAATGAACTGAACAAAAATGAGCAGAATAACAGACTGAACAAAATGAACAAAATAATCAATGAACTGAACAAAAATGACCAGAAGAAGACTGAACAAAATGAATTAAATAATCAATGAACTGAACAAAAATGAACAAGATAACAGACTGAACAAAATGAACAAAATAATCAATGAACTGAACAAAAATGACCAGAATAACAGACCGAACAAAATGAACAAAATAATCAATGAACTGAACAAAAATGACCAAAATAATCAACAACATGAGGAAAATGTATGCATTCGTATGTTTTTAGTATGACATTTTATGTACGATTTTACTTCTGCTGATGCTGTCTATACTAGGACACTGTTGCAAAAGAAGTTTTTAATCTCAACGAGTCGTTTTTTTCCTGGTTAAATATAAGTAAATAAATAATAAGACACGGTATACGAATAGAGTATAAAGTACAAAACGCAGTCGTGTGTTTTCTAACCTTAATGAAGAGGAGAGGTCAGAGGGCATGGTGATGGAGTTCATTGGGTTAATGAACATCACCTCTTTCACGGAGTATAAAATCGTGTGTGTGCAGATTCTATAAAAATGTGTGTGTGTGTGTGAATCTCTGATGTGCCCTGTGGTATATCTGTGTGAAACAGAGGTGTACTGCCGACTAATCAGCCTCTCCTAATAGACTTCTCCTCAGGATCCCTCTTTCTCGGCTTGAATTACAGGCCACGGTGTCGACGGCCATTAGCAGCTGGACGCGGACGCGCGCACACGCACACGCCCACAGCAGGAGAGCGCGGCGAGGTGATGAGAGAAGGGCCACATCTCATTGGAGAGACAAGCTCATTGGTGTCCTGAAATAGCTCTCTAATTAACAGACCCAAATATCATCTCATTTATCATGGAGAGGGACGGACAGAGGGAGGGATGATGTAGGGGAGAGGCGAGAGCAAAGGGAGACTCATGGGAAACTATGGGGGGGGGGGGGGGGGGGGGGGGGGTTGAGAACGCTGACCCAAGTCAAAAGCTAACGACGACAGAACGTTTCAGGAATAAATGCTAAATCTGGTGAAACTATGCGATCTGTGTCCATTCATATTTAAGACTTTGTATCTATATTCTATAGCTACTGAAGACATTTTATACTTTCAATCTTTTGTAGCCCCGGTTTTTTTTTTTGGTTTTTTTTTTTTTTTTAACAGTCCCTTAATGCCAGAATTTATGTAAAAGTACAGCTCTGGAAAAACATAAAAGACCACTGCAAAATTATCACTTTCTCTGATTTTACCATTTATAGGTGTCAAGGTTATTATCGTTAACGAAAACGAACGAAACGACGAAAACTAGAATTGAAAAAATAGGACCAATGGCCCTGTAGCTTACTGGCCAAATTAAAAGCTTTGGGAAATGCATCCAGATGCCATTTATTATCACCCAGTTCTGTGTATTTATTCTATTACAGAAATAGCCCATGTTTTGGTCATATTCCAATCAGATCTGTCGAACATTCAAATTCCAACTTGATATCATTGATACTGATTTATTGCATCACTCCACTTCCTATGTGTTATAATGGGAAAAATTTTCAGAGTCGCACCAAATCCAGAATCAGATCCGGATTGAAATAATTGCAATACCTTGTGTTGACATCATCATACAGAAGCTGTATACCAAGTTTGAAGTCAATCAGAACTGGAGTTTCAGAGAAGAAGACGATTGGAATGTTTTCCCCATAAGAGCCCATGTGAAATTTTCCGTAAGTTCCCGGATCCAGAAGAAGATCCTGATCAGCATGTGGACATTATGTTTTGGTCATCTCCCCATCAGGGCTGGACTGTAGAAATTTACACTGGATATCATTTATATTTACTGAGTTATCGCATCCATCCACTTCCTATCTCTTATAATGGGGACATTTTTCAAAGTCGCACCAAATCCAGAATCAGATCCGGATCCAAATAATTTCACTAACTTTTGTTGACATCATCATAAAGAATCTGTATACCAAGTTTGAAGTCAATTGGAATTGCAGTTTCGGAGAAGATGACGATTGAAATTTTTGTAACAGACGACGACGACAGACGCCGCTGCCGGACGCCGCATGACGACAATAGTTTACGACCTGTCAGCCGGTAAGCTAAAAACATTTTCATTAACTGAAATAAATAAAAACCATAATTAAAAGAAAAAAAACAATAACTAACTGAAACCGTATTGTGTGCTTACAAAACTAACTAAAACAGATAAAAATTATGGATAAAATTCCCTTCGTTTTCGTCTTTGCTGACATCGGACTGATACGAAATTGATTTATTTCACTCGAGCTATTTTAGCTAGCGGCACCATACGACACTTCACGGTCCGTCACTTCTTGTCACTTGTGGTTTAGAGTCGTCTTCTGGTCCCCACTCTACCTGGAAACATAGAGACTAAAGTTGGGAGAAAGCAGCAGAGTCCTGTCTGGGATTCGTTTGAATACGACGGAGAAAAAGCGAAAAGATACCAAAAAAACCAAAACTAAACGAAAACTAAGCATTAAGAAAAAAATGAAAACTAATAAAAACTAGCAAACCTGCTCTAAAAACTAATTAAAACTGAATTAGAGAAAAAAAGTCAAAACTAAATAAAACTAAACTATAATGAAAAATCCAGAAGTATTAGAACCTTGATAGGTATGAGCATTTTTGTTTTATTCTCTAAACTACCGACAACATTACTCCCAAATTCCAAATAAAAATGCTGTTATTTAGAGCATGTATTTGCAGAACACAACACATATCAAAATAACAAAAAGATGCAGTGTTTTCAGACCTCAAATAATGCAAAGAAAACCAGTTCATACTGATTTCTAAACAACACAATACTAATGTTGTAACTTGAGAAAAGTTCAGACGTCAGTATTTGGTGGAATAACCCTGATTTTCAATGACAGCTTCCATGTGTCTTGGCTCTCCACCAATATTGTTGGATGACTTTATGCAGCTCCTGGCATAGAAATGGGCTCTATGCACAGCCTCACTACTGTACTTCCTGAACTTTAGGTGGGTCCTTTACTTCCTGTTTTTCATTACTGGACACTAGGGATGTAACGATTACCGGTATTATGCTAAACCACAGTAAAATTCCCGACGGTTAGTATTACTGTTTAAATTCTAATTATCATGATAACCGTGTTTGATTACTGCACTTCGAAAACTCACGGTACTGCACATTTCCTGGAGAAGCAGCATTCATCCATCCATCCATCTATCCATCCATCCATCCATCCCTGAAAAATAAACTAAAACAACTCAAACTTGATCTGGAAAATGGTCAAACAATGGCCATAAGGTGCCATCTTTAATGCATATTTGTACGTTTGATGTTTACATATATTGTACCAATCTTATTTTGGTATTAAACTTGGTGACCAAGATAAAGTTTGGGCGCAGATTGTGAGAAGATCAAATTTTTCAAAATCAAATTAGCAAAAAAACCTGACCTGATTGAGAAAAACAGATGTCATTTTTGGATTTAGCGGTGCAAAATGGTCCTAATTCAGCTGAATAAACCTAGACAACTTGCAAAAAACCTTTTTTTTTTGTAACCCAGTGTAATCAAAGAACAAATATAGAGACAAATATGGACAAAAAAACACACACAAGAGAAGGTAGATGATAGTGGAACAGTGTCAGAGCAGAAGTCGAGTAGTTTTCAGTAGTTATTTTTGGACTCCAATTACTTTTGCGGTACCAATAGCACTGTTTTTGCCTGTTGGAAGAAGATAGTGATGGCCACAGTAGTGGTGTTTATACTTCTTCTTGCTCCTTGGCCCTTGCACTTGGCACTACCCCTTGAAACGGAGTTGCAAAGAGTATTGGCTGAAATGGGACAACCCTTCCAGACCTGTTACGTCATCAGCAGTCATCGATGCCGCTATAAACAGACATGACAACTATGTTTCTGACAGAATTCACCATGCTGTCAGCAGCTGTAACCGTCTCTGTTGAATGGGCTTTAGGCATCTTTTTGTGGCTATCAACCGCAAACCGCAGAAATGTGTGATACACTAAAACGGCATTAATCAAATGATTAAGTTGTTTACGAAGAAAATACATACGTTTGTGTGTTTCTTTCGTCACACTGCTGCACTTTTTTGCTGTGTTTACCTCCACCTTGCTGATGATTCGAACAGAATTGTGGGAGATTTCTCACACCCCTCCCCCTTAGCCCTTCCCCTTCGACTCATCGAGAATTGGGACACCCCTACCCCTTCACGTAAATGTGCAACATGGAGGGGTAGAGCCAAGGGGTGAATGGGGATTGGGCCAAGATGTCTACAGTCCAAGGTTTCATAGACTTATTTTGTCTAAAATATCTGCTTCTGTCTCTTCCAGGAGTGTACAAACATTTGTCAGCTGCTGTGTTTTCCTTAAGGTTGGGAGTTTATTTTCTCCATTAAAAGGGTAAACAAATAAATAAATAAATAAATAAAGTTGCAGCAGTGCTAAACAGCAGTACTGTGATGGCGAGGTGAGGCAGCAGAGGGAATGGCATCAAATGTAGATAAATTGTACTTTTAATCTCATTTCAACAAACAAAACGGACAAAAATGAACAAAATAATCAATGAACTGAACAGGAATTACCAAAATAATCCAAACAATTGAACAAAAATATCAATAAACTGAGTAAAAATTACCAAAATAACAAAACAAACTGAATGAAAATGAACAGATTAATCAACAAAATGTACAGAATAATCAATAAATGGAAAAAAAAAAATTATTAAACTAATAAACAAATCCAAAAAAAAACTTCAACTAACTGAACAAAAATTACCAAAATAACAAAAAAACAAACTGAACAAAAATGAACTAAATAATAAAAAAAATTAACAAAATAATCAATGAACTGAACAAAAATGACTCAAACAACAAACTGAACAAAAATGAACAAAATAATCAACAAAATGTACAGAGTAATCAACAAATTGAAAACATTTACCAAACTAATCAACAAATCGAACAAAAACATCAACAAACTGAACAAAAATGAACAAAATAACAAACAAACAAAAATGAACAAAATAATCAATTAACTGAACAGAATTACCAAAATAATCCAAAAAACTGAACAAAAATATCAATAAACTGAGCAAAAATTACCAAAATAACAAAACAAACTGAAAGAAAATGAAGAAAATAATCAACAAAATGTACAGAATAATCAACAAAAGGAAAAAAATCACTAAACTAATAAACAAATCCAACAAAAACATCAACTAACTGAACAAAAATGACCAAAATAACAAAAAACAAACTGAACAAAAATGAACTAAATAATAAAAAAATGAACAAATAATCAATGAACTGAACAAAAATGACTCAAACAACAAACAAACTGAACAAAAATGAACAAAATAATCAACAAAATGCACAGAGTAATCAACAAATGGAAAAAATGTACCAAACTAATCAACAAATCGAACAAAAACATCAACAAACTGAACAAAAATTAACAAAATAACAAACAAAAATTATCAAAATAATCAATGAACTGAACAGAATTACCAGAATAATCCAAAAAACAGAACAAAAATATCAATAAACTGAGCAAAAATTACCAAAATAACAAAACAAACTGAAAGAAAATGAAGAAAATAATCAATAAAATGTACAGAGTAATCAACAAATTGAAAAAAATTACCAAATTAATCAACAAATCGAACAAAAACATCAACAAACTGAACAAAAATGAACAAAATAACAAACAAAAATGAACAAAACAATCAACAAAATGTACAAAATAATCAACAAATGGAAAAAATGATCAAACTAATAAACAAATCCAACAAAAACATCAACAACCCCCCCTCCCTCCGATCACCACCAAAATGTCATCATTTGTTCCTTGTGCCAGTATCAACATTTCCTGAAATTTTCATCCAAATCCATCCATAACTTTTTGAGTTAAATAAATAGATAAATAAAGTTGCAGCAGTACTAAACAGCAGTGCTGTGATGGCGAGGTGAGGCAGCAGGGACAATGGCATCAAATGTAGATAAAATGTACTTTTAATCTCATTTGGTTATTTTCATTTATTTATTTACTCATTTTTATTACCACCCGTTTTCCTCCTTTTCTCTCTCTCTCTCTCTCTCTCCTTTTCCGTTCTCTTCGTCTCATTTAGTTTCAGTTTCCTAATGATTGTCTTTGGTCATATCCCTGATTTTTCTTCTTTTTATTTATTTATTTGTTTATTTTGTAGCTTTTTTGAGAAACCCACATACACATCTTACACACTCCACCACACACGGAACATTTACACAACTAAGACAGGACACTGATTCTTATTACCGACTGACATTTTGTTTCTTTTGTATATTACATGCCATATATCTTACCCCCCCCCCCTTCCCCCATATTATGATGATGTAATGTAAATGTAAATATTGTATAATACTGTACATAAATCTCTTTGTCACTTGGTGTTCAATAAAGGCTAAAAAAAAAAAAAGGTTTGGCACACATCGAGGTTACGAGTGTTTTTACGCTAAACGCCCAGTCATTGAGCGAAACACTCTCCCCGTCTGATATTAGTATTCTATAACGTTGCACGATGAGAAGTGCATTCAGAACCACACTCTTCAATCTCCTGTGCCGAACAAACTGTTCCCACGAGCTCGTTCTAATAAATGTTTCCTGTGAAATACGTCCAGACAGTGTTCGGAGTGTTCGTCGGCCTACACTTGCTCATGGAGATATTTCCCATCAATTATTACTAAACTATTTGATCAGTAGGTTGAAGCTTAAGAACATCTACTCTTCTGTATGTTTAGTTTCTCTCCGCTCGTCTTCCCTCTTGGCCTGTATACATCGCTGTCCTCTAGAGTCCTTATATTGCCCTTTCAAGCCAAGTAGAGTGTAGAGTCTTGTACCACTGCTGTTCACAGCACCAATCGGAGCAAAGGTCACAGAAATCGGTAGCAGATCCTATATAAACAGCTCACTGAGGATAAGGCTGCTGGAATGCCCACCAACATACAAAGCGTGCACGAACACAGCCATGCATACTCAATGCACACAAAACACATGTATCTATCTACTGTTTTTTTTGTGCAGTCAGGGCTTCAAAATAAGACTAGATTTCGATTCTTACAGCTTTGATAATTGTATTTATTTAGCGTTTTTACATTACAATAGGAGGGCTAGTGCTATTTATTGTTATGTATTTTTTATTTTTTTTTATTGTTGCTGTGATTGTTATTGTTATTTGTTTGTTATTTATTTTTCGATATTGGCCGGAGAGAGAGCCAGGGCACACTGTGTTTCACTGCCATGGTACTTGTACCCTGAACGCACACGACAAATAAACTTGAAACTTGAACTTGAGAGTCAAAAGCTACAAAAGCATATGAACACTGTTACAAAAGGTCTGTTCTGTGATCTAAAATAATGTCATCATCTCATAATACAGTGTCAGCGTATTATAACGGCCTATATCCTTGCCTTCCTAAGATAATTGTGTTTGCCATAATTGTAAAAGTCATTTTCAGGAGGATGTTTTAGGAAACACAAAAAACTTAAAGGTGTGTGATATTTCCCTTTTTTAAAAAAAAAAATGGAATTCACATGTATAAATGATAAATTAAGGCATAATGTTGTAAAAATTACACTTATTTTTGCTAAGAAATTTCAGTTTTTTCACATTATTCACTTTTTTTTGTCAAAGTAAACATTTTCATAATTGAGTTTTACTTTATTGTACAAAACCAAAGACAAAATTATGGATTTGTCATTATTTATGTATAGCCTATAATGTTATTATTTTACTGGTCCCACCCATTTGAGAACATATATGTGCATATATATGAACATATACGTATGTGGGCCCGCAAACTAAATTGAGATTGACTAAACCATTCCAGACAATTTCACTCTTTTTTTTAACATCTATTTTTTAGTTAAAGGAGTGATATTTTGCTTTCTTTTAAAATGGAATTGACATGTATAAACAATAGGTTAAGACATAACATTGTTAAAATTACACTTATTTTTGCTAAGAAATTTCAGTTTTTTCACACTATTCACTTTTTTTTGCAAACAGTTAGTTTGTAAAAGTAAACATTTCATAATTAAATTTTACTTCATTGTACAAAAACAAAGACAAAATTTTGGATTTGTCATTATTTATGTATAGATGATAATGTTATTATTTTACTGGTCCCACCCATTTGAGAACATATTGGGCTGTATGTGGGCCCACAAACTAAGTTGAGATTGACTAAACCATTCCAGACAACTTCACTCTGTTTTTAACATCTATTTTTTGGTTAAAGGAGTGATATTTTGCTTTTTTTTTTTTTTTTTTTAAATGAAACTGACATGTGTACATGATAAGTTAAGGCAAAACATTGTTAAAATTACACTTATTTTTGCAAAGAAATTTCAGTTTTTTCACATTATTCACTTTTTTACGAACGGTTAGGTTGTAAAAGTAAACATTTTCATAATTGAGTTTTACTTTATTGTACAAAACCAAAGACAAAATTATGGATTCGTCATTATTTATGTATAGGTGATAATGTTATTATTTTACTGGTCCCACCCATTTGAGAACATATTGGGCTGTATGTGGGCCCGCAAACTAAATTGAGATTGACTAAACCATTCCAGATAACTTAACTCTTTTTTTTAACATCTATTTTTTAGTTAAAGGAGTGATATTTTGCTTTCTTTTAAAATGGAATTGACATGTATAAAGGATAAGTTAAGACATAACATTGTTAAAATTACACTTATTTTTGCTAAGAAATTTCAGTTTTTTCACACTATTCACTTTTTTGAAAACAATTAGTTTGTAAAAGTAAACATTTTCATAATTAAATTTTACTTCATTGTACAAAAAGAAAGACAAAATTTTGGATTTGTCATTATTTATGTATAGCCTATAATGTTATTATTTTACTGGTCCCACCCATTTGAGAACATATTGGGCTGTATGTGGGCCCGCAAACTAAATTGAGATAGACTAAACCATTCCAGACAATTTCACTCTTTTTTTTAACATCTATTTTTTAGTTAAAGGAGTGATATTTTGCTTTTTTTTTTTTTTTTTTTTAAATGAAACTGACATGTATAAATGAAAAGTTAAGGCATAACATTGTTAAAATTACACTTATTTTTGCTAAGAAATTTCAGTTTTTTCACATTATTCACTTTTTTTATTAACAGTTAGGTTGTAAAAGTAAACATTTTCATAATTGAGTTTTACTTTATTCCATTCCAGACAACTTCACTCTTTTTTTTTAACATCTATTTTTTAGTTAAAGGAGTGATATTTTGCTTTTTTTTTTAAATGGAATCGTGTATTTTAAAACATTTCCCTGTGGTCTACATAAACTGTAAATGCTCTGCTTGGGTCTGAATTCTTCATTTATTCAACTCCACAGGTCCTTCTTCAACAGTATTTCTGAGTAATGACACCAGAAAGGTCATTTTGAGCGCTGGCCCCTTAAATGCATATGAGCCACTTCTAGCCCCGCCCCCTCCAGGCAGTTGACCGTGCTGCTCTGTCCCGTTCAACCGACAACTGAACATTTTAGGTAATCGGCTCAAAGTTTGGACATATTTTCAGTTTTTACTACAACTGCTGCTGCTGACAAACAATTATGTCGTACTCGGAGAAATGTTCGTCTGAAGTCTTGACCTTATATGTGCAAATGTGATAACGTAACTAGTTATAAAACGTAACAAATTAAGAACGAATTTAAACAAGTTGTAGAAATCCACTTGATTTTTGCCGAAATGAATATAAAGATAGCTTTGCAGCACCTGGAGGGTTCAAATTCAAACTTTATGAACTGTTAGGGCCCAAATACACAAATAAATGAACCAAAGACTAATAAAAGTGGGTTTAACAAAATACGACCCCTTTAACCAGAAATTGAGTATTTGATTATTTAGGCAAAAATGAGGCAATTAATTTAGGAAGGTGACGATATATACAACAACAAAATGAGTAGTAAGAAAAGTGATAAAAGACCTGATGAAGGGAGTGTAATCCATGGGGTCAAATGTGCAGGGGGTGCTTTGGGGCTTTTGATTGGATGGACGGTCAGATGAGTCAGGACCAGGTCTGGGATCAGCTGTAAAGGATCCAATCAGAGAGGGCTTCATCATAACACAATACACGATATGTACAGGTAACAGTAAAGTATCAGCAGAGTGTGGGTACGTTACCGTTCTCTTTAGTTTCCGCATCACCTGCGTTGGTTTCATCATTTGCTTGGTGCTCGAATTGGTTCAGAAACTTAAGACGAGACTGCAAAGCCTGAGAAGATAACAACACATCCAATAATATGAGAGGAAGTCAGTTAAATACAGTTTAACAGTTTGGGATCAGTCAGTCAGTCAGTAAAGTAAGTAAGTAAGTCAATAAGTAACTAAGTAAGTAGCTAAGTCAGTCAGTCAGTCAGTCAATAAGTAAGTCAGTAAGTAACTAAGTAAGTAGCTAAGTCAGTCAGTCAATAAGTCAGTCAGTCAGTAACAAAGTCAGTCAGTAACTAAGTCAGTCAGTAAGTCAGTGAGTAACTAAGTAAGTAACTAAGTCAGTCAGTAAATCAGTCAGTCAATAAGTAACTAACTAAGTTAGTCAGTCAGTCAGTAACTAAGTCAGTCAGTCAGTAACTAAGTCAGTCCGTAAGTCAGTCAGTAACTAAGTCAGTCCGTAAGTCAGTCAGTAACTAAGTCAGTCAGTCAGTCAGTCAGTAAGTAACTAAGCCAGTCAGTCAGTCACTCAGTTACTAAGTCAGTCAGTCAGTCAGTACCTAAGTCAGTCAGTCAGTAACTAAGTGAGTCAGTCAGTCAGTCAGTAACTAAGTCAGTGAGTCAGTCAGTCAGTCATTCAGTAAGTAACTAAGTCAGTCAGTCAGTAACTAAGTCAGTCAGTAAGTCAGTAAGTAACTAAGTCAGTCAGTCAGTAACTAAGTCAGTCAGTAAGTCAGTAAGTAACTAAGTCAGTCAGCAAGTAACTAAGTCAGTCAGTAATTTGGTCAGTCATTCAGTAAGTAACTAAGTAAGTAACTAAGTCAGTCAGTCAGTAACTAAGTCAGTAAGTTACTAAGTCAGTCAGTAAGTCGGTCAGTCAGTCAGTCAGTAAGTAACTAAGTCAGTCAGTCAGTAACTAAGTCAGTCAGTCAGTCAGTCAGTAACTAAGTCAGTCAGTAAGTCAGTAAGTAACTAAGTCAGTCAGCAAGTAACTAAGTCAGTCAGTAAGTTGGTCAGTCATTCAGTAAGTAACTAAGTAAGTAACTAAGTCAGTCAGTCAGTAACTAAGTCAGTAAGTTACTAAGTCAGTCAGTAAGTCGGTCAGTCAGTCAGTAAGTAACTAAGTCAGTCAGTCAGTAACTAAGTCAGTCAGTCAGTCAGTAACTAAGTCAGTCAGTCAGTCAGTAATTAAGTCAGTCAGCCAGTCAGTACCTAAGTCAGTCAGTCAGTAAATCTGTCAGTCAATAACTAAGTCAGTCATTCAGTCAGTCAGTACCTAAGTCAGTCAGTTCGTCAGTGAGCAACTCAGTCAGTCAGTCAGTCAGTCAGTCAGTCTGTATCTAAATGAGCTACAGTTATCAGAGTAAATCTCATTTTTAACTCTTCATGTACAAACTATTGCCTGCATTTCATAATAAACACTGAAAGACTGAATATAATGCACTGAACTGTAAACGGTGGTGTTTTATTACCTTGCCCGATCTTCCAGGTTCAGCCATTTCCCAAGCTTTCTTAACAGCCTTAATCTCTTCTTTTCTCTCCGTGTCCTTCTTCACCTTGATACTTTCGGCTTTGCTCATATCACTGACCACACGCAGCGTCCAGTTTGGCCTGGTCAGGTCAATGCTCTGCGAGTAAACACACACACGCACACACATAACAAAACACACACAGGCATAAACAACCCAGCCAACATGGAAACTCATGCAGAGATCTGATCTGAAGGTCACAAAACCAAAACGCATTGTGACTACATCTGAGACATTCTGGTACACAGCCAAGCAGGGTGGTACGTTTAGATACCTTATCTTCATAAATAAAGAAGTCATTTTAGTTACATTTATTCCATTTATTCAGAGATCATTATACGCTCTACCTCAACAAATGTAGTGTATCCAATGTCAAAAAAAAAAAAAAAAAAGAAAAAAAAAAAAGAAGATGGCAATTTATTAAAAGGGAACCAGTGTTCATATAATCGACTGAATTTATTTCACTTCAAGCAAACACTATCAAGCAGGGCATTACTGAAAAATGACAGCCAAAAGATAATTGGCAGGCAGTGGAGTCAACCAATCTTGTCAACGGTGACCTGTGTGACGAGATGAATAAAAAATATTTTTAAGAAGATGTGAGGACAGACTTCATTAAAAATCTCATTAGGTGCAGTTTGGATAGGAATCTATGAAGAGGAGTTAAGTGTGCTCTCAAAAAGGTGCCATAAAAAAAGGGTTCATACTGCTACTTTTTTTTTTTTTTTTAATTAAAAAAAGACTTTTTACAGACAGAACAACTGTACCTTGTCTTTCCAAAGGACACAGTGGAGTAAAGATGTTCTCAAGTTGGAAAAAAAACACTGAATAATCTTTGTTTGGTAACCACACTTAAAACCTATTAAAATTAATGGTTTTCATGGGTTTTACTGCAATATCTGAAACTAAAAAAAGGCTACGTTCAGACTGCAGGCAAATCTGATTTTTTTGCCCATATACGACCTGTATCCAATCTATTAAAGACAGTTTGAACAGCACAAATCCGATTTTTTTCAAAACTGACCCACGGCACTTTCAGATGTGGACCGAAATCTGATATGTATCTGATATTTTGCAATGCGACTTCAGTATGAATGGCCAGGTCGCATTTATCCGACTTTTACATCATTGAAATGCGACAAATGTCACAATTCTGCGTCCCAGGAGTGTCATTTCCGTAAACACAGTGCATGTCTGCGTGGTCATGAATTACATCAGGACCTCTTTTGCGCACGTGGGTCACTTCAGGGTTGCATTCAGTTCATACTCAAAACAGAAGTTGCATTTAATGTACGCAAAAAAAACAAAAACAAAAAAAAAATCAGATTTAACCAAAAAATCCAAATTGTGCATTAAGACCTGCTGTTTGAATGTAGCCAAAAGAGATTAATTTTCTCACAACATATTAACCCTTTATTGGGCAAGTGACTATTTTTGGTCATTTCCACGTTACAAGACAGTGACAACAGTTACAGTGAGTCAACAATCTCAGGTCCAGTGTGGTCTCCAGGGTCTGTAAAGTCCACCTCTGCATGAACAGTGAGTGGACCTGCTTTGTTAGGTACCATGAAGTAATGTGGATGTGGACAGGGGTCTGGATCAGCACTTATGTTGGTCTAATGTTCTAAAATACAGGTTCCTTTCACCTTACATGTGTTTTTCTTGTATTTTTTTATATTTACTTCTTGGATTTACTTATTTTTTTTGCCACTTGCGGGTAAGGAACCAAATATGGTAACTTCACTGACCTTGATTTTCTTCATAACAGTAACAAATTTTTTAAATTTTCACAAAATACATTCTTGTTCTGTCCTCCAATAACACGCTACAGCTGAAATTTTGAATTTCAGAGTATTTCTATGAGTGACGTATGAAGGGTGAACCGAGTTATGAAATTACCGACTGCGGACTGGATGCGACACGTCTGACGAATCAGCACTTGTGTTGTATTGTTCTAAAAGTGATGCTCTAATGTTCTAAAATACATGTTCCTTTCACCTTACATGTGTTTTTCTTTTATTTTTTATCTATACTTCTTGGATTAAAATAATCAATCAATCAATCAATCTCTTTGGAACATGTGCACTGGAAAAAAATCAAAATCTTACCAAGTGTATTTTTCCTCATTTCTTGTCAAAATATCTCATCATGCTTTTGACTAGAAATGAGAAAAACACACTTGGTAAGATTTTGATTTTTTCCAGTGTGGGCAAGGAACCAAATATGGTAACTTCATTGACCTTGGTTTTCTACATAACAACACTTTTTTTTTTAATTTCACAAAAGTAACAAAAGTCTTGTCATGTCCTCCAATAACACTACGATTTCAATGTAGAATTTTCAGAGTATTTTGTCCATGTTATTGTTAAAACTCCTTTACCATCTATTACCGTTTCATTCCTGGAGCCAGATTTGGAGCTGGCGGCTGACTTCCCCTTCTCCTTGGTTTTGGGTGTTCCTGTTTTGGACCCATCTTTGCTCTGTGGGTCCCCTAGTGGAAATGCTACAAAAAGACAGATCAGGTCAAATTTTGCTGCACTGACAATTAGGCAAGAATTAGTTTAGTTTATTAGTTTGTTAAATCGTGGACAATCCCAATTAACTAAATGTATCAATAACAGTAAAAAGTGGCTAGTATCCTGCTGTAGTCCCCGGCCTGACGACAATAGACAACCTAAAAAAAACAATATATTACAGCACATTAATTTTTTTTTTAACCCACTACCACCACCCCCCCCCCCCTCTTCGGAGGACAACTTTATTTTTAATTACAGCTTGTGCTTAACAAGTGACAAGTAACAATTTCAAGTTTTACACTCATATTGTCATTAATTCCTTGCTAGTACACATATACCCTACAAAAAAAAAAAAAAAAAAGTTAAGGATATTTTAAATTTTTTAGCAATTTTTTTCAGTTGGGTTTCTTGCACAGTGCTTTTTACTTTTTTTGCGTGTGAATTGAAACAAATTTTTTTAACCCTTTCATGCATAGTGGTCACTACAGTGGACAGTTGCTCTACAGCCTTAATCTTGTATATTCATGGGTTTTGTTGTTTTAGTTCCATATCAACCAACACAGTGGACACTTATGCATCATCTCATAAACTGCAATTCATACCATTATTGTAACTTTGCTGTTCTTGATTGTTTCTTGAGTGGAAATCACTTGTTAATATTTATTTTTTGCATATTATCTCCACGAAGTGAGCAATAACTAGTATTAGCATACGTTAAAATGTGAGAAAACATCAGATTAGCTGCATTAAACATGGTTTCATTTCACCGTTTTCATATCACTTTATGATATTGGGTTTTAAATACATGTTTCTTTGCTTCAAGAATAAAATTCATGGTGTAGCTGAGTGGACATTTTTGTAACTCCATGAAAAACAGGTTGATTTAAAAAAAAAAATTCAATCGCATTGTTTTTTTTCATGCCTAAAGAGGAATAAAAACACTGAGGAAAAAAATCTTGATTAAGGTATTCATAATTCATGCATGAAAGGGTTAATGACCAGATATAGTTCTAGTTACAAATGGCAAAAAATGACCAAAAAAAAAAAGACAACAACAAAAAAGAAATATCCTTAACTTTTTGTTTGTAGTGTACATAGTGGGATGGTTTGTATAGACAGGGACAGGACATAAAGTGACAGATTGACACAAGACAGTGGGAGAGAACAGACATAAGACAAGACAATGAAACATACAAACTAAGTGGTTGCTGTTGGAGACACATACTAATGTTGATCAGATGTATTGTGTTGGCGTGTGTGTGTATATAATTATTATGTTAATGATGAGTGGGAGTGAGGCGTGGAAGTTGAATGCTGAGACAGAAAAGTTGGTGTGTGTGTGGGGGGGGTAGTAGTAGTAGAGGTTGCAAAGGGGTGTGTGTTCTGTTCTGATGATATATGCATTAATATACATTAATTAAAAAGAGACTTAAAACAGCAAAGAGACAACGTAAATCAGTGGTTCCCAACCTTTATTGGCTCGTGACCCTATTTTAACATCACAAATTTCTGGCGACCCCAGACATTAGAAATGGAGAAAAATATTTTGCTAAAATTAATTTGTTTATGATCATGTAATAGTTTGCTTTAGATGACATTTAGTCCATATAATATACATTATTATGGACAGAGGCAGAAAATCCAGGTGTAGATTACTGCGCAAAGTGAGAATTTTATTTTCCTTGGTCAGGATATGTACAGTCAGTCCAGTTTGGATTTAAAAGGCTGACAATTAATACTGAACAAACAAGAACTCAAACTATGAATTATGAAAGAGCTGCAGCATCTGAAACTGAGCACAATGAACATTTGAAGGACAAACAGTACCACAGTGCTTCAGTTTCAGCTTCAGTTTGTCATGTCTTTTATGGATTGTGATTGTCTCCCTCAACTCACCATAGATTTTTTTATTAGTGAGTTTTTATTTTTATTTTTATCAATTACTAGAAATTTCAGACGACCTCATTTGAATTGAATTCAGAAGACTGACTAAAGAGCGGCAACATCTTATTCCATATATGGATGTGTTTTGGTTGTGTTTTGGCATATTTCTGTAAAGCCAAAACACTGCACAAAGAGCGGGAATTTCTACCCAGAAGAAAACCCCACTTCATTTTAAAAGCAGAATCAACACAAATTTTGGGTGAATTTTGGCCTCCCTTTGGGTCAGTTATGGCTACTTTTTGGCTGGATTATGGGGATTTGGGGCTTTTCTAGGACAATAATGGCTATATTTTGTAAGTCCGCAATTAGCTTTGGGTGAATTTTGGCTTCCTTCTGGTTTGATTTTGGCTTGCCTATTTTGGGCCATTTACATCTGCCCAGAACTTTGCCAAAATGGCATGCCAGTTTTGGGCCAGATTTAAGCCATAATGATTTTGCTATCTGGGTATGCCTATAAATAATGGTAACACCAATTTTTTCTCTTTGAACAAAGAAAGCAAAGCAAAGAACATTAAATTCTGAAGGGCGACACGGTGGTGCAATGGTTAGCACCCGTGCCTCACAGCAAGAAGGTCCTGGGTTCGATTCCAACACCAGTTGACGGGGGGTGGGATCTTTCTGTGTGGAGTTTGCATGTTCTCCCTGTGTCTGCGTGGGTTCTCTCCGGGTACTCCGGCTTCCTCCCACCATCCAAAGTCATGCACTAATAGGTTAATTGGTTAATCTAAATTGCCCATAGGTGTGAACGTGAGAGTGATTGTTTGTCTCTATATGTTCAGCCCTGCGATGAACTGGCGACTCGTCCAGGGTGTACCCCGCCTTCGCCCCTATGTAGCTGGGATAGGCTCCAAGCGACCCCCCTGACCCTAGTGAGGATAAAGCGGGTTCAGAAAATGAATGAATGAATGAATCAAATTCTGATATCCTTTAACAATAAAATGTCAATAACCTGAACAAATATGAACAACCTGGAATGTCTAAAGAAAAATAAGTGCAATTTTAACCATATTCTGCCTATTTTGTGCCTAGGTAGATCTGATCTGTAATGCACATGTATAAATTATAAGTTGAGGCATAATATTGATAAAATTGTACTTATTTTTCTTCAGAAATTTCAGTTTTTTCCAGTTATTCACATCTTTTTTGTTTTGGATAGAAATACTTTCATCATTTAATGTTATTTTTTGCACTAAAAAAAATGGAGTTGTCATTATTTATAGGTTATTGCGCTATTACTTTACTGGTTCGGCCCACTGGAGATCAAACTGGGCTGAATATGGCCCCTGAAAGAAAATGAGTTTGACACCCCTGCATCAGTACAATAATACAGAGACAGCACATAGAATCCAAACACACAAAAGCACTTTGAAAATGACTTCGTGCATACAGTTCCAGAGGCAGCTATTGCAGCAGTACGTCTCATCGGAACTCAAGAGTGACATGTGGATTAACCCTGTATGTGTTGTGTGGGTACATATGTGCTAGATGGCACTGTTGCACTTCACAGCTAAAACAAACACAAGCCAGAGGTTTAACTATGAGCCTCGCTCCGCTGATCTAAAGAGGCATAATAATCCATCATTTAGCTGACACCCTGCCATTCTGCTTGAACAGCTTTGGTGCGTTCTCAGTTCCGCTAATCGCATGACAGAAAGAAATTCATTGTTCAGTATGGATCTAAATATCAATGTGTTGGTATCATTTCTAGCTGGACAAACTCAAACAGAATGCATCTTAAAAGCTATTATATGCTAATCGCCTTGAAGCACTTGAAATATGAGTGAAGAGCTTGACGTGCAGTAACCCTTCTGCTGATAGCTAACTAATGTAGCAGCATATACTGGAGTTTAAAGCTGAAATGTATACACGTGCATGCATTAAACATGCTCTGGATGGTGTATTTTTTTTTTTGACTGTAGCTTGTTAAACAGCTTGTTAAAGAGGTTTCAAAGCTTGGTTTGGCATGTATGTGTGTACCCATATAGCATGTAGGGAGCATGATCAAGGGCGAAGCCTCACCACTGAGACAGAGTTAAACTGGGTGAAATTAATTCACTTTCCTGCCGAGATATTTCCCAGGGCACCAGGGGGCAAGAGCCAACTTCATTTGACTTCCCATTGACCCACTTTCACGAGCTTATTGGAAAACCACAGGATCTTTGTGTGGACATTAGCCTACAAATGCGCACGTGGACTAAACCCCAGCATATACAGTGGTGGAAAAAATTATTAGACCATTAAAAGTCATCAAACACAATGGTTATGCAATCAAGTAGTGACTCCTGTGTGTATCATGTGACTAAAACAGACAGAAAAAAATACATGGAATGCCTAAAAGCACTATTTTTGGCAGTACAATGCCATAACTATTGATGTAAGTGTAACTTAAAGGAGTGATATTTTGCTTTTTTAAAAAAAGAATTACGCATTTTAAGACATTTCCCTGTGGTCTACATAAACTGTAAATGCTATGCATGGGTCTGAATTCTTCATTAATTCAACTCCACAGGTCCATCTTCAACCTTATTTTTGAGTTATGACACGAAAAAGGTCATTTATTTGGAGCGTTGGCCCTTTAAATGCACATGACCCCACCCCCTCCAGGTTGTTGACTGTGTGCTCTGTCCCGTTCAGCCACTTGTGTTCGTTAATACAACCAACAACTGAACATTTTAGGTAATCAGCTCGAAGTTTGGACATATTTTCAGTTTTTACTACAACCGCTGCTGCTGATTAACAATTATGTCGTACTCGGAGAAATGTTCATCGGAAGTCTTGACCTTATATGTGCAAATGTCGTGACGTAACAAATTAAGAAGGAACTGAAACAGGTTGTAGAAATCTACTTGATTTTTGCCAGAATTAATATAAAGACAGCTTTGCAGCAGCTGGAGGGTTCAAATTCAAACTTCATGAACTGTTAGGTAGGGCTGGGCATATCGATCTAAATATCCATAGCATCGATACCAAGGTGAGTATCGGTATCAGATCGATACTAGTGTGGTGAGATCCATACTGTTGTTTCAGTTTCTCTTCTATTCGTCCAGCAAATTACTTGAATTTCCTCAGAGCGCACTGCAGCTGACAGGGAAACTGCCACGTGATGTGTGCAATCACATGTTTATTTGCCTAAAATCTAATTATATTATAATCATAATTAACTAACTAAAAGCAAAATCACACAATTATTCAATGATCACGACATTTCAAATAAAAAGTATCGGTATCGTTGATACTAGCCATGTATTTACTTGGTATCAGATCGATACCAAAATTCCCAGTATTGCCCACCCTTACTATTATGGTCCCCAAATACACAAATAAATGTACCAAAGACTAATAAAAGTGGGTTTAGCAAAATATGACCCCTTTAACTGATTTTGGTTATTATCAAGAAAACATGGAAGATTGATAATCAGCTCTGAAATTAAACTCTTATGAGCTATTTTTGTTGTTATCATTATATTTGTCCAAACAAATGTACCTTTAGTTGTACCAGGCATTAAAATGAACAAGAAATTATAGAAAACAAGGGTGGTCTAACAATTTTTTCCACAACTGTATAAGCAATGAAACCAAATGTAGAGTTGTGGAAAAAATTATTAGACCATCAAAAATCAAACACAGTGGTTATGCAATCCAGTACTAACTCCTGTGTGTATCATATGACTAAAAAAGACAGAAAAGAAAACACGAAATGCCTAAAAACAACTGTTTTTGTCAGTACAATGCCATAGATATTGATATAAGAACTGAAGTGATATTGGTTTTTATCAAGAAAACATGGAAAATAGATATCAGCTCTGAAATTAAACTACTATGAGCTATTTTTGTTGTTATCATTATATTTGTCCAAACAAATGCATCTTTAGTTGTACCAGGCATTAAAATGAACAAGAAATTGAAGAAAACAAAGGTGGTCTAATAATTTTTTCCAAGACTGTATGTACGCAGACAACAGACAAATGGCCAGATGAACACAACATAATTAAGCATGAACAAATCAGTGCTGTTCATCTCACACATGGTCGCCCCCATCATAAATAAATAAAGATTTGTCTTCCGCTACAGTCAAAATACAGCTGATATCTGGGTACCAGGCATGTTCATTTACTAAAAGCCTCCCACACAGTGACACCCAAACACAATCACAAGCATTTACTCGCACATTATACCCAGATTTCATGCTATGCAAACTGAATGGGTAAATATGCAGACGATTATCAGGAGCAACATGAAAAAAAAAAAAAAGAATAAGAATTCAATGATAGCTGGCAATCATGCAAACTGTCACCCATGCAGCACGTCTTTCATCCACTCGTGCCGCAATTAATTCTTCTCCTCAGCATTTTTAAAAAGCTTCTGCAAATTTCAAAGCGCTGATTTTTCAATCGAACCAATTTGTGCATCGTGATTAAAGGCAGAAAAGCAGAGTTGGTGGCAGAGGACAGGATTATTGCTTCAGCCAACGACCAGTGGGCACAAGAAATCACACTCTGTGATCTACGAAAGCAGCTGTATTCATTTGGCTTTCATTAGGCTGGTGATTACAGGCCCCTGGCTGGCGGAAGCGAAGAACAAACAGCGCCTGCCTTGGCCCCTGACTCTGCCTACTGAGTATCTGCCACATTTCACATTAAACAAAAATAAACTCTGCAAAAACAAACACACAGGATATTCTATAAAATCTACCCAGAACCTGAGGCTCCGGTGCTGAAAACCTTTAACCCATAAAGACCCAGTGGGACTTTGGTGAAAGTTCCCAAATGAATTTTTGTCCATATTTAACCTTTCTTAAGTGATTTATCACCATATATATCCATCTCAGAGTTTAAGATGTTCACCACCAGAATCAAAACCTGGTTAAAGACAAAACACAACTGTTCTCATCTGTAAATATTGTATATATTGTGTATATTGTGAGGGAGAGTGAATGAATGCCTCATATATAAATGCAACACTGGATTATCAAAGTGTATGGTGTGACCGTTTTAAATTATGTATATTTTATAGATATAATATTTCTATGCATGGTATGATCGTTTTAAAGGATGTATATTTTTTACTTGTACTGCAATGTAGTGGAAGAGCCCAACTGGGACTGGGGTTGAGAATTAGCAATAGCTATAAACTCTATATGCATCACATCAGCTGAAAACTTGTAACTATGTTTGACTGCATTGCCCCCGTCAAATAAATAAACAAATACATAAAATATATCATAATATTATCCTCTATATACACCATTTATTATAATATTATCTTCTTCATTTTGCATTTTATCAGTATAAATCAGGTATTTTCCTGTATTTAATTTACTGATCATGAAGATGTTCATTAAAGCTCAGATTAAAGTCGAGGGTTATTCTATCAAAAACAGAGAAAACTGCCAAAAATCTACTTTTTCAGTAAAATATATTATTAACTGAACATAAACCAAGGATGTCTATCCACTGTCATTGATCCAACTCTATGGGTTTTACCGGTGAGTCAATGTTGTAGAAGATGACAGTGTTTCCACGGTAACTACGGAGCCTCTGGACGTCCAAATGGGTCGTATCTGATGACCGTGAAAAGATGAGAAACTGAATTTTACACCAATTATTTACATGTATTGATAGGATTAGTGGATCAACAGGTATTCAACAGTTTAGGTCAGTAGATGCTGTTGGTTGCTTTGGGTCTTTTATGGGTTAAAAAGCAATAATAAAACAATAATACTCCAATTCGCACTATAGGGAAATTTTGCAATATCTGAACCGTGCATAAAACATGTTTGAACTACAGGGAGGTTTATTGGATTTCATTTGGCTGTCCAGAGTCTTATGTTATTGTTCGACATTAGCTGACCATATTTTCATGTTTTCAGGCAAATATTAAGCGAAGCGGTCTGAACAGATGTGGCATTTGTGATAGTCTAAAGTACGTACCTTTAATTTCATTCTTCTCCAACTCTCTGAGCAAATGGACAAACGCCAGCTGAGATTCATCCAAATCCCAGCTCTTATAAAGCACCTCTGCCTGCACCACATATTTATGGCTCTGTGAAATAGAGACAAGCCAAGTCAATGTAGAACACGGCTATCAGCGTGTAATATATTGGAAATGACAGACATAATAGCAAAAGAAAATGTACGAGTGATGCGATATAAAGTATAGAGTTAAAGACAGTGTGAGACTAAACACCATTTTGTGTGAAATGACAGCTGGAAAATCTGTGCTGTTGTACTGATGATTCACAAAGACAGACACAGTGGTCTTAAGGACAAACTGCGCTTATTTTTTTTTACCATTTATGACCAGTGTTGTGCAAGTTACTTCCAAAATGTAATCCATTACAAATTACTTGTTACTGTTATCACCCCGCCCCCCGAAAGGGAGGCAAGGGGTATTGTTTTGGGTTTTGTTTGTGTGTTTATTAACAGCAAACAGCAAAACTGTTGGTTGAGTTCATACCAGATTGGGTTTATAGATTGCTGGTGCAGAATAGATGTCAATATATTTTGTGAAAAATAGGTCAAAGTTTCCATTTTTTATGAATTTTTAAAATCTTTTTTATTTTCCCCATTTACTTATAATGGATGACATTTCACATGTCTCTAGAAGCAAAAGTTATGGTTGGATTCATACCAAATTGGGTTTATAGATTGTCAGTGACCCAGAATAAATGCCATTACATTTTGGGAAAAACAGGTCAAAGTTTCAATTTTTCATGAATTTTTAAAATCTTTTCTATTTTCCCCATTGACTTATAATGGGCAAAATTTCACATGTCTCTAGAAGCAAAAGTAATGGTTGAATTCATACCAAATTGGGTTTATAGATTGTCAGTGACCCAGAATAGATGCCATTACATTTTGGGAAAAACAGGTCAAAGTTTCAATTTTTCATGAATTTTTAAAATCTTTTCTATTTTCCCCATTGACTTATAATGGGCAAAATTTCACATGTCTCTAGAAGCAAAAGTAATGGTTGAATTCATACCAAATTGGGTTTATAGATTGTCAGTGACCCAGAATAGATGCCATTACATTTTGGGAAAAACAGGTCAAAGGTGAAATTTTTCATGAATTTTTAAAATCTTTTCTATTTTCCCCATTGACTTATACTGGGCGAAATTTCTCATGTCTCTAGAAGCAAAAGTAATGGTTGAATTCATACCAAATTGGGTTTATAGATTGTCAGTGACCCAGAATAGATGCCATTACATTTTGGGAAAAACAGGTCAAAGGTGAAATTTTTCATGAATTTTTAAAATCTTTTCTATTTTCCCCATTGACTTATACTGGGCGAAATTTCTCATGTCTCTAGAAGCAAAAGTAATGGTTGAATTCATACCAAATTGGGTTTATAGATTGTCAGTGACCCAGAATAGATGCCATTACATTTTGGGAAAAACAGGTCAAAGTTTCAATTTTTCATGAATTTTTAAAATCTTTTCTATTTTCCCCATTGACTTATAATGGGTGAAATTTCACATGTCTGTAGAAGCAAAACTATGAGCTGAATTCATACCAAATTGGGCTTATACACTGTCAGTGACTCAGAATAGATGTCATTAAATTTGGGGAAAGGTAGGTCAAGTTCAAAATTTTTAGGAATTTTTTACATCTTTTTTTTTCTCCCATTTACTTATTAAGGGGCGAAATGACAAATGTCTATAAAAACATCAATTTTGTTTCAGTTTCCTTCAAACTTGGCACATATAAAGGGGCAACTGATACGGTGACATCAGCGCATGCATAGACATGATGACATCAGCTGGATCGATGCCAAAATAAGCTACAATACGTGAGAGGGGCAGGGTTTATTGTGCCCGCCACCACTTGTTTAAAAGTAATTCCTTACCTTACAATATTACTCTCAGAATTGTAATGCATTACATTCTGAGTTACATACAGACTCTCATCATAAATGGCACGTACAGTAGAACAATAAATGCCATCTTCACCCATTGGCTGATCACAAACAGGAAGTAGAATTTTCCTGCTGCAATTTTGATTCCTTAAAGCAGCATATGACTTTCATCACAATTTTTTTTCAAATTTAGAAAAGTGATATCCTAATTATCACTAATCCGTAGCTCTTTCCTTCCTGCAGTTTTCAGGCTCCACAATAAGAACTGCTCCAATAACCGTACAATAAACAGTACAGTAAACAATGCAAAAAACCTGTGACATGATCAGCATGTGCTCAGTCGTAAATAGTGTATATAACTTTCTTGTTTGTGTTTATTTTGGTTTTGCACTTCTTTGCTCTTGTGTGCTTTACTTTGCTGCTGTAAACCTCAAATTTCCCCTTGTGGGACTAATAAAGGCATATCTTAACTTATCTTTTCATGCTTACACACCTGAGTCAGTTCCTTCGCGGTGAACCACTTCGATGATGACTCTATCATAAACACAGTCCACTTGTTTACATAACAAACCGAAATGTCACTCTAGCCCAGGGGCGTCAAACATGCGGCCCGGGGGCCAAATGCGGCCCGCCAAAGGTTCCAATCCGGCTCCTGACATGAATTTACAAAGGGCAAAAATTCCACACTTTTGAACTGAATTAAGCAAAAAAAAAAATCGCTTGAATTAAGGAAAAAAATCTTGAGTTAAGTTTAAAAAAAAAAAAAAATCTTCAATTAAGCAAAAAAAATCTTCAATTAAGCAAAAAAAACTTAAATTAAGTAAAAAAAATCTTTAATTAAACCAAAAAAAAATCTCAAATTTAGCAAAAAATCTTGAATTAAGCAAAAAAACAAACAAACCATCAATTAAGTTTAAAAATCTTGAATTAAGTAAAAAAAAAAAAAATCTCAAATTTAGCAAAAAATTTTGAATCAAGCAAAAACTCTTGAATTAACAACTTCAAATTTTTGTCTTTGTTTTAGTGCAAAAAACAACATTAAATTATGAAAATATTTACATTTACAAACTATCCTGTAACAATAAAATGTGAATAACCCGAACAAATATGAACCTGAAATATCTAAAGAAAATTCTGCCCAATTTGAACTATTTTCTGCCTGTTCCTCAGTGTTTAGTGTCTTTGTAGATCTGATCCATAATGCACATGGACAAATGAGAAGTGGAGGCTGAATATTGTTAAAATTGCACTTATTTTTCTTAAGAAATTTCAGTTTTTTTCAGGTTATTTACATCTTTTTGTTTGGATACTTTATAAAAGTAAGTATTTTCATAATTTAATGGGTTTTTTTTTTTTGCACTACAACACAGACAAAAATGTGGAGTTGTCATTATTTATAGGTTATTCTATTATTATTTTACTGGTTCGGCCCACTGGAGATCAAATTGGGCCTATTGTGGCCCCTGAACTAAAATGAGTTTGACACCCCTGCTCTAGCCTTTTCGGAAATTTTGTGGGAATGGTGACCAAGCGAAAGCGGTTTCTTGCAGATTTGGCATGTTGAGTTTTCCTGACAGCAATGTACTCCTTTTGTCTAAACATAAACTAAATGCAACGTCAGCATGTTTCTCCGTATACATGTGTATTTAACCCTAAAACACATTATAGTATAGGAAGCTTTGTCATTAATCCACCATTACTAAGTGTCAATACTGTTAGTCTAGCTTGTGTCCCTGCGGTGCAAAACAAATCACTGACCCTTTGCTCCAAGTCTTCATCAATGATCTCAGTCATGATCAATAGCTGTTTATTCTGGTCTGCTGCTGATCTATGGGATCTGACATGATCTGCCTCATTACTATCGATGTCAGCACTGTTTTTTTTTTTTTTTTTTTTTTTTTTTTTAGTGGATCTTGTGCAAAAAGGGATGTTTCTGAATCACACTTTGGCTCAGTCCTCTGTGGTTAACTGTGCTTATTTCAGGGTTTGTAAAGATTTTTAAAGGTCAAATCCAAGCACTTTTAAGGGTCATTTTCAAATTCTCCCAGCATAGCACCTTATCGCCAGGGTAAAATACATATCTACAGGATTACATATGGGTCCGATCAAGCCAAAGTGAACATCAGCATGAAAAAGTAAATTTGCACATATCATTTATCAAGTGGGCTCATTTTTTAGCTAAAGATCTCTATTTTATGGAACTGTTATGCTTTTTAAAACACCACTTGTAGAAAATAGTTACAACTGATTTTATTGATTGTACTTTTTACACCATAGCTTGAATTTGACGCTAAAAATTATATCTAAAAAAAATTAGAAATGTATCCAGTCTGTTGATTATATAGATCATTGTTCAATTTCAAGTATTAGATTTTCATTTTTTGGTGAATATTATTGATATTTACGAGTTTGAACATTTGTGAGTTGCTTAAAAGGCCCTGTCTACGTGTTACCGCAAAAATACCCGTTTGTAATTTTAAAGTTACTTATAATTCAGATATTTGAGTGAAACTTTCAGTAAGTAATGATCTTTTGATACATTTTAGGTGATGCATACAATGGTAAAGAGTCGTCCACGTGTTATTTGGCAACCTGTCCACGTGTTACCACATTCTCATGTCAATAAAACAGAGACTTTTCAATATTTTACTTAAAAATTTATTTCCAGCATAGTTGAACATAATATCTAAAAGGTTTTGTCCTACTTGATGCCAATATCTGTCATCAACCACTTGATTTGAATGTTTGCGTAAAGCTTAAAAAATTAATTCCATGTGTTATCGAGCAGTAAATTGACATTTTTCACCTAAAAATTTTATCTCTCCAAATTCTGTTATACATAATGTTAAAGTACTTATGAATACATTCTCAAACATGTATAATACGTGCAGATAAGTTACTCTGATTACATGACAGAGACTGTTGAACACCAAATGTGTCCACGTGTTACCGCTTGATCGGACCCATATACTCATGATTTTTTTTCTACTTTTTATCACAATGATCTACACTGTATTATGCTATAAAAATCTAAAATTATGTTTCATAATAGCAAAAAGGTTAGAAATTAAAGGAGAACACAAAGTTTTATCCAAAAAAGGGAAGCTACTTGGCGTTCTCCAGACACACTCACACTGAGACAAAGATTAGGATTAAAAAAATGTACCCGGATTTGACCTGAGAACATCCACTAATTTTTTTTTTTTTTTGACATAAAGTTTTATTTTTCAAAATATATCACCTCTCTGTAAGCAGCTTTGGTTATAAATGCAAGCACTGTCAAGCACTTAAACCACAGGTGTCAAACATGCGGCCCGGGGGCCAAATCTGGCCCACCAAAGGGTCAGATCTGGCCCGTGGGATGAATTTGTGAAATGCAAAAATTACACTTAAGATATTAACAATCACTGGTGTCAAAATCATTTTAATTCAGGCTCCACATACATACAAATATAATCTCAAGTGGGTCAATCCAGTAAAATACTATCGTAGTAACCTATAAATAATGACAACCGCAAATTTTCTCGTTGTTTTAGTGTAAAAAAAGTAAAATTACATGAAAATGTTTACATCGACAAACTTTCCTTTTTCAAAAAATGTGAATAACCTGAATAAATATGAACAATCTGAAATGTCTTAAGAGATTTAAGTGCAATTTTACCAATATTCTTCCTGTTTATATATATAAAATATTTTGTGTTTTTGTAATTGTAAAGTTGTAATGCACATGTGTAAATGATAAACTGAGGCAGAATATTGTTAAAATTGCACCTGTTTTTCTTCAGACATTTCAAGTTGTCCATGTTATTCAGATTTTTAAGGAAACTTTATAGATGTAAACATTGACATAATTTAATCTTACTTTTGTCACTGTTATTATAAGTGACGGCCCACTTGAGATCTTATTGAGGTGAATGTGGCCCTTGAACTGAAATGAGTTTGACACCCCTGACTTAAACTAAAATTCCAGCACTTTTCAACACTGAAATTCAGGCATTTTCAAGGATTTCAAGCACCCGTTATTTATGAGGCGTAAGAAGTTGAACGTTAAAATGATTGGTTGTTCTCCAGATAATTTAACCGGTGTTACTGTCAGTCATCGCAGACGAATTAAACGTATACAAAATGTACAACGTACTCGAGCTGGACCATTAGACGGGGGTCTTGAAGCGACACATAAATCACTGCTCCTTGACAAGTACTGATAAGTAAGACATTAACAAGAAAACTATCCCTCTAGTTTCAGATTCTGCTGCTCTCCTCTTTTGCATTTTGTCTGTGTGGGTGTGTGCAAGTTCATGTGTGTGTGTGCGCGCGTGTGTGTGTGTATGTGTGTGAGTACATGCTTGCAAGTAAGGCGTTATGTGTATCTGGCAGTGAAAAATTGATATGAACACAGGCAGCTAGCAAGTGGGTGAGAAAGA
Organism: Sphaeramia orbicularis; assembly: GCF_902148855.1. Classification (NCBI taxonomy): domain Eukaryota; kingdom Metazoa; phylum Chordata; class Actinopteri; order Kurtiformes; family Apogonidae; genus Sphaeramia; species Sphaeramia orbicularis. The sequence goes on along the minus strand of NC_043979.1, from coordinate 38,425,692 downwards.
CAGAGAGAGGGAAAGTGAGATGCACGCTTGTGTGCGTGTGCAAGTGAGATCAGTGAAGTGTTTGAGCAACAGCAGATACCACGCAGACAGTTGTCAGTGATACCATGGTCTCTGTGGGAGGCTGGTACTGGTCAGATGAAGAGCCTGATTTCCCAGCCACGTCGCTCCCATCATCTCCCCGTTTGGAACCGTCTGATATATCGACTCCGTTGTCCCGAGTCGTGCATTCCTTCTGGATCTGTTCCTTCTCATCCGTGCGAACGCCGGCTGTAACGAGAGATATTTAGATCAAGCTCTTGTCGGAGAAAAAAGGCAAGAGCGGTCAGCAATCTGTCCATCTGTCAGTGATGGAAGCGCAAAGTGAAAAGAGTTTTAGGAGGCAGGTTGTGAAGTGCTTTAGTGTGGAGCGCTTCGACTGTCTGTTTTATGGGTGTCTAGGCCGGCGTCAAAAAGGAAAAGGCAACTCAACATTCATTCTATGGTCAGTTTTAAAATCTCACATTAAAAAATCTCATTCATGCACATAGTTAGAAGTAGTGTTTACCCAGGTTACTATAGAGATACATGACATTTTATTTTTGATGTTTACCACACATTTTCCTAAAAAAATCATACAAGTTGCTGAATGACGCTGATTTATCTAACTTATATTTCTAAAATGAAGAGACTACACTAAACACAAACTGAATGAATTATTAATCTGCATTAAGATTCAATTTTTATTTTTTAACCCGCCCCCCAAAGGGGAGGCAAAGGGTATTTATTGTTTTTGGTTCGGTTTGTTTGTTATTGTTTATTAACACTCTAGCAGCAGAACTATTGGTTGAATTCATACCAAATTTGGTTTATAGATTGCCAGTGATCCAGAATAGATCTGATTACATTTTGGGAACAGTAGGTCAAAGTTCACATTTTTTATGAATTTAAAAATTTTTTCCCCCCATTTACTTATAATGGGTGAAATTTCAAATGTCTGTAGCAGCAAAATTATTGGTTGAATTCATACCAAATTTGGTTCGTCGACTGCCAGTGACCCAGAATCTGATTACAGTTTGGGAACAGTAAGTTAAAGTTCAAATTTTTATGAATTTTTTAAAGTCTTTTTTTTCTCCCCTTTACTTATAATGGGCAAAATGATATGAATGAATGAATGTTTTTATTATTGCGTCTTGCATATGTGGTGGAAAAATTTACTTTTTATATTTTATACTCTTTATATTTTATACTGTTAGTACATCTTCTTTTAATGCTGAGTCATTATTCATTATGTGTGATGTTTACCACTCTGTAACACCCCCAACCCAGGATCGGAGTTCTTGCCTTGAGTTAAAACCCAAACACCTAAATGTCTGAATGTGTAGATAGAGGATGGCGCCTGCACTCCAGATGGGATCCAAGCAAGGTTAGAGTGAAGAGGTCATCATGACCTCTTCACGGAGCAGAGAAGGAGTAGTAGGGAGTGGTATGATGTACGTAAGGAATGACATCATAGTTTGAGGGGGTTGGATTTGGTTCTATATAATCTTTAGTTTTCTCTTGTTTAAGCAGACTTCACTTACAGAGTTTCTCTGTGATTGACTTCTCAATAAATGCATTTATTTATTTTAACTCTAACTTTCTCTCCTCCTCTTTGTGTGTGGGTTATCAGTTGAACATTTCCATAACACATAAAAAACATGCCCAGCCCTTACATGGGCTTATAAGACACCAAAAATACACACCAAAAATCAAACACCAGACAATAGGCACAATAGATATGAACAAAACAAAATACTGAACTATTTAAACAAACACATCTGCCGCTTTTTCCAGGCTTTACAAACAAATAATGCTAATTTACATACATTCGGACTAAACAACCATTTCATCTTATCATCAGTGCTCCAGAACATATCAGGATTTCGGATACACATATCATCAAACAAAGGGGCTCTCAGTTCATCATATAGAGGACAATACAAAAGAAAATGTGATTCATTTTCCACTTCCCCCAAATCACACAGTCCACAAAGTCTGTTTTCTTCTGGGGTTTGGGTGAATCTCCCAGTTTCTAAGGCCAAGGGAAGGATTCCTGTTCGCAACTGAGCAATTAGGGACCTTTGGTTCCTGGTCAAATTTGCGCTGACATAAAATTCTGTTTTATTATTAATGATAAATGTCTATAAAAACATTAATTTTGTTTCAGTTTACATCAAACTTGGCACATATACAGAGGCAGTTGATATGCTGACATCAGCACATGCATAGACATGATGACATCAGCTGGATTGATGCCAAAATAAGCTACAATATGTGCGAGGGGCGGGGTTTATTGTGCCTGGCACCACTTGTTTTTTAAACTTATTTTCAATTTATGAAATTATGACAGCTCGAGACAAACAGGAAATAGGGAAAGACACAGAAAGTGGCAGAGGACATAACAAAGACTGGCTAACATTTATAAGAGAGCTGCTACACCAGAACCTTACACACCTTAAACACACATAAATCTGTGTGATACCCACTACTTGTGCAATATATTTATGTTTATTATCTGATTTTACTGCACTACCTTCTGTTAATTTAACTGTTTTTTTCTGGATTGTATGAGTGTAATTTTCAGGGTGTGAATGCTAGTAGTTGTGTGGATGAATGCCTGGAATTCATGCATGTGTTTTTTTGCTCCAGCACCTTTTTGAATACTGCACAGAATCCTGCTTTATATTTGGAATACAACGACAATAAAGGCTTTCTAAAGTAAAAGCTGCATTAATTATCGCCACGTAAAACACAAATAATATATACAGGATTCCTACAGGTTTCTACAAGTTAAATTTGAGGCTTTTTAAGACCTTTTTAAGACTACTTACAACAGAATTCACTGCCCATTTCACAGCCTATTTCACAGCCATACTGGCAAAAATTTGTGATTTGTAGAATTTAAGAAAATGTATTTATTTACTCTGCCTTGATTCGTATCATTCTGAGTCCTTTCTCACCAGGGGCTGCAGAGTTAGCAATAATTGGTTCCTAATTTCAGGATAAATTGTCAGGTTGGAACGGGTGGAACTGAGTAGAATAACTATACTTTCTTTGCAGCTTGGACATTTAACAGACACATTTAAACACATTTATGGCAACACTACTTAAGACCTACTATATGAAATTTAATATCTTTTAAAGACTTTTTTAAGGTATTAAATGCAGATTTGTAAATGGAAGACTTTTAAGACTTTTTAAGACCCCGTGGCAACCCTGTATATACATGTACTGAATAAAAAACCTCATATGTTTAGTATGTCCCCTTACTCACTATTCTCTTTGATAAATTCCAAAAAGAGGGCTGTCAGAGCAGAAGTAGGACACATTAAAGGATATACTGTACCATTTTTGCATAAAGATAAGTCATAGATATACAAAGCAGGAGTTTTTTCACCATTCACTTTTAAAATAAAATAAAAAAAAGAACTGCTCACCTTTATTGGTCAAGAAGAAGAACACGGGGATCACTGCATGGCCCTTTCCAGTGTTCCCAGCCACCTCCTTCTCATGGTCCAGAATGGACAGACGTATCAGTACATCTGACTTGGAGGTCTGGAACTGAACAGTACCTAGAACATCAGCTGTGACCTGCACAGAGTAACTGTAGAGAAGTTACAAATGATTACACATAGAGTCACAATGCATATATATTTATTTGCTCTTTTATGATGTTCTTATCACAACAGAGTTTACGCTTCATATGTGTCTTTAAGATTTGTGTATTGTGTGTCTTTTTAAATGCCGACTGTGCACCTTGAGCTTATTGCATCTTTTCTCCAATGTGGTTTTCTGCTGCAAATGGCAGTAAACTGAACTGAACTGAATAGTGTAGGTTTACTGTCGTTCGGGAATATAGAGCTAATGCCTACCACTTACCAATTATACGCTGTAGGTTTAATAAGTATTTGCTCTTTAACTATTATACTACTAAACTATACGACATACTCTAGGGCAGGGGTATCAAACTAATGGCCCACCAAAAGGGTCCGATCTGATCTACGGGAGGAATTTGTGAAATGCAAACATGACAATAAAGATATTAACAATCAAGGGTGTCAAACTCATTTTACTTCAGGGGCCACATACAGACCATTTCCATCTCAAATTCTATCATAATAACCTATGAATGATGACAACTATAAAATTTTTCCTTTTTGTTGTAGTACAAAAAGCTAACTTACATACCGTCATTTTCGGTCAATAAGCCGCTACTTTTTTCCAAACACTGTGAACCCGCGGCTCCAAAATGACTGCGGCTAATTTATGTTTTCTCGGCCAATGATCGATCCGGCTGACGAAGAAGAAATAGAGCTGCTGCATGTAAGCTTCGCATCAGTTAAGCAATGGTGAGACGCTGGAGACGGGGGGAGTGCTGCTTATAGTCCGGAAAGTACGGTAAATATATTTACATTTACAAACTATCCTTTCACAAAAAGAAATGGAATAATCTGAATAAATATGAACAAACTGAAACATCTCAACAAAATTAAATGTAATTTTAACAATATTCTACCTGTTACAATACGTCTTGTGTCATTGTAGATCCACTGTGATCTGTAAGTTGTAATGCACATGTATAAATAAGAAGCTAAGACATAAAACTGTTAAAATTGCACTGATTTTGCTTTATAAATTTCAGGTTGTTCATGCTATTGACATATTTATGATGTAATTTTAACTTTTCTCACTCTAAAACATAGAGAAAAGTTTGAAGTTAACATTATTTGGAGGTTTTCATGTTAATTATTTTACTGGTTCGGCCCTTTTGAACTCATATTGGTCTGTATGTGGCCCCTGCTCTGGGGTATATGGGAAATAGGGCTGGGAAGCTAAGAATATATTGTTTCATGATGTACGATGAGCAAAAATGAAGGTCTAATTGATGATTTTAACTCCAGTAACTGTAGCTAAACTTAACATCAAAGCAAAGTAAATTACCCTTCAGTGTCTCTTACCGACATATGAGGTTTTTGTCATTGGGAATGTAATAATCTCGAAACTCCTTCACTGAGAACTTGTTAAGTGAAGTCTCATGGGCCAGTTTTGGAAGGGGTTCCCTGGAGCCAATCAAACGCATCCTCCATATGGCACCTGACGGAGGCGATTCATGAACGACAGCCTCAGCTACAAAGGTGTATCCACGCTAAAACAGAGATACGGACGGATTACAAATGATGCCAGTATCAGTGATGATAAATGCAACTTTCAATGGATGTGTCCTCCTATTTTTCATTTGTAACGCTTAAAATTATCTCCAGAGAAACAAAAATGTAAGTATAATCATAACATGTACATTGTGGAATACCTGGAGAATTGTTCCAAATGCTAAAAAAAATGGCAAAATGAACAATATTATTCATGTAAGAACACTGAATATGCACATACCTTATTACACATACACACACTCTAACCCAGGGGTTAGTTCAGGGGCCACATTAAGCCAAATATGAACTGAAGTGGGCCGGACCAGTAAAATAATAACATAATAATATAGAAATAATATCAACTCCAAACTTCCTTCTATGTTTTAGCGCAAAAAAAGGAAAAATTATGCGATGAAAATGTTTACATCTACCAACTATCCTTTAAAACAATGTAAATAACATGAACAAATTGAAAATTCTTAAGAAAACTAAGTGGAATTTTAACAATATTACGTCTCAGTTTATCATTTACACATGTAAATTACAACTTACAGATCACAGTGGATCTACAAATACATAAAACATTCAAAAACAGGCAGAATATTGGTAAACTTGCACTTCAGACATTTCAAAATGTTCATATTTGTTCCAGTTATTCACGTTTTTGTGAAATGATAGTTTGTTTTCATGTAAATACATTAAAATGACATGAAAATGTTTTGTTTGCAGTGAGCATTATGATTATGATAGTATTTTATTGATCCGACCCACTGGAGATTAAATTGGTCTGTATATGGAACCTGAACAAAAATGATTAATATCTTCAGTGTCATTTTTGCATTTCACAAATTCATCCCAGGGGCCGAACTGGACCCTTTGGCGAGTTGGATTTGGCCTCCTGGGCCAGTGTGTGCTGTTGTTCCATGTTTATAAAGTTCATTATTTCGCAGATATTTCTTAATATTAGTCACTACTAGTATTACGGTTCCTACAAGTTAAATTTGAGACTTTTTAAGACCTTTTTAAAAGTACTTGGAACAGAATTTAATATCCATTTCATAGCCTATTTCAAGGCCATACTGGTAAAAATGGTAAAATAAATAATCTTACTGAATATGCACATATCTTATTACACATACACACACTCTAACCCAGGGGCGTCATACTTCATATTAGTATTTGTATATTTATATTTGTTCAGGTTATTCACATTTTTGTGAAATGATAGTTTGTTTGAGTGTAAATACAGTAAAATGGCATGAAAATGTTGACATTTACAAAGAGAAAAATTTGGAGTTTAGGAGAATTCATGGGTTATTATGATAGTATTTAACTGATCTGACCCACTTGAGATTAAATTAGTCTGTATGTGGAACCTGAACTAAAATGATTAACCCTTTCATGCATGAATTATGAGAACCTTAATCAAAGTTTTTTCCTGAGTGTTTTTATTCCTCCTCAGGCATGAAAAAACCAATGTGATTGAAAATTTTCTTCTGAAAAACAAATAAAAAAAAAAAAAAAAAAAAAAAAACATTAAAAAAAAGAAAAAAAAAATCTTATGGACCTATTTTTCATGAAGTTGCAAAAATGTCCACTCAGCTGGACACCACACGTTTAATTTTTGACGCACAGAAACACGTATTTACTGATAAATTGTGTGAAAACTATGGGGAGGGCTTTGTGATTCTAGGGGTTTATGCTCAGAAGAGATCTACAAAATGTTACCAATTCATGTCAGAAAAGATAATTAGTGTCTTAAAACTTTAATAAAGATATGTGTGAAAAACAAAACAATGAAAACAACAAAATCCATGAATATAGAAGAGAAAAGCTGTAGAATAGCTGTCCACTGTAGTGACCAGGTTACTATCATCAGTGTAATTTTTGCATTTGACAAATTCATCCCAAGGTTAGAGTGTGTGCTGTTGTTCCATGTTTATAAAGTTCATTATTTCTCAGGCATTTCTTAATATTAGTCACTACTAGTATCAGGGTTCCTACAGATTTCTACAAGTTCAATTTAAGACCTTTTTAATACTATGTAGAACAGAATTTAATGCCCATTTCACAGCCTTTTTCATGCCCATACTGAACAATATTATTCATGTAAGAATACTTAATATGCACATACCTTATTGGGTGTATAAGTATGGGGTGCAACATTGTTAAAAACTACATTCAGCTCCTTTTCTGTGTCGTTATCAATGACGTGCAGCAGACAGTTAGGAACCGGGGAGTAGACCTTTGATATCAGCAGCATTTCTTCAGGAATCAGGAACACCTCTCTTCGCACACACAAAATGGATTAGAAATAGACATATAAAAATATTTCTGCAGGGTTGCTTGGACAGAAATGTGATTTAGCTGCCTATATAAAAGGCAAACACCATGAGATTTGCTGAAAGGGGGACATACTGTAAGATATTTACACTTGGATTCCCATAGATTATATATGAGATGGGCCAGGAACAGTCCCGTCAAATCGATCTACGATGCATGTTTACCTGAAGACCAAAATCCAGGAGTTGGCCGAGTCTTGAAGGGGGACGGAATAATCGGTAAAAGTGATTCTGCTCCATTCATCCTGCTGACAGGAGTAGAGTTCGGCGTTCTTTGTGGAGTGGTCAATGATAAAACTATGGAGGAAAAAAAAGAATAGAATAGAAATGAGGAACCTTAGCTCCCATAAATTGTAAAAAAATAAAAAAATAAATAAGTTTACAAAAGAAAATTTGTATGTGATAAGAAAAACACATTCTGTAATTCGAATGTAGCGGATACTGAATGATTTAAAGCTACATTAGGCATCATTAGCCAAAAATTCCACGATAACCTTTAGTTTATTGTAATTCAAGTGGTTCGAGACTAAACTACATCACTGCATTTCCTCTTTCCTCTGTTTTCAGGCTTTGTAAAGCATAAAGGTTCGAGGTTCAAGGTGACTTTACACTGCAAAAATCTAACTCTTACCAAGTGTGTTTTTCTCATTTCTAGTCAAAATATCTCATCACACTTAGAATAAGACATAATCACCTAAAGAGTAACTTTTCAGTGAGCTATAAGAACTTATTTTTAGACAATAGATCTGGAAAATCTTATTCCAAGCAATCTTAGCAAGATCATTTTCGCTTTTTCCATTGGCAGATTTTTTTTGCTTGAATTAAGCAAAAAAAAAAAAAAAAAAAAAAATAGTAATCTTGAATTCAACCACAATGTAATTCTTGCAATTTAAAAACATGCACTTTATACTATATTTATTGTGAATGGACTGCTTTTTTTATATTCTCAGACTGTATTTGTGTTGATATGAATTGTTTTATTATTTGTAACCTGCCAGGACACTACAGATGCAGTTTCGTTATGCCAACTCTGGCATATTTACATTGGTATTATATATTATGTTTATTAATGTGCATTGTCCCTTCCAAATAAGGAAATAAAATCTAGTGCGGAATGAGCATACTAATATAAAAAATAAAAGATAAATTATTAAGGTGTAACAGTAGCTGCGTTACATCAAAATAAAGACAATGACATACAAGTAATAAGCTAAATGACATATAACAGCATACGGACACATTGATTTGACAATAAAAAAAATGCAAAAAGTAGTTTATGATGCACTAAAAAGTACTTTTTCTTTTCTTTTTTTTCTCACTGTATGTAATGGGGACTAAATAGCTAAGTAGCTTAGCTCACTGTATTTTCCATGTAGCGCTATAGAAGTAATGACCAGTTGCTCTCAAGACAATAGTCACTTTTCCATTAACCCTCAAATTGTGCGAATATAACTTGCGCATAAAAATGTACCTAATGGAAAAATGACAATTTCACCAAAACTCTCATTTTTCGATTAAAAGTTTTTGCGCTGGCAAGAGGTGGTTTTTCAGGTGTCGCGCAATTGGTATATCACGCAAAAATGCAATGGAAAGACCTTTTTCCACAACTAGAGTCACATGAATAAATAAAACCGGATATTGACGGACATTAAAACAAGCAAAGAAGAAGAGTTTTTAAAAGAAACATGGTCCAGGAAACCGAATCATTTTTTAATTTTGTACGGAAAGAGGGGTAATATATAATAATAATGAATATATCTGTAAATTAACATGATATTTACGTCTGTTGCCATGTTTATGGAATGACTTCTCGTGTCATCTTGCGATAATAAATAAACAAATCATTGCATTTGTAATTTAATGGAAAAACCAACATTACGCAGTTCTGTTTTTTCGGCATTTAGTAAATTTCGGTCAAGTTTTGCGCAGATGTCCAATGGAAAAGTGACTAGTCTATCTTTTGGTAATTGGATTTTCTTTTCAGAAAAAAAAGAAACTAGTGGTAAATTGATTTTCGTTTTAAAACAAAGGAATTAAAATTGAATTTCAAGGCATTTTTCTTTTTCAGTGTCAAAACACATAAACCAAATTAAAAAAACAGATTGATTTTCGTTTTCTCTTTCTAAGAACAAAAAAGAAAGTTAGTACCTGACAGGAATGGAAAAACGGCCCAAAAATGGCTGTTTTTTTATTTGTCCGTGACGGGATGTTGTCATTTTCAAGGAAAGAGAACGATGGGTTTGTACGCACTTCTTTTTTTCCAACATTTAGTAAATATCGGTAAAGTTGTGCGCGTATGTCCAATGGAAAAGCGACTAATGTTAGACGTGCATTAACTTCATCTAGGAATGCAACACGGCTGTTATTCTACCTTCGTGTGAAACATTATTGGTCTACCTGTACATTCAGTCTACACCTAAGACAAAGAGGTGAAACTAAGAGTATTATTTTCGTCTTTACTCTCCTCTACCTGAGCTTTAAATCTTTCCACATTGGTACAAAGTAGACACACTTCACATCTCGGTATCAATTTTGTCTTAAGTAGACGTTTCAGTTCAGAAAAGTGCCAGTTTTCAAGTCTTACCACCCAACAAACCCACCCCACAAACTCCATACACACATTGACCAAGCCCTAAATGCTTGTGCACATGCATACTGTACTTCCCCAGGCAGCAGGTCATTCGGCAGACGCTGCTAGCCGATTGGAACCGAGAAAGGATAAACAGCAGATGGTACCACTGGGAAAAGATGGAACACAATGTGGAAAATACTCCCTGCCTGGCCGCCACAGGCCCGCCGCAACCAGGAGAGGGAGCAGATTCTGGGCATGCGGTGCAACAGAGAGGCTAAAGTGATGCCATGCAAATGTACACACAGCATTGGCACAGGTATTACAGGCAGTAGGAGTGGTCTGATTCCACCGCAGATAATCCCACTGTCATTAAGAAGTGCAAGGTTAGGTGTGCTGTTTTTCCGTGTTCATAAAGTTCATTATTTCTCAGACATTTCTTAAGGGGGGCATCATTTATAGGAATGCAGCTGCAACAACTCTGCACCAAGGTTATTATCATTAACGAAAACTAACGAAATGACGAAAGCTAGAATTGAAAAAACATTTTCGTTAACTGAAATAAATAAAAACTATAATTCAAAGAAAAAATGATAACTAACTGAAACTGTACTGTGTGCTTACCAAACTAACTAAAACGAATAAAAATGATAGATAAAATTCCCTTCGTTTTCATCTTTGTCAAGGTCGGACTGATACGAAATCGATTTATTTTGCTCTAGCAATTTTAGCTAGCGGCACCATACGGAACTTCATGGTCAGTCACTTGTGGTTTAGAGTCATCTTCTCATCCCCGCTCTACCTGGAAAAATGGAGACTAAAGTTGGGAGAAAGCAGCAGAGTCCTTTACGGGATTTATTTGAATACGACGGCGAAGAAGGTAAAATATACGACAAAACTAAAATTAATACTAAAACTAAACTACAACTAAGCAGTTAGAAAAATATTAAAACTAATAAAAACTAGCAAACCTGCTCTAAAAATGAATTAAAAATAACTGAATTAGAGAAAAAAAAAGTCAAAAATAAATAAAACTAAACTATAATGAAAAATCCAAAACTATTAGAACCTTGCTCTGCACAGTGTTTTAGGTTTTATTACAAATGCTGCCTTTAGGACCCATCACTAGCTGGGTATCCGTTACATTTTTCCGCAAAATAAAAGCGATATTTCTACAATTCTGACAAAGTACTTGTAGGTGTTTCTATTGAGTAGTGATTGGCTTCTGATGCGTGACTGTAGTAAAGTCCCATCTCACGACATGTCGTAATTTTCATAAAATGCTGTATGGTTCTCGCAAGACGCTCGTTTAAAGGAGTGACATTTTGCTGTTTTAAATGGAATTCTGCTTTTTCAAACATTTCCCTCTCGTCTACATAAACTGTAAATGCTCTGCTTGGGTCTGAATTCTTCATTAATTCAACTCCACAGGTCCATCTTCAACACTATTTCTGAGTAATGACACCAGAAAGGTCGTTTTGAGCGCTGGCCCTTTAAATGCACATGACCCCGCCCCCTCCAGGTTGTTGGCTGTGCTATTCTGTCTCGTTCAAGGAACAACGGAACATTTTGAGTAATCGGTTCGAAGTTTGGACATATTTTCAGTTTTTAGTACAACCGCTGCTGCTGACAAACAATTACGTTGTACTTGGAGAAATGTTTGTCAGAAGTCTTGACCTTATATGTGCAAATGTCATGATGTAACTTGTTATAAAACGTAACAAATTAAAGAGGAATTAAAACATGAAATTAATATAACGATAGCTTTGCAGCACCTGGAGGGTTCAAATTCAAACTTTATGAACTATTAGGGTCCAAATACACAAATAAAAGAACCAAAGACGAATAAAAGTGGGTTTAGCAAAATATGACCCCTTTAAATGCAGATTTGTAAATTCAAGACTTTTAGGACTTTTTAAGACCCTACAAGAACCCTGTAGTATGTTTTTCATATGTCATTTCAGTCTAATCTTATATTTTTTTTTACCGTAGCAAGAAGGCGGCGTATTTTTCTGCATCCGCTTCCACCGTCGGCCACATTTCCAAAAGGATCTTCGACGCGTTCACGTTCTCCTTCGTGCCTGTACGACATGAGCACACGCAGAAAACTCACCATCACTAGAGATGAAAGACAATCCATGTTGCTGTCACACACATGAAACGACGACTGTAGCTGACCTAGTTCAGGGCAGGAAACAGAGATTGTAAAATGCACTCTTACCTCATTTAACGTGAGGTGATGGGAGAATATTCACACCTTAACATTAACTTTCGCACATACCGCAGCAGAAAGGTAACCAATGTGACAGATCAGCAGCTACGATGACAGATGCAGTACTGTGCGTTCATGGGTATGGGTGTCTTTGTGCATATACGGTACATGAGAGAAACGCTGTGAGGAGACAGCTGAATGATAGACATTTCCTTCGCCTACATCTCCGGTGCTCGCCTCTCCTTTTCAAATGGCCACTTTTCCAAATTGATACAGCTATTACAGAGGCCGAGTCTGGCTTTTGAGAGATGAAAACCTCCTATCATCTTTATAACCAAAGAGAGGCACCATACAGAAGAAAAAAAAAGAGAAAGAGGGAACACAAGGTGAACATATAAAGATAGAAATAAACAATAGATTGAAAAGAGAGAATGAAATGGAAGGAAAAGTATGAGAAAACTAAATGAAATGAAATTAGATGAATTATGGCTGTAAAGTTAAAAGCTGTATTAGCCCATAAAGACCCATACATCCATCATTAGTCGCTTTTCCATTGACACTCAAATTGCGCAAATTTAACTTGCGCATAAAAATTTACCTAACGGAAAAGTGACAATTTCGCCAAGTCTCAAGTTTTTGCGCGGGCAAGAGGTGGTTTTTCAGGCATAGCGCAAATGGTATATCACGCAAAACTGCAATGGAAAGACCTTTTTTCGCAACTAGAGTCAGGTGAATAAAACAAAACAGATGTTGACGGATGTTACAACAAGCGAAGAAGAAGAAACGTCACGGTTTGTGCGGACACACCAGGAAACCTACTCATTTTTAATATAGTATGAGATAGAGGGATAATATTTAATAATAATAATGAATATATCTGTAAATCAACACCATGTTTATGGAATGGCTTCTCGTGTCATCTTGTGATAATAAATAAACAAATCATTGCATTTGTGATTTAATGGAAAAACCGGCATTATGCACATCTGATTTTTCGATATTTAGTAAATATCGGTAAAGTTTTGCGCACATGTCCAATGGAAAAGCGACTACTGACCAAAAACATCTACTAAAACGTCTAAACTGTGCAATACATGTTAATCCACTAATCACACTGGTCAACAACAAATTTATTGTTTAAGTTTTTTGAGCTGATTTAGGATAATTTTGGTGTGCTGAATCCAAAAATCACATTAATTTTGCTCAATCAGGTCAACTTTCTGAACTATGCTACATATTGGCTTTTTAACATTTTTGCTTACATTTATGGGCATTTTCACATCATATGATACAAAATTCTTTCATATTTCTTGCAATAAATGAGTTCTGAAGATTTTACTTTTGCCAATTAATGATTAATGGTTTTTTTTAATATTACAGGTGAATGAAATGGCTTTGACTAGAAGATCTTGCAAAAATAAGCCTGACGTATTCTGCTACATCTGCGGTGAATACACCATTGTACCTAACAGGAATCAAGTCATAAGTTTCATAAAGTTTCATAAACCTATTTTGGGTGAGAACTATATAAAAAATCAACTGATAAAGTCACAAAAATGTCATCAATTTTGTGAGGAGATCAAATTTTTCAAAATCAAGTTAGCAAAAAAACCTGACCTGATTGAGAAAAACAGATGTCATTTTTGGATTTAGCGGTGCAAAATGGTCCTAATTCAGTTGAAAAAACCTAGACAACTTGCAAAAAACATTTTTTTGTAACCCAGTGTCATGTTAATCCATGTAAATAACTGCTGTAAAATGCAGTTTGTCACTCTTTCATGGTCATCAGATATGACCCTCAGAGGCTCTGTAGTTACCATGGAAACACCGTCATCTTCTATAACACTGATTCACCACTAAACCCATGGAGCTGGATCAATGACAGCGAATGGAGACATTTGTTTTATATCAGTTAATAATAGATTTTACTGAAAAAGTGACTTTTTCTGTAGTTTTCTCAATTTTTGATTAAATAACCCCCAACTTTAATGTGAACTTTTATAAACATCTACATGATCAGAAAATTAAATACAGGAAAACACCTGATTTATACTGATGAAATGCCAAATATAGAAGATAATATGAGAACAAATGATGATAAATCACTTAAAGGTGAAATGTAGAGAAAATGTCATAGCGCTGGGTCTTTATGGGTTAAATTAAGGGCTGATCTAAAAGATATGCTTAGCGCATTGAGTTGTAAATGAAAAAAATTAGAAAAGTAGTTGAACCATGAAGGGATTATTTCACAGAAGTCAAGCTGTTCCATGTAAGCGCTAACGTCAGCGCCACATAACAACCAGCAATGTTTTTTAGCTTGGCAAGCAGATGGAATCAATGATGATGTGGATATTTAAACTATGTTGTGAATATGTGATACCCCCGAGAACACATTTTCAGGCAATAAAAAAAAAAAAAAAAAACTAGACAGGATCCCACTGACTCCGTCGTACAGCACTGTTTTATGTAAATGCTGCATTAATGAGGCTGCGTGTACTCTCATATGTGCAAGTAATTCATCGGGTGACAGTGTCATGTGTTGTTTCTGCAGAAGACATGGTTAGCTTCGGGCTCTGGTAATAAATACAGAATGTCTGGGCGATGTTTCACCTCAAGTGTTTCCTGTGGATTCAACAAACAGGAGACGCACCTTGAGAGTAAGAAAGATAAGTGGCAGCTTCTGCAAATATGAGACACCAGGACTGAAAAACACTGAAAAGGTATGTTTTCTGTGTGGTCTATGGTAGTGTTTATTATGAGGCATCCAAAGCAAAGCACATGTACCACTACTACCTACTACTACAAGAATTCCTGCAACGGTATTCAAAGCAAAAATATTCCAAAATAACATCGCTGACTAAAGTCAAAGAATTTTATTATATTATTTCTTCTTCTTTTTCCGATTGTTTCTGCTATTAGGCTACTTTTTACCATCTGGTCAAGGATAAGAGATTAACCCTTTCATGCATGAATTATGAGAACCTTAATCAAGATTTTTTTCCTGAGTGTTTTTATTCCTCTTTAGGCATGAAAAAAATAATGTGCTTGAAATTTTTGTTTTTTATCAATCTATTTTTTACAGAGTTACAAAAATGTCCACTCAGCTGGACACCATGTGTTTAATTTTTGAAGCAAAAAAAACCATGCATTTAGTGTCATACTGTGTGAAAACGATGAAATAAATGATTTTTTTAATGTTGCTAATCTGATGTTTTCTCACATTTTAACATACTATAATAGTAGTTATTACTCACTCAAATAATATGCAAAAAACAACAAAACACAGCTTAAAAAAAAAACAAAACAAAAACAAAAACAGTTAATTACAGTCTAATAACAATTAATTGATTTACACTCACATACAGGGTGGGGAAGCAAAATTTACAACATTTTGAGGCAGGGATTGAAAGACAGTGTATGACCAATTAGTTTATTGAAAGTCATGAGAATTTATTTGCCACAAGAAAATTGACATCATAGAAAATGTTTTTATTCTATGTGTCCTCCTCCTTTCTCAATAACTGCCTTCACATGCTTCCTGAAAGTTGCGCAAGTGTTCCTCAAATATTCGGGTGACAACTTCTCCCATTCTTCTTTAATAGTATCTTCCAGACTTTCTCGTAATAGTTTTGCTCATAGTCATTCTCTTCTTTCCATTATAAACAGTCTTTATGGACACTCCAACTATTTTTGAAATCTCCTTTGGTGTGACGAGTGCGTTCAGCAAATCACACACTCTTTGACGTTTGCTTTCCTGATTACTCATATGGGCAAAAGTTTCCGAAAAGGTATGGATAATAGTGTTAGGTATGATTATGACATCAATATATGTTTGGTTTCAAAACAATTGATGTAGTGCCTGCTGAGAAAAAACGACTAAATGTTCATTGTAAATTTTGCTTCCCCACGCTGTATGTTGCTGCATATCAGGTTTATCAAGGACAGGAATGTTACAGTCACGGTATGAATTGCAGTGTATTATGGGATGGTGCATAAGTGTCCACTGTGTTGGTTGATATGCAAGTAAAACAACAAAATCCATGAATATACAAGAGAACAGCTGTACAATAACTGTGCACTGGAGTGACCACTGTGCATGAAAGGGTTAAAATTAGCCCTGTTTTATGTTTTTTGTTGATTAATGAGCACTACCTCACCGAATAAAGCAATAATTACAAACATAAGTGGTGCCGGGCACAACAAACCCCGCCCTTCACATGTATTGTAGCTTATATTGGCATCGATCCAGCTGATGTCATCATGTCTATGCCTGGGGTGATGTCAGCCTATCAGTTGCCTCTATATATGTGCCAAGTTTGAAGTAAATTGAAACAAAATTGATGTTTTTTATAGACATTTAAAATTTCACCCATTATAAGTAAATGGGGGAAAACAAAGATTGTAAAAATTCATTAAAAATGGAAACTTTGACCTATTTTTCCCAAAATGTAATGATATCTATTCTGGGTCACTGGTAATCTATAAACCGAATTTGGTATGAATTCAACCAACATTTTTGCTTTTCGAGACTTGTGAAATTTCGCCCATTATAAGAAAATGGGGAAAAAAAACAATTTTTAAAAATTCATAAAAATTTGAACTTTGACCTACGGCTCCCAAAATGTGTTGAGATCTATTCTGGATCACTGGCAATCTATAAACCCAATTTGGTTTATAGATTGCCAATTCAACCAATTGTTTTACTGCTACAGACATTTGAAATTTCAGCCATTATAAGTAAATGGGGAATTTTTTTTATTTATTTATTTTTTTTAATTCATAAAAAATTTAACTTTGACCTAATGTTCCTAAAATGCAATGAGATTTATTCTGGGTCACTGGCAATCTATAAACCAAATTTGGTATGAATTCAACCAACATTTTTGCTTTTCGAGTCTTGTGAAATTTCGCCCATTATAAGAAAATGAGAAAAAAAAAAAAAAAAGATTTTAAAAATTCATTAAAAAATTTTAACTTTGACCTACTGTTCCCAAAATCTGATGAGATCTATTCTGGATCACTGGCAATCTATAAACCCAATTTGGTATGAATTCAACCGATCGTTTTACTGCTAGAGACATTTGAATTTTCACCCATTATAAGTAAATGGGGATATTTTTTTTTAAATTCATAAAAAATTTAACTTTGACCTAATGTTCCCAAAATGTAATGAGATTTATTCTGGGTCACTGGCAATCTATAAACCAAATTTGGTATGAATTCAAACAACGTTTTTGCTTTTCGAGTCTTGTGAAATTTCGCCCATTATAAGAAAAATGGGAAAAAAAGAAAAGATTTTAAAAATTCATAAAAAATTTTAACTTTGACCTACTGTCCCCAAAATGTGATGAGATCTATTCTGGATCACTGGCAATCTATAAACCCAATTTGGTATGAATTCAACCAATCATTTTACTGCTACAGACGTTTGAAATTTCACCTATTATAAGTAAATGGGGATTTTTTTTTTTTTTTTAATTCATAAAAAATTTTACTTTGACCTAATGTTCCCAAAATGCAATGAGATTTATTCTGGGTCACTGGCAGTCTATAAACCAAATTTGGTATGAATTCAACCAACATTTTTGCTTTTCGAGTCTTGTGAAATTTCGCCCATTATAAGAAAAATGGGGGAAAAAAAAAAAAAAAAAAAAAAAGATTTTAAAAATTCATAAAAAAATTTTAACTTTGACCTATTGTCCCCAAAATGTGATGAGATCTATTCTGGATCACTGGCAATCTATAAACCCAATTTGGTATGAATTCAACCAATCATTTTACTGCTACAGACGTTTGAAATTTCACCTATTATAAGTAAATGGGGATTTTTTTATTTTTTTTAATTCATAAAAAATTGAACTTTGACCTAATGTTCCCAAAATGCAATGAGATTTATTCTGGGTCACTGGCAATCTATAAACCAAATTTGGTATGAATTCAACCAACATTTTTGCTTTTCGAGTCTTGTGAAATTTCGCCCATTATAAGAAAATGAGAAAAAAAAAAAAAGATTTTAAAAATTCATAAAAAATTTTTAACTTTGACCTACTGTTCCCAAAATCTGATGAGATCTATTCTGGATCACTGACAATCTGTAAACCCAATTTGGTATGAATTCAACCAATTGTTTTATTGCTACAGACATTTGAAATTTCACCCATTATAAGTAAAAGGGGATATTTTTTTTTTAATTCATAAAAATTGAACTTTGACCTAATGTTCCCAAAATACAATGAGATTAATTCTGGGTCCCTGGCAATCTATAAACCAAATTTGGTATGAATTCAACCAATAGTTTTGCTACTAGAGTGTTAACAAACAAACCGAACCAAAAACAATACCCCTTGCCTTCCCTTCGGGGGGCGGGGTGAAAAAAACCAAAAATCTTCTCAGCTCAGTCGTCTCGTCTAATGTCTCATTCTTTCCGACAAACTCTCAAATGTACATATTTTCCATATCTTCTCTTCATCATCTGTTCCTTCACCGTCACAAATAGGAGGTTTACGTGTCGATGCAAGAATAATGTGTGAATATACGTGTATGCATGTGTGTTTTGTGTATGTGTGTATGTGCGTCTGTGGCCACCCCTCATCTGTCAGAATAGATTAGTAAGAGTGGCAGACCCATCAATACATATTTGTGCCTGTGCTCAGAGGCTCAATATCTGTCACTGGGCTAAATCAAACAGTGAAGGTACAAAGCAGGTGTCCTGTGGGTGTTTTACGATGAAGAAATATGAGCCACAAAAAACACAGACGTCCTCTTGTATGTGTTAGTTTTTTGGGTTTGTTGTGTTTTGGCTGTCCAGTTGAAATTTGTATATTTCTTTATCAACCCATAAAGACCCAAACAGCCACTGGCAACCAAAATCATTTTCTGATCTAAACTGTTTAATATCTATTGATCCATTAATCCTATCGATACATCTAAGTAATTGGTAAAAAAAACCTTTTCATTGTCATCAGATATGATCCATTTGGACTTTTCAGAGGCTCTGTAGTTACCGTGGAAACACTGTCATCTTCTACAACACTGATTCGCCAGTAAAACCCAGGGAGTTGGATCAATGACAGTGGATGGACACACTAGTTTTTTGCTAACTTTGCTGAAAAAGTCACTCTTTCTTCAGTTTTCTCTGTATTGATGTAATAACCTTTGAATAAACTCAAATTTTCATGAACATCTAAATTAAATATGATAAATTAAATGTAGGAAAATACATGGTTTACAGTGAAAAATGCAAAATACAGAGGGTATGTTGAGCCGCATTATGTAATAAATTCCCATTACGTAATAAAAGTTCAAAATGTAATAAGAATGTCACATCATCTTGTAATAAAGCCGCATTATGTAATAAACTGACACATTTTGTAATTAAATTGTAATTTTTTTCACATTATGTAGTGAGTTATTACAATTTAAGAAATGTATTACAAAATGCACTTGACACATTTTTATAAAAAAAAAAAAAAATGTAATAACATGGTTCATTATGTAATAACAATCCAAATTAATATAATTTCAGAGCAATTTAGAAGACATTAGTCAAAGGAGCTACAGCTAATGTAATCACAACTTTAACCGCACACTTTAAAGATTAATTTAGCACATTACATTTTCCTGAAAATAAAAATGTGTCAAGTGCATTTTGTAATAAACTTCTCAAATTGTAATAACTTACTACATAATACGAAAAAATTTGCTACATAATGCATCGAGGTAGTTTATTACAAAATGCGTCAGTTTATTACATAGTGTGGCTTTATTACAAGATGACGTGATATTCTTATTACATTTTGAACTTTTATTACATAATGGGAATTTATTACATAATGCGGCTCAACAGGGTAATATTACAATAAATTTCATTTGGGAATCACAGCAAAAGTAGCAAAAATCCACTGGTGATCAAAACCATCTACTGATCTGAGATGTTTAATACCTGTTGATCCACTAATCCTATTAATACATGTCAATAATTGGTGTAAAATACAGTTTGCTGTCTTTTCATGGTCATCAGATATGACCCATTTGGACGTATGCTTTTTTTTTTTTTTTTTACGTTCAAGTAATGATATATTTTGTTGAAAAGTCACTTTTTATCACCAACGGTAATAGAATGGAAACAAAGACTGAAACAAGTGTACACTAAGGAATGAATGACCGCATCATTACAAATGAAAATGGATCTTTTTAAGCGGAGATGGCACATGGTCGAAGACTATTTGTATAATTAAACTTTTTTGGGTTGTTGACGAGAATTGCTCTTGTAAGCCCTGACATGAGGTGTTTTGTATTTATATAGATGTGTGCATATGTATACAAATATATGAATATTTCGATATTTGGCAATGTATCTATAGATGTAGTATAATATTTGTAACAATACTACTACTATGTGGTGTAATTTATTTTTTTTTATTTATGTTTTGTCTCAGATGTTTTGTTTTGTTCTGTTTTATATTGTGCAAAAATCTAAATAAAAAGTAAAAAAAAAAAAAAGAGAAGTCACTTTTTTCCGTTTTCCCTTTCTGTTATTATAAAACACAACTTTATCTACGTGATCACATAATGATAGAGAGAGAGAGAGATCAATAGATTGATAAATAGATAGATACAGTGTAGCAGCAGCATGGCACATGTTCAATAACAATATAAAACCACAGCAAACATGAGGAAAGGCAAAAAAAAAAATCAATTAAAAATGATTAAATAGATGGAAAAATTCATTTGGGAACTGGCACAGAAGAAGCACTGGGTCTTTATGTCTAATTATCTTTCTTTATGTCTTTATGTCTTTTAGGTCCAAAATTAGTTGAATGTTTTGGTGGGCTTACCGGGTTTTGAGGCATTGAGGATCTCTCGTACCAAGTGCCCTTTGAATCCAGCCTGCAGAGTTGTGACTGCCTGGACTTCCTTGTCCGTTGGTTGCCTGTTTTTCCAGTTTTCCGGTAGCTTTGCTTCCGCTTCAGACAATAACAGAACAACTCAGGGGAAGCAGTAAATGCTGAAATACTGTGAAATGTTTCTATGTTTGTTTGTTTTTTTGTTTTTTTTCAATAAAATCAGATAAATTCCATGTCAGTGAAACTGTATATTATAAAGAACAGCGTACATTTTTGTTCTTTGTGGTCAGCGGACAAGAGTGACAGATCCACAGTGAGGGCTTGTACAGCAAACTGTTCCTGTGGACTTAACTTCCTGCCAAGGGCCTCAGAAAACATGTGGTAGACAGCAGAGTTAAACACCTACAGATATAGACCACAGAAAGGAGAAGGAAGAGAGATGTTAACAACATATTCCCAGTATTTTTGTGATTTAAAAAATGTGATTTTTTTGATTTTGTGATTTAATAATTTGGAAAAAAATTAAGAGACCGCTGCAGTTTCCTGTGAAATCAGCATGTGTGCATGTATGACAGCCATTCCATTCCTGTGTCTGTTGAATTCCAACACAAGCACACCTTATTCTACTGAATAAACACCTGATCCATGGCTTACACTGGGAAAACATCTAAATCTCGCCAAGTGTATTTTTGTCATTTCTAGTCAAAATATTTCATCGCAGTTAAAATAAGACATAATCACCTAAAGAGTAACTTTTCAATGAGATATACAAACTTATTCTTAGACAACAGATCTTGAGAATCTTATTTCAAGAAATCTTACCAAGGTAATTTTTTTGTTCCACTGGCAGATTTTTTGGTTGAATTAAGAAAAAAAACTTGAATTAAGCAAAAAAAAAAAAAAAAAAAAGCATTTTTTTTTGTTATTTTGACCATCTGTCACATTCTGCAAATACATGCTCTAAATAACAATATTTTTAATTGAAATTTGAAAAAATGTTGTCGGTAGGTTAGAGAATAAAACAAAAATGTTCCTTTTACTCAAACACATACCTATAAATAGTAAAGTCAGAGAAAGTGATAATTTTGCAGTCTCTTACTTTTTTTTCCAGAGTTGTATACTGTGATAAGCAATACATAGGTGTGCATTACTTAACATTTATTTATTTATTTATTATTTCAAACATGCAAAGAAACAAAATAAAACAAAACAAGCAAAACAAAAGCAAAATAACATTTAAATGAACAGAACCTATCTTCCAGTACGCGTCTAAATTTGCATGGTCGAAAAGGAGGAAGTATAAACGTATTTAATCCTACCCCTCAAGTGCTTTCACACCTTTGTCAGTAACTTAATACATGAATCAAACCAATAAATGATATTTTTTTCCTAATTTAGCCGTCATACAAACAGACATCAAGAGCTTAACAATTTTCTTCAATAATTACAGTATATTTATGAGGAAAACATCCATAAACAAACAGGCCGCAGTGTCATTATTCAATACTGTACCTCACAAGAATCAATTCTTTGTCTTTTTTAAAACTCAATTATGTTTGATATTTGTTTTATCTCCACACACAATTTGTTCCACAATTTTACTCCACAAATGGTAATACAAAAACTAACTTTCCCCTTCAATCATAACCTCCCTTCTCTTCCATAAAACATTTCCTGAATATTACCTGGCAGTAAGTTACTCTTTGCTTTACATATTATTTGAATAGTTTGTAAAGCAACGAGTAACTTACTCATTACTCAACATTCCTACTAACAAACTCATAAATATATACAACACTAATGTTCTCTAAAATCCACTGAAGACTTTACATAATAGACTTATCTGCATGTACTTAGGTAGGTTTTCCCATTGTTCAACTGGATACTACGTGTACAACAATGTGTTAAGTGTTAGGTAGAATAAACATTTTGTCTTAATTCTACTTACTTTTTAATCTAACTTATTTTTAGCTATCTACATTCTGCATTTATTTATTTTTTGTTGATGTGGTATGATTGCTTCTGCGGAGCAGTGATTGTATCTTGAATTTCCCTTTGGGGATTAATAAAGTAAATCTATCCATCTATCTATCTACACAACGTTGCTACCTTGTTGTGTTCCGATTTTCTCAGCGTGGTGCTGATGTTTTGGGGGCAGTGAGCCTCCTCCAGGGTTCTTCTGGCTGCTTGATGGTCCTGAACATTACTAAAGGAAGTCACCACGCTGGACAGGGCCGTAAAGATGGATGAAGCCTGCTCAGTAAAACGAACACTTTCCTGTTTAAAGCAGCACACAGCAGGGATGCGTTTCACTTTGGTTGACATGTGCAAATTAAAGTAAATGGAAATTAAACAGAACAGAAAAGTTGTACAATTAATCACATCAGGATATACAGTTGCAGAGAAAATTATTAGACCGCCCCTTGTTTTCTTCAGTTTCTTGTTCATTTTAATGCCTGGTACAACTAAAAGTACATTTGTTTGGACAAATATAATAACAAGAAAAACATCTCATAATAGTTTAATTTCAGAGCTGATATCTATCCATTTTCCATGGTTTTCTTGATACTAACTAAAATCACTTCAGTTCTTACATCAATATCTATGGCATTCACTGGAAAAAATCTAAATCTTACCAAGTGTATTTTTCTCATTTCTCGTCCAAATATCTCCTCACACTTAAAATAAGACATAATCACCTAAAGAGTAAATAGTAACTTTTCAGTGAGATATAAGAACTTAGTTTTAGACAATAGATCTTGAAAATCTTGTTTCAAGAAATCTAAGATAATTTTCACTTCTTCCATTTTTTGCTTGAATTAAGCAAAAAAAAAAAAAATCTTGAATTAAACAAAAAAAATCCTCCAATGGAACATGTGAAAATTATCTTGGTAAGATTTCTTGAAACAAGATTTTCAAGATTTATTGTCTAAAAATAAGTTCTTATATCTCACTGAAAAGTTACTCTTTAGGTGATTATGTCTTATTTTAAATCTGATGAGATATTTTGACTAGAAATGAGAAAAATACATTTGGTAAGATTTAGATTTTTTCCAGTGTTGTACTGACAAAAACAGTGCTTTAAGGCATTCCATGTTTTCTTTCTTTCTTTCATAATACACACCGGAGTTAGTACTGGATTGTATATTTATTGTTTCTGATGACTTTTGATGGTCTAATAATTATTTCCGTGACAGTATCTGTTGTGACTGTGCATGAATACACAGCCTGACCAAAAAAATAAAAGTCCCACATATAATATTTCACTGTATCACGTTTAGCGTTGATTAAAGGACACATTCACAATGCTTATGCAATGTCACAATAAATGCCACAACATTTAATTGCATCCAGAGTTGCATTAATTTTTGGCCAGGGTCTTGTATTGATAACGGGAGTAACAGACCACTGCATAAAGTCCTCTTTACGCTCAATAGGGTTCGGGTTTGGACTCTGTAGTGGCCAATCCATGTGTGAAAATGATGTCTCATGCGCCCTGAACCACTCTTTCGAAAGGCCAATGCACCCGATGAATCCTGACATTGTCTGATCTTTATGCTCCATTGGAAATGAATACTAGTTTGATCTACTCACTACATCATATAGGTTTAACCCATAAAGACTCAGCATTACTTTTGTGTCAGTTATCAAATGAAACATCCTCTATATCTAATTTTTCTTAAGAGATTTATCACCATTTATTATAATATTATCCTCTGTGTTTTGTATTTTATCAGTATAAATAAGGTGTTTTTCTGTATTTAATTCACAGATTATGTAGGTGTTCATTAAAGCTCAGATTAAAGTCGAGGGTTATTATATCAAAAACAGAAAGCTGCAGAAAAAGTGACTTTTTTTTAATAAAATCTATCATTAACTGAACATAAACCAAGCATTTCCATCTACTATCATTAATCCAACTCTATGGGTTTTACTGGTGAATCAATGTTGCAGAAGATGACGGTGTTTCCATGGTAACTATGGAGTCTCTGAACGTCCAAATGGGTCAAATCTAATTATGAAATAAAGCTGAGAAACTGCCTTTTACACCACTTATTTACATGTATTGATAGGATTAGTGGATCAACAGGTTTTAAACATTTTACATCAGTAGAAGGTTTTGGTCGATGGTGGACATGTGGGTCTTTATGGGCTATTACTCTTACCCACATAAAAGATTAGAAAATGTAGTGATATTTTTGGTTATGGCAGGAAAAAAAAAAAGATGATCCTACGTCTACATTGAGAAATGTCTGGATACGAGGCTCAAATACAGAGAATAATATCTGTTTTGCAAAATATTCGCATTAGTTCACTACGGAGCCTCTGAACGTCCAAATGGGTCAAATCTGATTATAATATAAAGCTGAGAAACTGTATTTTACACCAATTATTTATATGTATTGATAGGATTAATGGATAATAATAAGAAAGTGTTTAAAAAAAGTAGTGCAGGGTCTTTATGGGTTAAACTCGGTATCCACTATACGTAGTGTGCCTGAAAAAAAAATCCACACTGGAATGGTAAAAATAGTTTCAATGGCAGAGTTCTGCTAACACTCCCATACAGTGTACAAGTCCAACATGTTTTATATGCACAAACATTACTGTTGCACAATTCCACAGCTGCTGTGACACTGGATGTCAATGGTGAGTGATTAACATTTCAATTTCCTCTTCACTACAGAGTCCAGTATTTACTGTTTATTAATAATAATAATGGGTTAGATTTCTATAGCACTTTTCAAGACATTATTTTTATTACACATTCATTCTCTGGTGGTGGTAAACTACATTTGTAGCCACAGCTGCTCTAGGGTGGCCTGACGGAAGCGTGGCTGCCAATTCACCATCACCAAACATTCACACACATTCATACACCAATGAGTGACACTGGAGGCAAGGTGGATGAAGTGTCTTGCCCGAGGACTCAACGGCACATGACTGGGACGGAGCGGGATTCAAACCGCCACTTATTGGACGACCTGCTCTACCTTCTGAGCCATGGCCGCCCCATATTATTACATAATATCAATAAGTTCAGACACAGCTTGGACACTTCTTGCCAAATGATAGTAAAGGGCGTAAGTCACCTTGGTCAGATGTGACATGATGGTTTCTTCATCCCCAAAGATGAAAGGTGCTTTGCTGAAAATGTGGACACTGTAGCCCAGAGCTGCCTTTGTGTGAATGCACAGTGTGTTGCGTCTGGAGAGTGAAGAAAAAAAAGCCAAACAATTTTAATACATACTGTACTCTGAGTCACGGGTCCGATCAAGCGGTAACATTTCGTGTTCAACAGTGACTTACGTGCATATATTATACATATTTAGCCCTATAACGTTGAACGTATCCTATTTGATACATGAGTTTTGAAGCTCTCTACATGATCAGTGTGATATTTTTTGTCTTGAAAAACCTGATGTATACAATTAGATACATGCAATACATGGATAATCCACCAGGGGGGAGGGATTCGCTCACCAGAGGCCTTTTCAGTGACACTATTAGATTGCCAGGAGGCAGAACTTTGCCAATTTTAAAAAGGAATTACCAATTTGTTAGACATGTTTGTGTAATACAAACATGTCGAGCTAGATGGGACCTGATGGGTCGGGCTGGGTTCGGACGCAACTGCATCAGGCAAGGTTCGGGTTCGGATAGAAATATGCGGCCCGAGGGGGGTTTTACCACACGGACACCCCCCCATTAAGGCTTCTCAAGATGTAGGCTATAGGCGCAGTACAGTGACTGACCAAAGACTCACTAGACTTGACCTCATGAATATTCATACAGATACGGTAATTGACAACATATAATATATTTCTGAGTCCATAAGGATGATAAGATAACCTTGTTTGAACTAAAATGGGTTTAACTAAAAAAAAAGTTGCTTTTGTGAAGACTATATTGACCAGATAAAATAGAATTGCATGACTAAAAAGAGACTAAAATACAATTTTCACTGTCTGAAACAAGACTAAAATGCTTTCAGTTTTCGTCAACTAAAACGAGATGAAAAGTCACGTATTATTCTGACTAAAATACGACCAAAATGCTCAGAGTTTTAGTCGACTAAAACTTGACTAGACGAAAAAACTATGAACGTGACTAAAACTAATAAAGACTGAAATGAGTTTTGCGCAAAGACTAGACTAAAACTAAAATTAAAACAGGCTGACAAAAACAACACTATTTGTGTTACATCAAATATGATACAAAACTGAAACTCATACATGGAAATTGACAGTTGAAAAAGACATTTTTTTGGTTGTTCAAAAGGACCAAAAAAGGCTCTGGTTTCAAAGAACTGGAATTTGTAGTGAAATGTATTGTGTGTCTGTCCTCCAGATGCTTACACATTATAAAAGAACAAAACCAGTGCTATAGCCTCTGTGAAGTGTCAAGCTGAGTTCACAGGGCCTGGTCAGGCATAAGAAAGCCAAACCTCGCTTCCTTGGCCCCATTAGCTTTACATAATTCAGCCATCACAGCCTAACTAGATGGATGAGCAGTGAGGGCGAGCTGGGCTGGCGCTGTAGGAGAAAAAGATAGCATACGAATGAGAAAAGAGGGCAGGGATGACGATGGAGGGAGAATACAGCGAAAGGGAAATAAAATTTAAAAAAGGAAGTGTCCAGGAGGAAGTATTTGCACTGTCGCTCAGTACCTGGAAATAGACTCGAGCACAGAACGACTGGAAAAACGCTTGAAAAATGCCACTTGAGACCGACAGGACCAGCAAAGAAAGTATTTAAAAATACGACTGACGTGCAAAATCGTGGACAGGTCAGCTTTTCTCTAGCGAGTCTATATTAACGGGGCGTGTGAGCATCGTAAGTTGAGTGCTATGTGTGTGATTATGGCTCAGTGGTAATTGCACTGCTGCGTACCTGCACCTGACCCCAGAAAGTAGGCCCTTTTCTTCTAGGCCAAGTAGCACCCATTAATAGAGACTAGGACAAAGGCTTTTTACTGCTTTTCAGAGCATCCGAGGTAGGCAGATATCCTGTGCTCACTACTGTATGACGGTTTTAACTGGATCAGCCATTCTGATGAGAGCGCAGGATAATTTTGGAATAATGAGCGGCACCCATGAATCAGGGATTAGACTTAAGAAGAACTTTTTTTTTTTTTTTTACTTTTTTTTTTAAGAAGAAGAAAAAAGTTTAGATGGACACTAAAAATTTTTACTTAAATCGGGTCATATTTTGCGAAACCCACTTTTATTAGATTTCACGTTCTTGGAAAAATAGCACATCAGAGACATCCTTTAAGAAATATTTAAGGAAATCAATTAGGATATTGTGTGTGTGTATATATATATATATATATATATATAGATATATATATATGTACAGTACAGGCCAAAAGTTTGGACACACCTTCTCATTCTTTGCATTTTCTTTATTTTCATGCCTATTTACATTGTAGATTCTCACTGAAGGCATCAAAACTATGAATGAACACATGTGGAATTATGTACTTAACAAAAAAGTGTGAAATAACTGAAAACATCTCTTATATTCTAGTTTCTTCAAAGTAGCCACCCTTAGCTCTGATGACTGTTTTGCACACTCTTGGCATTCTCTTGATGAGCTTCCAGAGGTAGTCACCTGAAATGGTTTCCTAACAGTCTTGAAGAAGTTCCCAGAGATGCTTAGCACTTGTTGGCCCTTTTGCCTTCACTCTGCGGTCCAGCTCACCCCAAACCATCTCGATTGGGTTCAGGTCCGGTGACTGTGGAGGCCAGGTCATCTGGCGCAGCACTCCATCACTCTCCTTCTTGGTCAAATATCCCTCACACAGCCTGGAGGTGTGTTTGGGGTCATTGTCCTGTTGAAACATAAATGATGGTCCAACTAAACGCAAACCGGATGGAATGGCATGTCACTTCAGGATGCTGTGGTAGCCATGCTGATTCCGGTTGCCTTCAATCTTGAATAAATCCCCAACAGCGTCACCAGCAAAGCACCTCCACACCATCACACCTCCCCCTCCATGCTTCACGGTGGGAACCAGGCATGTAGCATCCATCCGTTCACCTAAAGACACAGCGGTTGGATCCAAAGATCTCAAATTTGGACTCATCAGACCAAAGCACAGATTTCCACTGGTCTAATGTCCATTCCTTGGGTTTCTTGGCCCAAATAAATCTCTTCTGTTTGTTGCCTCTCCTGAGCAGTGGTTTCCTAGCAGCTGTTTGACCATGAAGGCCTGATTCACGCAGTCTCCTCTTAACAGTTGTTGTAGAGATGTGTCTGCTGCTAGAGCTCTGTGTGGTATTCATCTGGTCTCTAATCTGAGCTGCTGTTAATTTGCGATTTCTGAGGCTGGTGACTCAGATGAACTTATCTTCAGCATCAGAGGTGACTCTTGGTCTTCCTTTCCTGGGGCGGTCCTCATGTGAGCCAGTTTCGTTGTAGCGCTTGATGGTTTTTGCGACTGCACTTGGGGACACATTCAAAGTTTTTGAAATTTTCTTGACTGACTGACCTTCATTTCTTAAAGTAATGATGGCCACTCGTTTGTCTTTACTTAGCTGATTGGTTCTCGCCATAATATGCATTCTAACAGTTGTCCAATAGGGCTGTCAGCTGTGCATCAACCTGACTTCTGCACAACACAACTGATGGTCCCAACCCCATCAATAAGGCAAGAAATTCCACTAAGTAACCCTGACAAGGCACAGCTATGAAGTGAAAACCATTTCAGGTGACTACCCCTTGATGCTCATCAAGAGAATGCCAAGGGTGTGCAAGGCAGTCATCAGAGCTAAGGGTGGCTACTTTGAAGAAACTAGAATATAAGAGATGTTTTCAGTTATTTCACACTTTTTTGTTAAGTACATAATTCCACATGTGTTCATTCATAGTTTTGATGCCTTCAGTGAGAATCTACAATGTAAATAGTCATGAAAATAAAGAAAATGCAAAGAATGAGAAGGTGTGTCCAAACTTTTGGCCTGTACTGTATTTACACATTCTCTTTCTTTTTTAATGAATTCTGAACGTGTATGGACTATGGAAGTCTCATAACTTTTATAATGTTTCTGTACTTAAAAGGTGGAGGCTTTAAAACAAGACATTTTAGGCTTTTTGCCTCTTCCTGCACCTTTACTGTTTTATTATGTCTTTGATTAATGTTACGTATGAGTGAAATCAATCAATAAAATCAATAATTAGTCTTTGGTACATGTATTTGTGTATTTGGACCCTAATAGTTCAAAAAGTTTGAATTTGAATCCTCCAGGTGCTGCAAAGCTATCTTTATATTCATTTTGGCAAAAATCAAGTGGATTTCTACAACCCATTTTAATTCCTTCTTAATTTGTTATGTCGATAACTAGTCACATCACAACATTTGCAAATATAAGGTCAAGACTTCCGACGAACATTTCTCTGAGTATGCCATAATTGTTTGTCAGCAGCAGCTGTAGTAAAAACTAACTAAAAATATGTCCAAACTTCGAGCCAATTACCTAAAATGTTCAGTTGTTGGTTGTATTAATGAACACAAGTGGCTGAACGGGACAGAGAAGCACAGTCAACAACCTGGAGGGGGTGAGGTCATGTGCATTTAAAGGGCCAGCGCTTGAAACGACCTTTCTGGTGTCATTACTCAGCAATAGGGTTGAAGATGGACCTGTGGAGTTGAATTAATGAAGAATTCAGACCCAAGCAGAGCATTTACAGTTTATGTAGACCACAGGGAAATGTTTTGAAATGTATAATTCCATTTAAAAAAGCTAAATATCACTCCTTTAAATAAAAAATAGATGTTAAAAAAGAGTGAAGCCTTATCTGGAATGGTTTAGTCAATCTCAATGAAGTTCAGAGCCCACATACAGCTCAATATGATCTCAAATGGATCGAACCAGTAAAATAATAACATTATAGCCTATACATAATGACAAATCCAAAATTTTGTCTTTGTTTTAGTGCAATAAAGTAAAATTAATTATGAAAATGTTCACTTTAGCAAACTAACCTTTTGCAAAAAAAGTGAATAATATGAAAAAACTGAAATTTCTCCGCAACAATAAGTGTAACTTGAACAATGTTATGCCTTAACTTATCATTTATACATATCAGGGTTTCTGCAGGTATCAGCAAATCTAATTTAATACTTTTGAATGCCCTTTTTAATGCCACTTTAAACAAATGTAATGCCCATGTCCAACTGCAGATATAGTTTTATATATAGTTTTATGACAATTTACCGTCCACAGGCTTTAACCAGGTTCTGAACAGTTCCTCCTCCAATCACTTCTGCTGAAACTGGCATTTTCCCATTTTTCTGACATTTGCTAATATTTCCTCCGCTGTTTTACCACAGCATAAGCACAGTCACAGCACGTTGCATTCCAAGCATCCGGTGTTGTGAATTTGTGTATCAGCCATAAACAACAGCCAATTAAAGGGTTCGGCCTGTCAGTCATCACACTGATCACACACTTCTGATCAAAATTACTAAATGTTTATATAACCAAAATAAATCGAGAACAACAATGCTTTTTTTCCATCAAGTGTATTTCATTTTTTAATACCTCTGGACATCGAATTTAATGCTTTTTAATGCGATTTAAGGCCTTAATTTTCACAAAATCTATTTAATGACTTTTAATGCTTTTTAATGACCCACAGAAACCCTGCATGTGCAATTTTAGATCGGATCTACAAAAGCACGAAGCATTTAGTAACAGGCATAATGTTGGCAAAGTTTTGGAGTTTAGAATTTAGAGTGAGTTTGACACCCTTGACTGTTAATATCTTCAGTGAAATTTTTGCATTGTCATTGTTCTAGCATTACATGGTAATAAAAAGAGTATGTTTGATAATATGCGACAATCAGAAAAAAATACACACTCAGTTAAGTACATACAGCAAAGTGAGAAGGTGCACAACACAGAGGTAGCTACTGTGCTGGTAAGCTCATGGGCATCCTGATGAACATACATTATAGAGTACAGGAATCTGGGATAAAAGAGTAAATCGTATAATATGTCCTACCCTGGGGGTAAGTTAAGCTTGGCTGCTCTGAAGGAAGTAGTCTTTATGGTGAGAACAGGCAGCTGAGACTGCAGGGTCTTCCAAGAGTACGGCTGAACGATGAGAACCGCAGGCCTACAAGCTGTACACATTTCCCTCCCTGTGAGATTTTGTTTGAAAAAGAAAAGTGGGCAGTTACAAAAAGGTGAATCATATACAACAAGATTAACCCATAAAGACCCAAACGTCAACCGGCGACCAAAATCAACTCCTGATCTAAAATGTTTAATACCTGTTGATCCACTAATTCTATCAATACATGTAAATAACTGATGTAAAATGCAGATTATCATCTTTGACCCATGACCCATTTGGACCTTCAGAGGCTCCGTAGTTACCGTGGAAACACCATCATCTTCTACAACATTGATTCACCGGTAAAACCCATGGAGTTGGATCAATGACAGTGGATGGAGACACTGGGTTTATGTTCAGTTAATGATAGATTTTACTGTAAAGGCTCCTTTTTCTTCAGTTTGCTGTTTTTGATATAATAACCCTAGACTTAATCTGAGCGGTTATGAACATCTACATCAGTGTTCTTCAACCTTGGGATCGTGACACCATGTGGAGTCACCTGAAATTTCTAGTAATTAATTAAAAAATAATAATAATACTAATAAAAAACATATGGTGTGTTGAGAGAGACAATCACAATCCATTAAAGACACGACAAACTCTGAAGCTGAAACTGACGCACCGTGGTACTGTTTATCTTTCAAATGTTCATTGTGGTCGGTTTCAGATGCTGCAGCTCTTTCATAATTCACAGTTTGAGTTACTGTTTGTTCAGTGTTAATTGTCAGCCTTGTAAATCCAAGCTGGACTGACTGTACATATCCTGACCAAGGAAAATAAAATTCTCACTTTGTGCAGTAATCTACACCTGGCTTTTCTACCTCCGTCCATAATAATATACAGGATGTCCCATAAACTTGACATCATTTCATCCCCTAATAATTTGTTTAAAATTTGTTTGCTCTTTTTGATCAAAAAAGTGTAATCGGCTTTATTGTTCTGCTTTCAGGAACAGACATGCCATTTACTGCAACCGAGAAGGTGTTCTGTGTATTGAAGTACGCCCAAAATCAGTCAAATGTGAATGCACAATGTGAATTTGTTAGAAAATTTCATACACAAGTGCCAACAGGAAAGCAGATTTAGACGTGACATAAGTTTCAAGAGGAAGGCTGCTTGTGTCGGATAAAAGGACTCCACTACCGACTTGATGTGCGCCGCGTCACAAGTGGCGCACACATTGAACATTTGTAATAACTTTGGAACATTATAAAATTACCATCCTGCAGAATTTTTTGTTTGAAATTTGTAGAATAAAACATTTTATGTCCAAAATTAATCCTATTAAGTATCATTTCTCCTGACCGTGTACTCACTCCGATATGGACATTTCAAACGACCCTGTACATTATATAGCCTAAATTTTGTCTAAAATTAGTATTTGTTTGCAACGCATTACAGCAAACTATTACATGATCAAAACCAAATTAATTTTATCAAAAAAAATGTCTTGTTTTGAATGTCTGGGGTCGCCAGAAATTTGTGATGTTAAAATGGGGTCACGAGACAAAAAAGGTTGGGAACCACTGAACTACATGATCACAATACATTAAATATAGGGAAAATACTTCATTTTTTACTTTAAAATGCAAAATACTGAGCATAATAGTATAATAAATGATGATGAATCACTTAAGAAAAGGTTAATTATAGAGAAAAACTAATTTGAGAACTACCACAAAAGTAGCACTGGGTCTTTATGGGTTAAAAATATGTGTAGTACAATCAACCAAGCTACAGTAAGCAGCAGGTTTATGTTTTATTTATTTGACAAAAACACATGTTGACTTCTCAAATCCATCCACACCGTTCTGTAGTGATTTTTTATTTATGATATATATTTTGTATACAGAGATTTCCAAGTGCTGTTTAACACTTGAGCCCAGATCCGTAATATCTTTCTTATGGGATCTCCTCTTTTTTTTTTTTTAGCTTGATAACTATGTGTGTGTGTGTGTGTGTGTGTGTGTGTGTGTGCCTGTGTGTATTTGTACGTGTGCATGGATGCGTGTGTGTCGATAAATCCTTACTCTCGTCCGCCGTCTCTCCCCAGAGAAGCAGACCGGAGAGGCTGATGAAGATCTGGGAAGGCTGCAGAGTGTCCACACACAGGTAGTGAGTGCTTCTCACCTCTGGACACTGGAAACACACACACACACACACACACACACACACACACACACACACACTGCCCTTAGTTATCAGTGTGAAAGCAGACAAGGAAAAGAACAAGCAGAAGAGAGAAAGAGCCCAGAGCCACAGGATGAGGTGATGGATAAACTGATAGAAGAGTGCCTTAGTGGAAGAGGATCTGGAGGAAATGTAAGGGAAAGGGAGGGAAAGAAGGGGAGGTTAAGTGGAGGAAATAATAAGAGGCAGCGAGGATCAGATTGAGCTAAAGTTAGATGGCCCCTGAACAGGTGAGAACGAGATGGTGAAGGGCAAAAAAAGGGCTAGAAATATACAGTCTGTGTGTGGAATAATAAACAGAATCTGCTCTATGTGACATATGCAAACATATAATCACTGAAAACACACTCGCTTTTGCTTTTTTATATCATACACTGGAAAAAATCTAAATCTTACCAAGTGTATTTTTCTCATATCTAGTCAAAATATCTCATCACACTTAAAATAAGACATAATCACATAAAGAGTAACTTTTCAGTGAGATATAAGAACGTATTTTTCGACAATAGATGTTTGTGCAACATTGTGCTTAAAATGCACATGTATAAATGATAAGTTGAGGCATAATATTGTATGAACTGCACTTATTTTTCTTACAAATTTCAGTTTTTTCAGGTTATTCACATGTTTTTTGTTAAAGGATAGTTTGTAAATGTAAATATTTTTATAATTTAATGTTTTTTATGGCACTACACTGCAAAAATCTAAATCTTGCCAAGTGTATTTTTCTCATTTCTCGTCCAAATATCTCATCAGACTTAAAATAAGACATAGATCTTGAAAATCTTAGTTCAAGAAATCTTACCAAGATAATTTTCACTTGTACCATTGGCAGATTTTTTTTTTTTTGCTTAATTCAAGATTTTTTTGCAAAAAAAAAAAAAAAAAAAAAACCCTGCCAATGGAACAAGTGAAAATTATCTTGGTAAGATGTTGTGAAATAAGATTAAAATATAATAATATAATATAAAAGTAAGTCTAAAAACCGTTGTCTCTCAGGGTTTGCAGTTCAGCTGTGTTAATTCCTTATAATTCTCAATGAAAAATGGCATACAGCAATTATCCAGGGGTAAAAGTACAGGTACAGGTGTGTGTTTTTTGTAACAGTTTGAGTGTGTGTACTTCAGGGTTTGCTACAACAGATGACACAGGGACTGGTGAGGTCGAAGATGATCCAGTGGTGTTCACAGATGTTGCAGTTTTAGGCAAGACAGAACTCTAAAAAAAAAAAAAAAAAAAAAAACAGCAAGGTTAACCCTTTCATGCATTGTGGTCACTATAGTGGACAGTTCTTCTCCAGCTGTTCTCTTGTATATTTATAGGTTTTGTTGTTTTAGTTCCATATGAGCCAACACAGTGGACACTTATGCAACATCCCATAATACACTGCAATTCATATCATTACTATAACTTTGCTGTTCTTGATAAACCTGATCTGTAGTAACATGTTTAAGTGTAAATCAGTTGTTATTTGTTAGACAAAAAGAGTTGTTTTTTGCATATTATATGAGGTAATAACTAGCATTAGAGTATGGTAAAATGTGAGAAAACATCAAATTAGCAGCCTTAAAAATGTTTTTATTTCATTGTTTTCATTTTACTTTCTGATATTGGGTTTTAAATACATATTTCTTTACTTAAAAAATTAAATGCATGGACATTTTTGTAACTCCATGAAAAAAACAAAACTCGATCGCAACTTTTTTTTATGCCTAAGGAGGTATAAAAACACTCCAGAAAAAAAAATCTTGACTAAGGTTCTCATAATTCATGCATGAAAGGGTTAAACTAATATATAATGTACAATATAATCAATATTAATTTATCCGACCACAAATAGAAATGTCTTGAAATTAGCCATTACATGGATTATCGTGTACCTTGAAGTGAAATTTCTTGAACTGGTGTGGGTAGAGCTGTGGTTTATGAAACACAAAAAGAGTCCTGGAAACAGAAGCAAATAAACAAGTTTTATCTGATGAGGGAATTCAGAATTTGACATCATGTGTGGGCCTTGTTGTAGACCAGGGGTGTCAAACATACAGCCCGTGGGCCAAAGGGTCCAATCTGGCCTGTGGGATGAATTTGTGAAATGCAGAAAAGTCAAGTACACTGAGGATATCAGCAATCAAGGCAGTCAACATTATTTTAGTTCAGGGGCCCCATATAGATCAATTTGATCAGTAAAATATGATCATAATGACCTATAAATAAGGACAAGTCTGAAATTTTCTCTTTGTTTTAGTGTAAAAAGTCAAACTACATGAAAATGTTTACATTGACAAATTATCCATTGACAAAAAATATGAATAATCTGAACAAATATGACCAACATGAGATGTCTTAATAACAATTTAACAATATTCTACCTTTTACTAAAGGTTTTATGTATTTGTAGATCAACTGTGATCTAGAAGTTGTAATGCTTATGTGTAAATGATACTCTGAAACATAATATTTTTAAAACTGCACTTATTTTCATAGCCCCCAAGAGATTAGACTTTATCTGACCCCACTAGTAATTTTGCTGTGTAATTTTCTTATTTAATTTTTGACTGGTTTTTGATGTTGATGTCAATAACAGCAGCAGCAGGTGACCCGCCTAGTTTCCGTATGTAGTTCTGGGTCAATTGTTCTACTCTTAATTAAGTTGTATGGTGAGCCTCCGGGCTCTGTTTATTCTGGGCAACTTGTTAAAACACTTCTTAAGAGGATAACTGTTTCCATTGATATTAATCTATTAAAAGTCCTGTAAAATTTAAGTTATCAGAGGTGAGTGAGCACTACAAAGGCTGAATGAAGTCTGATCCACGATATGTGACCATGGTCTCCTTAGACTCATATGCCCTGACAGCTGTTGATGGACTTTTTTCTGGCCCCAAAACAAAAAACTGGATGGTCATTTGTAATCATTTTTACTAAATTGCTATGATGATGTATCTATGATGTATCTGTATGTCCATTCCAAATAAAGATATAATTAAAAAAATGTTTTCAAAAATTGCACTTATTTTTCTCAATAAATCCCAGGTTGTTGATGTTAATCACATTTTTTTTAAGGACAGTTTGTCGACAAATATTTTCATCATATAATTTTACTTTTTTCACTCTAAAACATAGAGAAAAATTGTGAGTTGACATTATTTAAAGGTTATGTTATTTTATATATGTGGCCCCTGAACTAAAATGAGTTTCGACAGCCCTGTTGTCGACGTTTATAGTATTTGTATGAACAAGTACATATTAGAGTGATTCTTACTGAAAGCACTTTGCAAAGTCATCCAGATGCACCCAGGTCTCCTTCAGGATGGATTTGACATCAGCTGAGAGATCCTCAGTCATATTTAAAGGCTCATCTGCTGCGTTAGGTTGATCTGAAAAAGTATGAAAGGCACTCTTAGGGTTGAGACAACGCAAAATTAATTTATATCAAAGGAGAGATATTTTGCTTTTTTAAATGGAATTATGCATTTTAAAACATTTCCCTGTGGTCTACATATACTGTAAATGCTATGCTTGAGTCTCAGTTCTTCATTAATTCAACCCCACAGGTCCATCTTAAACCCTATTTTTGAGTAAACAGGCCCTTTAAATGCAAAAGAGCCACTTCAAACCCCACCCCCTCCAGGTTGTTGGCTGTGCTGCTCTGTCCCGTTCAACCAATAATTGAACATTTTAGGTAATCGGCTTGAAGTTCGGACATATTTTCAGTTTTTACTACAACCGCTGCTGCTGATAAACAATTATGTCATACTCGGAGAAATGTTCATGGGAAGTCTTGACCTCATATGTGCAAATGTCGTGATGTAACTAGCTATAAAACATAACAAATTAAGCAGGAATTAAAATAGGTTGTAGAAATCCACTCGATTTTTGCTGGAATGAATATAAAGATAGCTTCGCAGCACCTGGAGGGTTCAAATTCAAACTGTATGAACTATTAGGGTCCAAATACACAAATAAATGAACCAAAGACTAATAAAAGTGGGTTTAGCTAAATATCACTCCTTCAATGTTTAGGTTAGACATACACTCTATTGCCAAAAGTATTTGCTCACCTGCCTTGACTCACATATGAATTTCAGTGCCATCCCATTCCTAGTCTATGGGGTTCAATCTGACGTGGGTCCACCCTTTGCAGCTATAACAGCTTCAGCTCTTCTGGGAAGGCTGTCCACAAGGTTTAGGAGTGTGTTCATGGGAATTTTGGACCATTCTTCCAGAAGCGCATTTGTGAGGTCACACACTGATGTTGGACAGAAGGCCTGGCTCTCAGTCTGCGCTCTAACTCATCCAAAGGTGTTCTATGGGGTTGAGGTCAGGACTGTGTGCAGGCCAGTCCAGTTCATCCACACCAGACTCTGTCATCCATGTCCAAATGGACCTTGCTTTGTGCACTGGTGCACAGTCATGTTGGAGGAGGAAGGGGCCAGCTCCAAACTGTTCCCATAAAGTTGGGAGCATGGAATTGTCCAGAATGTCTTGGTCTGCTGAAGCATTCCCAGTTCCTTTCACTGGAACTAAGGAGCCAAGCCCAGCTCCTGAAAAACAACCCCACACCATAATCCCCCCTCCACCAAACTTTACACTTGGTACAATGCGGTCCCACAAGTATCGTTCTCCTGGCGACCGCCAAACCCAGACCCGTCCATCAGATTGCCAGATGGAGAAGCGCGATTGAAGGCGCCTCCACTGCTCTAGAGTCCAGTGGCGGCGTGCTTTACACCACTGCATCCGGCGCTTTGCATTGCACTTGGTGATGTATGGCTTGGATGCAGCTGCTCGGCCATGGAAACCCATTCCATGAAGCTCTCTGCGCACTGTTCTGGAGCTAATCTGA
This sequence comes from Sphaeramia orbicularis, assembly GCF_902148855.1. NCBI lineage: Eukaryota > Metazoa > Chordata > Actinopteri > Kurtiformes > Apogonidae > Sphaeramia > Sphaeramia orbicularis. The sequence continues at coordinate 38,386,399 of NC_043979.1, read as the reverse complement.
AGGCCACATGAAGTTTGGAGGTCTGTAGCGATTGACTCTGCAGAAAGTTGGCGACCTCTTCGCACTATGTGCCTCAGCATCCGCTGACCCCGCTCTGTCAGTTTACGTGGCCTACCACTTCGTGGCTGAGTTGCTGTCGTTCCCAAACACTTCCACTTTCTTCTAATACAGCTGACAGTTGACTGTGGAATATTTAGGAGCCCGGAAATTTCACGACTGGATTTGTTGCACTGGTGGCATCCTATCACAGTTCCACCCTGGAATTCACTGAGCTCCTGAGAGCGAGCCATTCTGTCACAAATGTTTGTAAAAGCAGTCTGCATGCCTAGGTGCTTGATTTTATACACCTGTGGCCATGGAAGTGATTGGAACACCTGATTCTGATTATTTGGATGGGTGAGCCAATACTTTTGGCAATATAGTGCAACTACCATAATAATAGATTATCAACCACACTATTATATATCAGTATCCATTTGAAATGTATATTACAGCAGTTTTTTTTATATAATAACATGCCTTTATCAAGCTAAGTACGGTAAAACTGGGGCTTTTAACGCCACACAACCAGATGGATACTGAATCGGCTTGTGAAATCTCCCCATCTGAAAATGCCAGGAGTAACAAAATGCCTTTTCCTCTTGTGACTCATACCAAGTTATGCTAGACTCAAATCATTATCTTAAACACAGTAAGTTGAATTGGCCAAACTCCCACATAATGGCAGAGTGTAAGCGCAAATGCACATCCTTACTCCCACTCACTGACTCTCACAATCTCAATGCATGCAGAGCCAAGCCACAGACACGGGCACACAGTCACACTCTCTGCCCAAAAAAAGAAAAAAAAAGAAAAACACACACACACACACACACACAGGCACACAAGCAGTTGTTCTGCCCCCGAGCTTGACTGAAAGCGAGAGTCTGATCAGAAAGCTGAGGCGGTGAGGGCCAGTGTCTGTGCCACTGAGCAATGGTGGTCCGTTCGCTCAAACTGCAGGTGTTACTAAGCAACTAAACGGGGGCAGAGAGAAGGCAGGGAGTTGGCTGCTTGTCGTAAAGCATAATTTCAGTCCCATCCTCTTCAAAGTGTCTCGGTCAGCCATCGGAAGAACAGCGAGAGAGACAGATCGCGGAGGCAGGAGATGCAAATACTTGGAACTTCAAGTCTAATCACATTAATTGGGATTTGCTGCACAGGTGCTGTTTGAGTGGATCTGTAATGAAGACCCTGACCGGTCTTCATTCATCATTTCCAATAAACCAGGCTTAATGAGCATCTGCACAATCTGGTATTAAACCTCAAATAAAAGGGATTTTGTGCACAGATAGAGCACGGGAACATACAGTCGCGGAAAGAATTATTAGACCACCAAAAGTAATCAAAAACAATGGTTATGCAATCAAGTGCTAACTCCTGTGCGTATCATGTGACTAAAACAGACAAAAGAAAACATGGAATGCCTAAAAGCAGTGTTTTTGGCAGTACAATGCAATAAATACTGATGTAAGAACTGAAGTGATTTTGGTTATTATCAAGAAAACCATGGAAAATGGATAGATATCAGCTCTGAAATTAAACTACTATGAGCTATTTTTATTGTTATCATGATATTTGTCCAAACAAAATGTACCTTTAGTTGTACCAGGCATTAAAATGAACAAGAAATTGAAGAAAACAAGGGTGGTCCAATAATTTTTTCCACAACTGTAGGTGTCAGTGCATTTGATCTAAAAACATGGCTGTAAATGGTCTTATAAATTGCTATAAATAAAGACACTATTAAATTTGACGATCCTAGTGTTTTTTCTAATCCGGACATTCAGGTTTTTCATGAATCTCAGTCTCATTCTAGGTTTCGTGTGTAACCCATCGTGTCCACGTGCATTACCAGTGGAACCTGCCCATTTAAACACATATAAATCGCAAATGATTTTGTTTAGAGTACATTTACTAACCTTAATGTCAACCTGGTTACTAATCCACTTGTTTTGGTCTGATTTTTGTCTTCTTCTGCTGTATGCAAAGCTGCTGAATACTTGAATTTCCCTCGGGATTAATAAAGTTTCAATCTATCTATCTATCTATCTATCTATCTATCTATCTATCTATCTATCTATCTATCTATCTATCTATCTATCTATCTATCTATCTATCTATCTATCTATCTATCTATCTATCTATCTATCTATCGTTGTACCAGGCATTAAAATGAACAAGAAATTGAAGAAAACGAGGGTGGTCTAATATTTTTTTCCCAGACTGTAGGTGTCAGTGCATTTATCTGGAAAACATGGCTTGAAATGGTCTTATATAGCGCTATAAATAAAGACACTGCGTTAAATTTGACGATCCCAGTGGTTTTTCTCATCCTGACATGTGAGTTTTTCATGAATCTCAGTCTCATTCCAGGTTTTGTGTGTAACCCATCGTGTCCATGTGCGTTACCTGCGGAACCTGCCCATTTAAACACATATAAATCGCACATGATTTTATTTAGATTTTATTTACTAACCTTAATGTCAACCTGGTTACTAATCCACCTGTTTTGGTCTGTTTTTTGTCTTCTGCTGTATGCAAAGCTGCTGAATACTTGAATTTTGGTCATTTTTTTAATCTATCTATCTATCTATCTATCTATCTATCTATCTATCTATCTATCTATCTATCTATCTATCTATCTATCTATCTATCTATCTATCTATCTATCTATCTATCTATCTATCTATCTATCTATCTATCTATCGTTGTACCAGGCATTAAAATGAACAAGAAATTGAAGAAAACGAGGGTGGTCTAATATTTTTTTCCCAGACTGTAGGTGTCAGTGCATTTATCTGGAAAACATGGCTTGAAATGGTCTTATATAGCGCTATAAATAAAGACACTGCGTTAAATTTGACGATCCCAGTGGTTTTTCTCATCCTGACATGTGAGTTTTTCATGAATCTCAGTCTCATTCCAGGTTTTGTGTGTAACCCATCGTGTCCATGTGCGTTACCTGCGGAACCTGCCCATTTAAACACATATAAATCGCACATGATTTTATTTAGAGTACATTTACTAACCTTAATGTCAACCTGGTTACTAATCCACCTGTTTTGGTCTGTTTTTTGTCTTCTGTTGTATGCAAAGCTGCTGAATACTTGAATTTTGGTCATTTTTTAAATCTATCTATCTATCTATCTATCTATCTATCTATCTATCTATCTATCTATCTATCTATCTATCTATCTATCTATCTATCTATCTATCTATCTATCTATCTATCTATCTATCTATCTATCTATCTATCTATCTATCTATCTATCTATCTATCTATCTATCTATCTATCGTTGTACCAGGCATTAAAATGAAAAAGAAATTGAAGAAAACAAGGGGTGGTCTAATAATTTTTTCCACGACTGTATTTTGTAACATGAATGAGGAGGCCAGCTTTGGAAAGTAAGCGTTCATACCATTGGAGATGTCATCACTGTCCTTCTTCCCGTCCTCTGCCGTAACCTAGAGGGACAGAGTGAGAGAGAGAGAGAGAGAGAGAGAGAGAGAGAGAAAAAAAAAAAAGCAAAGAGTGAGAGAGGCATGAACAGTGTGTTGCTGGTGGAGTAACACTGCCAGAGATACGCCTCCACCCTCTAGTGATTCAGTGCCAGCTGTGGTGTTGCACCGTTCTCACCGAACACAACCGGACAAGGGACGCGGTTTAATGTGACAAGGGCTGCTCCTCCCCTGGTAAAAACACCACCAGGGAATACCAGCTCTAATTTACTTGGACTGTCAGTGACAGATGAGGAGTTATTATGTTGTTTAGCATGCTATTTCTCTTAGAGGGAAATTACTCAACAGCTCTGATTTCATGCTCATCTGGACGACACAATGAAGAAATATACGTAGTTAATTAGTCATCATCAAGTCCCTCAGATACTATATTCTTCTGTATGAGTGCGACAGGAGATAAGATACTGAGCTCTGATAAAGGATGTTATGACTCCGTTGGCACAGCTACAGCCACGGAAAAAATTATTAAATAATCATTAGATAAAAAGCTGCTGTTATATAGATTTGAAATTAATACTGATATATAATAGTGTAGTTGATAATCTATTATTATGCTACTAAACCACTAAAATTTAACATAAATTAATTTTGTGTTGTATCAACCCTAAGAGTGAATTCTAAAGAAAAAATCATTAGACCACTCTTAATTTTCTTGTTCATTTTAACGCCTGGTACAACTAAAGGTACATTTGTTTGGACAAATATCATGATACCAGCAAAAACAGCTCATGAGAGTTTAATTTTAGAGCTGATATCTAGATATTTTCCACAGTTTTCTTGATAATAACCAAAATCACTTAAGTTCTTACATCAATATCTATGCCACTGTACTGTCAAAAACAGTGCTTTTAGGCATTCTATGTTTTCTTTTCTCTGTTTTAGTCACATGATACACACAGGAGTTAGTACTTGATTGCATAACCATTGCTTTTGATGACTTTTGATGGTCTAATAATTTTTCAGTGACTGTATATAGAATAATAAATAAAAATAGAACCGTAAAGTACTGCTTACATTTGTATCCGAGTACAGTACTCACCGTAAAATAATCTTTTTTATTATTTATTACCTAAATCATTATTATTATTAGAACCTTTATTTAACCAGGAAAAAAGCTAATTTGAGTAAAAATATTTTTAAAACACAATAAAAGTCAGTTCTAAAACTATACACAAAACACCAAAATAAGAACATACATGTAAAACACCCCCATTATTTTAAAAGGTACTAAAAAGTATACAACAAATACTAAATAGTTGGAAAAGAGGGGAAAATGCTAATTAAAAATAATGCAGAAATATTAAAAATAGTGCTGTCAAACGATTACAATTTTTCATCAGATTAGTCACGATTAAAAGTCCTTTTATGGCATTGTACTGACAAAAACAGTACTTTTAGGCATTCCATGTTTTCTTTTCTGTCTGTTTTAGTCACATGATACACACAGGAGTTAGTAATTGATTGCATAACCATTGTTTTAAATGGTCTAACAATTTTTTTCCACAACTGTAGGTAGCTTTCATGTCCCAATTTTTGTTGTATTTTTGGCCCCGATATTTTATTAAAAATTCATTATTTTTGGGATTGCTCAGAGTAATAGTATAGATTGTTTGGCATTTATCTGAGGTCATAATTAGGTACATCCTGGGGGGAAACATATCTAAATTTCTCTTTTATTATTGGGTCTAAAAAGCTGGAAAAGTGGCAGGTACCAAAATGAACCCAGTTTCATAGAAGCACCCATTTGTGTAATAACACTTTGTCATATACCTTGAAAACATCAACAAATTAGCACTTTTCTCATTTGTTTTCCAATTAATCTTATGAAAATACTTAACATTTAGCACAAACAGATACTCATTTATTCCCTCAGCTATCAGGCTGTTTAATGCTAGGAAGTGACTGAAGGTGATTTGATTTGCTATTTATTGTGTTTGTATTTTTTTTTAGCATCTTAGTCATTTCACTGTTGAATTTATTGCCCGGTTGCTGTTCTGTGAGTACTTACAGGTGAATGTGTATGTGGCTGTCATATGCTGCTATGAATGTTTTGCATTTGTTTGTTTGTCCCTAATTGTTTTTGATGACTTTTGATGGTCTAATAATTTTTTCCGCAACTGTAGGTTCAAATGCACAAAATGCCACACTTGCATGAAGTAGCCAAACTTCCTCTTCTTGATAAAACAGATAATGTGCAACATTTTACATAGATCTGAACAACAATTATGGTTTTGTATGGTGAGACTTCAATACAACCCCAGCCAAGACTCTGATGAGTCAGAGAATGTGTGTTTTTGGTGTGTGTGCGAGTGTGTGTGTGAGTCACCACTCATTTGAATAAGTGCCCAGACAGACAGAATGAGGCATTGTGATTGGAAGCCCTACTTGACCTCCTCTCCAACAATACAGCAGCATTTCCACTGAAACTACGGCATAAATGTGCATATTAGTGATCACAACTTCAACTCCAACTCTAATCCAAGCTCCGTGGTGCTGTATTGTCTGCCTTTCATCTGATAACTCGCCTTGAGTGCAGTAATAGGATGGTGAAATAGATTTTACATATAAAAAGACACTTTTTCCAAAGGTTCATTAGGTTGATGGATGGAATAAGGAGACTTTGTTGAACCCGTAAAGATTTTTGTGGCAACTTACAAATAAAGGTTTCTGTACATTTAACCTTTCTTAAGTGATTTATCACCATTGGAAATCAGGTATCGTCCTAGTTTTAATTTAGTGACCGTTCATAAATTCAGGGTAAATTCAAAGCTTTTTCTGTCAATCAAAGAAAGCTGAAGAAAAAGTGTTTTCTCAGGTAAATAACTGACGGTAAAATAATTGTCTACAACGACTGTCATTTGTCAAAGTGCATGGGTTTTACTGGAGAATCAATTTTGCAAGAATTCACAGTGTTTCCATGTTTGCAACAAAGCCCCGAGCATCCAAATAAGACGCATATGAAAAGCTGAGAAACTGTATTTTAACTGATTTATTTAAATGTATTTCAGCATTAGTGGTTCAACACAAGAACATATAGGTTAATTAATTTATTTATTTACTGGATGTTTGATTTTATTGAATGTTTTGATTTTATTGGATGTCTTATTTATTGCTATTCTTACTTTTATTTATTTATTTTTTTTTGCACTGAAGTGGGTAAGCTCTTCACAGTTTTGCTGTATAGCCATTGTACAATGACATTCAAAATCTATTCTATTACCCACACATACTTCAGATTTCTGTAAGGACCATTCAGCACTGCACTTGTATTATATTGAGAAAGCTCCAATAAAAAGATCTTGATAAAAGAAAAAAAAGTGAAAATAAGAATATGATATTAGTCCTAGACAATAAACTCTGATATGAACAGAATTGCATAAATCTATCTATAATTATTTTTTTAAAAAATTCTATTCTATTCCTCCTGTCGGTGCCCCTGACCACAGTGCTCATGAAGATCTGGAGTTGGTACCTGAGCGCCGTCAATAGCAGCTCATGTCTCCTAATATGTCACATGCTAATGCTAATGCTAGGTGCTGTGCATGGGTTAAAATGGTTAAAATACAGAGACTGAATTTTCCTACTGGGATAATAAAGCAAGTTGACCTTAAAATCTCTTAAAATTTAAGATGTTGGTGGCTGTTTAGGGCTTTGAGGGTTAATTTTTGCTCTAAATGCTAACTTTGACGGAAGCATTTCCATAAACACCACAATTAACACAGATTTTTTCATACTCAATAAATACAAAAAAACTCAATAATCTACCAGTAGCTAATTACAGTTGAAATGGGACTACAGAACAAGGAAATCCATTGATCTCAAATGGCAGATTAGACTTTGGGAATTGTAGTTCTCTAGCGCAAATTAACTAAAACCATATTAAAGGCTTTGGTGATTTAGTGATTATAACATTCCAAGCATATCTGAAGAGAAAATAGCAGGTTTGTGGACCACTCAGGGTATTAGGGACATCATGTGACGCTACAACCTTCTTTTATCCAAAGAGCTGAGAGAGGTTCATTCTGTTGGCTAGGATTGACAGAAATAGAGAGGGGGTCAAAAAAAGCACAAAAAAAAAAAAAGAAAAACCTTCTCACTTGATGTACAGTCCCCTCAGCACGTGACTCAACATGTGCTTGTGGAGAGCCGAAGCACACGCATACACACATACGGTATAAACGCAGCACACATATGACACATACAAAAAAAAAAAAAATGATCTGCATGAGTACATGGGCGCACACACATCAAACGACACATCAAATTAGCGTGTCCATACTGCCCTAGCCTAACCGCTCTATAACTGGTCACAGTTACACAAGAGGGCGATTAATATGAACTCTATTTTTTCCCTGTATGCTAGGAGTGAAGTGTAATAATGAACCCCCAGGAGATGCAGACACTGATGGCTCACCATCTAATTGCAATGCTTTTTTCATCAGCACAGTACATGACCTCTCCCTGTATGAAAACCCACGCGCCCCGTTCATCATAGCCACACCAGAGATTCCTATTTTTCACTGTCTCTGCCTCTGCTTTTATCTCCGTCTAGCTAACCCTTTGTTTCTATTTTCCATTTGTTGTACTTTCTTATTCCTTACACTTGTCCTATGTTTGTCTCCATCCCTATCTCCGTCTGTGTGTCTCCCTGCTGCTGCTCTGAACCCCACCCCCCCACCATCCACCCACCCACCCCCTCATCAGCCTTCCCTCGCTGGTTCCCTCTTTAGTGCAGATGTGCCCCTGGTCAGTGGTGGCCTGGCTGGGAGACAACAGAAGTGACTTTGAGACTGGGGGATGGCAGCCTTGTTGTCACTGACACACAGAGATACTCTGATGAGCCTTCAACTGCGGACTTCCAGCGTAGACAGAGGGGCGAGGGAACATGGAGGAAGAAATAATGTGAGGAAATAACAAGAAGAGGCAATAAAATTATGCAGGCAGAGACTGCTATCTTGGTTTTCCATGGCCTTCTTGACTCTAACTGTGAGGTATTTTAAGATACTACTGAAAAAATTGTATTACTTAGGGCATTACAGATCCTCACAGCATATTTAATGAATGGCTTGGGGTTAAGGCAATTAATTGCAGTTCTCTATTCAACATAAGGCTGTTCTGTTAAAAGTAAAACACACAAATTTGGAGTAAATAAATTAATTCTTTGCCCTGGGAGACAGCAGTCATTCTATATGTACCTCTGTTTTGTCAGCGCTGTTTGGTGAATTACTGGTGCATTCAGCTGCATCAGGCTCGAGGCCCTCTCGCAATTCAGTCTCCTCTCTCTCAGCAATAGACACCAGGGGGGATCCATAGGAACGCTTCCTCTGAGCATTCTGCGTGGCCTCTCTGACACACAGAGACACATATACAAGTAACGTTACAGTACGTGCACATACATGCACCACATTATAATCACAGCACATATGCATGTCATGGTATAACACATTTAGAAGTAAACCCTATCATCCACCATGAGTCATGCATGTCACATTATGAACATCGAATGACACTAGAAGAGAATTGCTACCACAACACTGCCTTAATCTGTGATTTGTTTTAAGCTTATGAATGTGGGGAAGTGTTTCTGTTTCAGGGAAAAAGTGGAAATAAAAAGAGGAGGACATAAAACTGAATAGTGATAATGTACTTTATTAATTCTCAAATGGAAGCTGTTCCCCCACAGAGTTACGAGCCTATGGGGCAGATTCATGCCAATCTGAAAGCCTGAACCAGAACTGTTCGGCTAAATGAGCGAACGAGCAGCAGACGGAAAAGATTTAACTCATTTAAATTTGCAGTTTTAGATCATTTCAGAGTACACACAGTTCTGAGGCTGGGTCACTGCCGCTCTTGACACGGTGGGAGAGAAAAGGGCTGGAAACCTCGATGAACTGTTCCGGTCTCGACAAAGAGTTCTCTGCAGAAAGAGGAGGGGGGGGGAAGCACATTATTGCAACACTCGTTTTCACACTCTGACTTTTATTATTTATTTTTTTTTTACTGCATTTTCTGTTTTCCACTCAGAGATCAGCTGATGTCAGATATGCCCGAGCCAGCAGCTATTTTCAATTCTAAAATACTGTAGCTAACCTAGTCCTATTTTCATTTCGGGATGCAGTACTGCCTGCCCTCTGTACTGGAGGTTCTAAATCTCCTGCATTAGCACTCGCTTTCTTTCTACTCATATTTATTTATGACATTCACCTACTCTATCAGATAATTTGTGCTTCTCTGTGTGTTTGATTTCCTCCCCTGCATGCATCCTCCCCCCTATTGTCTAAAATGCCTGGTTACCCCTTCACCTCTTTTCCTTTCCAAATTCGATTTTATCATATTTTATTTCCGGCCTCCTCCTCCTCCTCCAGAATTTCACTCACTCCGAGGTTCATCAGTGACCACGATCTTCTTGCGAGGGCGGATGAGTTTCCACTTGGGCACAGGTGGAGGTTTGGGTGGTGGTTCTAGTGGGCATGCCCGGGTCCGAGTCAGCAAGACGATGTGACTGTACATCAAGGACAGACTGTACTGACGTAGGAACTCCGAAGAATTAGCCTGCATGCCCAAACACACACACAATGCAAAGAAATATCAACATATGAAGCTGCAATGAACATGTACTGTAACACCATAGTCAACTCTACAGGTAAATGAAGTAAACTGTTAAATTGAATTACTGTACGTTCAAAGATCAGAACATGAAGGTGTTATATACACCTCAAGCAAATGATACCATGGAAACTGTCCTCCAATCAGATTTAGTATCGGTGTAAATAATAAACCAAGTGAAGCCTGTTGAGGAAAAGCATCCAACTAGAACACAACATGCCCCCAGATCATAAGCACTGCAGTGTTTCATCTCCATCACCCTCTGTTGTGATGGGGCTTCAGAGCATTCTATATAATACTGTGACATGACAGAAGTGACAAATACAGAAGATACATGGCAATGCAACAAAACACACATTATGTTTGTTCAAATTTAGGCTGAAAAAATATTTATGAGACTTCATCATTATTCACAACATTATTATGATGTGATAGAATAACATATGTACCATCATAATAATAATTGTGGGCCAAATATGGGAAAAAAAAAATCTGTCAAATATTTACTTTTTCAAATCCTACATGTTACATAATACATGTTTGGCTCATAAACAGCCAAACACATGATCACTAAAAATAGGCTGTACCTGCCTCTTGCTGATATGCGACCATAGTGTACTTTTATTTTTACTTTATTTAGTGCTACAGCTGTTATATATAGTATAGATTCGTGCCTTGTGTTGGATTTTATATTTTATTCTTATTTTATTGTATTATTTATTTTTTTATGCAGTTTGTTTCTACTTTTAGGCTATCTTTTTAAGAGATTAAAATTAACCCTGTTTTATGTTTTTTGTTGATTAATGTGCACAACCCTGTCAAATAAAGCAGTGATTACAAACACAAACAAGTGGTACCAGGCACAACAAACCCCGCCCCCTGCACGTACTGTAGTTTATTTTGGCATTGATCCAGCTGATGTCATCATGTCTATGCATGTGCTGATGTCAGCATATTAACTGCCTCTATACATGTGCCGAGTTTGAAGTAAATTGAAACAAAATTGATGTTTTTATAGACATGTGAAATTTCGCCCATTACAAGTAAATGGGAGAAGAAAAAAGATTTTAAAAATTCATAAAAAATTTAAACTTTGACCTACTTTTCGTAAAATATAATCACATCTATTCTGGATCACTGGCAATCTACAGGGTGACACAAAAAAACGGGAACTTTTTAACAATCCAATAAAACCAAGAGTGATGGAAGAAAAATATTTTATTCATAGTAATTGAAACCTTTAAACATGCCATTTAAGAAACAATGATGGAATTTTCATTTTTTAAAAATTACAGGGTGACCCAAAATAACGGGAATTTTTGAAGTGCGTATTGGCAGACATGAGCAAGTGGCAGCACTGCGAGACAGTGACCTTGAGCAAGTAAACACACCCCCATTTTAGTAACCATTGGCGGCTGTGCGAGAATTGTTCGGTAACCGTGTGATCTCAAGATTCGGTAACGTTCCCTGGCCCCCTAGATCACCAGATTTGTCCGTTTGTGATTTTTTCTTGTGGGGCTATCTCAAGAGTAAAGTGTACACGACTCGACCAAGAACTCTGGATGAGTTAAAACAGAGAATTCAGGATGAAATTCACAGTATCCCAGCTGAGATGTTGCAGCGGTCAATGAGGAATCTCAACAGCAGATTTCAAGAATGCATTCGTACAGGAGGACGCCATCTACAGGAAGTCATTTTAAAAAAATGAAAATTCCATCATTGTTTCTTAAATGGCATGTTTTAAGGTTTCAGTTACTATGAATAAAATATTTTTCTTCCATCACTCTTGGATTTATTGGATTGTTAAAAAGTTCCCGTTTTTTTGTGTCACCCTGTATAAACCAAATTTGGTATGAATTCAACCAGTAGTTTTGCTGCTACAGACATGTGAAATTTCACCCATTATAAGTAAATGGGGGAAAAAAAGATTTTTAAAAAATTCATAAAAATTTGAAACTTTACCCATTTTTCCCAAAATGTAATGAGATCAATTCTGGGTCACTGGCAATCTATAAACCAAATTTGGTGTAAATTCAACCAATAGTTTTGCTGCTAGAGTGTTAAACAAACAAACCGAACCTTTGCCTTCCCTTGGGGGGTCGGGGTAAAAATGAAATAAAGAATGTCTCCAAGTAGATGAACCTTAAATGGATTATTTCTACCATCGATTCACCTCACACAGTAGGTCTTCCTCTTGACCTCAACCATATTATGCAGAATTACATTACACTTTAATTCTAATGGATGCAAATACGCCTCGTAACAGTATAACTAATGTACAAAACATGTATTAAATTAGCAAGTGTTTATATAAAGCCAACAAGGGTGAATAAATTCAGAAATGTCATACCATTTGGCCAAACTCCGAGGACTTTTTATGCAGCTGAAAAGGGTAGTAGCCGGCACACACCACAATCTCGGGGGGGTCTGAGAAGCACAGAATCGGAAGGTAAACCTAATGTCATGTGCAAACTCAGAAAAGCATACAACACAACATGAATATGCATAGGAATATAAACCTACATGAGTCAGACACTGTAAATGTTTTATAGCACATTCTTATTACTATACTACCGCTACATCCCGTGGCCATCAAAAGTTGATGAACAAAAACTAAATATGGTAAATTTGCCACCCTGGGGTCATATCATACTATCTATGGGTATAAATAAGGCAATGAGACGGTATCAAGGTTGTCTGTGGAAGACCTGGTCCTCTTATGGTGCATCATATAAGAAGCATATAGGCCAGAAGACATGGAAAATCAATTTAAAGGGCCCTTGTGAAGAGAGAAGAGCGCTGGTTGAGTTATATATAATAAAGGCTACACATTAAGAATTGAACACAGAAGTGGTTCTCACACTACGCAGTGATTTATGCGTTCTGATTTATGCATTTCATTGGAATAAAACAATGGGAAGTGACACAGTGAGAGAGGAAGAATGTGTAGATGCGTTTGCAAGAGCAATCTGAGGCATTTCCCTAAAGCATAAATGTTTTGAATTAATACCACTTTGTGTATGCATGTCATCACATTATGTTAATCTCCAACACTTTAATTATTGTAAACAAGTGGGATTTTCAGAAAGAGCGAGGGACAGATTACTGTCAAGAGCAGGTGGGTGAATATGACAGCGAGATGCAAAGAAAGACGGTTCACACTGCAGCTAAGTCACAAAATGTCATTATTTTTGCGTTTTGTCTTCAAACACTGCTTTATAACTTGATTAAAAAACATGCTTTTCACCATATTCTGACTGCTAGGACTTTTTTCTTATGCCAGAGGTCCAGAATGTTGGTGTTATGACCATAATGATCAACACAGATTGGTTTGAGTCTTGTTTTTTGTTTTTTTTTGTCTGTCTGTTTTTTATGGTGGCCCAGAGAGGCAATAGCCCAAAAAAATTATACATTATAAGAAAAAAAAAAAAAAAGAGATTGTAATTTATTTAAAAAGAAGAATCAGAAAAATAAATGTACCCCTTAAATAAAATACACTTGCATGAAAAAAAAAATCTCCTAAAAAAAACAAAAAAACACAGCAACTTTTAACTAGAAAAAAATTTGTACAAAGAAATAAAATAAACTTGTATGATTTTTTAAAAAAAATAAAATAATCTACTCAAATAAAATAGACTTTTACAAAAAAAGGGTCTCAAAACATTATACATTCATAGAAAAAAAGAGTGTTTGAAAATATAAAACTTCATAGTATAATTTTTTGATGTTGCTCAATTTTATTTTGAGACACTTTTTTTAATAGAAGTCTATTTTATTTGAGGAGATTATTTTATTTGAAAAAAAATCATACAAGTTTATTTTATTTCTTTGCAAAATTTGTTTTTTTTTTTTTGGAGATTTTTTTTATGCAAGTGTATTTTTATTTAAGGGGTATATTTATTTTTCAGATACTTCTTTTTAAATAAATCACAATCTCTTTTTTTTATAGTGGATAATTTTTTGGGCTGTTGCACCTCTGGGCCATCGCAGTTTTTTGTATTTGTGTGCATTTGTTTTCTTCTTTTGCCGTTTCTTTATTTGCAGAGCATTTGATGATTATGTATGTGTTTTTGTTTCTTGCAACGCATTTTTTCATTTGCACCACGTTCCTCTTTTTGTACCTCGTTGAGACTTGTGTTTGAGTTTGTAAATTTGCATCGTTACAGTATTTCCAGCTGTTTTTTCAAACTGAGACACATTGGGCCGTTGCAATGTATTTGGCCCTTGTCGGCCACAGTAGAAAAATGATAAGGTTGTTAAAAAAAAAAAAAAAAAACAGATTTTCATTTTTCGAGCAAATTTGAAACATATTTAAGATATTTCTCTTTGAATTTTCAGATTTCCAAAGATATTTTCTCTAAATTTAAAAAGGTACAATCTCACTAAAACCTAGCCTCTTGACCTGAATTAACTTCACGCTACCTTTTCTGAGGACACGTCTCCATCCTGCTTTCATCAGATAACCACACTTGCCTTCGGAGGCTCTTTTGCCCTGCGGGAACACCAAATAATTCACCCTGCCACTGCTCCCTCTGCTGGTTTATTTATTGTCCACCATACACGCAATAGCCCTCAATGCGCTCCATAATGCATGAGCATGTGGAAACAGGAAGTGATGCTTGAAACAACAGGAAAGACCACCGGCGACTGATGCGAGGATGCAGAATTTGAGGTGTTTCACACTATGGCGAAATAGTGAATAAAGAACTAGAACTGGTAAAAAAAAAAAAAAAAAAAATACAATGAGGGCTGCATATGTATTAGCATCATCACTGCTACGAGTGAATGGAACCATTGATAAGTGCAAGTTTCTGTAGGACAATGAAATATTCATTCATGCTCCACACAAGTTGAATTATGGATGCAGGAGGGGGAAAATATAGATTGTGCATTCACATTCATTTGTACATATACACAGTGTGCGCGCACAGACGTGAGGCATTTGTAATACGGTAGACAGTTTATCATTTTGAAACATCCTGCTCATTACTTAATAAAATGAGCACTAAAGCTATTCAGTGCAAAGAAATGATTACAGCCTAATAGATGCACGACTTAATTGACTCACTCGATTAAACGTGCAATCTGAGGGTGTAATTGAAATGTATGTTTGTGGATGTGTGTGTAGCTGTTGTGTTCCCGCCTGTGTGTGTGTGTGTGTGTATCTGTGTGTCTGACAGTGGAATACTTCTGACCTTTGCTTTTCTCCGGCTCTAGGAGCTGGTTGTTGCTTTCATTTAGGCTCGAGTCTGCACTTTGAGGCTTTGACTCCGGCTCACTTTCATCCGGGTGGGTTAATTTGAGAATGGTAGCTTGTAAGAAATCCCACATTTTTTCCAGGTTTGTGGTCCTGAGGGGATGGGAGCAAAAAAAAAAAAAAATCTGTTAGAGGCAACAGGAGACAGCAGTGATTATCTGAAAGTGTTGTCTGGACAAATAAAAGTTTCCCACATGCAAACCCTGTTCAAACTCACCGTTTGTCAACTACAGCTGCAGAAATATCACAATGTAAACAAAGGAGACTGAGCAATGACATGAAAAAGAGGAAGTGAGCAAAGATGCGAGGCTAATAACACTGGTCTACAATGCTTTTTTTTTTTTTTTTTTTTAAGAAATGATCTGCCCTCAGACATTAAATGCGCTAAACTTTCTAGGTAACACTGGTTATTGTTTGCAAGGAACCATGGGCAGAACAGAGAGGAAGCTACAGACGGAAAGACAGGAATTTATTTCCTCAGATACCGGATACAAAATACAAATAGCAATAATCAGAAAAAAAAATCTGCAAATTGGATCTGATTAATCCGACACGGCAACTAATCAGTGCATCCGTATAAGAAATCAATCAAGTATGAAACTGGAGTCAACACACAAGTGGCTGTTTTCCAGGCTCTCTGTAAGCCTGATTTATGGGCCATCTCAACACACTCAGGCTGACAGCAGTGGGTTTTCTGCCCATTATTTCAACTCATTGTTATCAGAAACAGTACGGTTAATCTTTATGCATGATTGGAATAAAATGCATAGAGAATAATGCAAACTTACTTCCCTTTCAGTGTAAATGACCATCTTACCTATTTTGTCCTGATGCTATTATTCTTAATGCAGGGGTGTCAAACTCATTTCTTCCAGGGGCCGCATTCAGCGAAATTGGATCTCAAGTGGACTAGACCACTAAAGTAATAGCATCATAATATATAAATAATGACAACTTCTTCTCTTTGTTTTACACTGCAAAAATCCAAATCTTATCAAGTGTATTTTTGTCATTTCTAGTCAAAATATCTCATCACACTTAAAATAAGACATAATCACCTCAGTAAGATATAAGAACTTATTTTTAGACAATAGAGCTTGAAAATCTTATTTCAAGAAATCTTACCAAGATAATTCTCACTTGTTCCATTGGCAGATTTTTTGCTTGAATTAAGGAAAAAAAAATCTTGAATTAAGCAAAAAATCTTGGATTAGGCAAAAAAAATCTTGAATTACGCAAAAAAATTCTTGAATTAAGCAAAAAATTTTGAATTGAGCAAAAAAAAAAAATCTTGAATTAAGCAAAAACATCTGCCAATTGAACAAGTAAAAATTATCTCGGTAAGATTTCTTGAAGTAAGTTTTTTTTGTTTAATTCAAGATTTTTTTTGCTTAATTCAAGATTTTTTTGCTCAATTCAAGATTTTTTTTTTGCTTAATTCAAGATTTTTTTGCTCAATTCAAGATTTTTTTCTTAATTGAATAATTTTTTCCCCTTACTTCAATAATTTTTTTTTTAGCTTAATTCAAGATTTTTTTTTGCTTAATTCAAGATTTTTTGCTTAATTCAATAATTTTTTTCCCTGAATTCAAGATTTTTCTTTCTTAATTCAAGATTTTTTTTTCTTAATTCAAGATTTTTTTTTGCTTAATTCAAGCAGAAAATCTGCCAATCGAACAAGTGAAAATGATCTTGTAAATTTCTTGAAATCAGATTTTTGAGATCTATTGTCTAAAAATAAGTTCTTATATCTCACTGAAAAGTTACTCTTTAGGTGATTTTGTCTTATTTTAAGTATGAGATATTTTGACTAGAAATGAGAAAAATACACTTGGTAAGATTTTGATGTTTGCAGTGCAGTGCAACAAAAAACATTAAATTATGATAATATTTACATTCACAAACTATCCTTTAACATAAAACATGTGAATCACCTGAAAAAAATTAATTTTGTAAGAAAAATAAGTGCAGTTTTAACAATATTACGCCTCAACTTATCATTTATACATGTGCATTATGCACAATGTTACAAAAACATGTGGTAACAGGCAGAATATTGGTAAAAAATTTGGAGTTTGGAACTTACATAAGAAAAATTTTTCATTCAATTTCTCATTTGTCCAGGTCATTGTTGTTCTTGGTAGTTCTTTGAGGTTCAACTGGACTAGTTTTGCTTCAAAAGAGCAAAACTAGTCCAGTTGAACCTAGAAAAATGGAGTTGGTACTCTTTATAGGTTATTATGTTATCAGTTCTCTTAAACTCTTAAATAATGCGTTCTAAATTAACTTTAAAATCACGTTATCGCTGATGATTTTAATGTCTATTTTGGTTTTTAATGTTAATGTTTTTTTATTTTAACTGTCTCACCTTAAATGTATTTTTATGCCTCTCCTGTGATGCTTTTATGTTTCATGTAAAGCACTTTGAATTGTGCTTTACATGAAATGTGCTATACAAATGTATTTATTTATTTATTTAATAGGGACAGTGCATATTAATGAACATCTACAACAATTGCAGCTGTAAATATGCCAGATTGTAGCAGCAGTGCTAATTTCCATCTGTAGTCCCTAGGCAGGTGAAAGGAAAGACAGTTGACAAAAAGGCAAAATATTGTAAAAGACATCATAAAATGACAGTAGACAGAAATACAAAACATCCTAAAACACACAGAACAACGCAGTGAGGATGATCTACTGATGGTCACAGGCTTGGTTTTCCTTCATCCAATGTTTAAGTTGTGATTTGAAGGAGGCATATGATTGTGAGTTTCTTATGTTGAGTGGTAAACTGTTCCAATATTCAGTCCCAATGACTGAAAGTGTAGTTTGTCCAAAAGTAGTGCACCTGCGTGGCACCTCACAGTCTCCTCGAGCTGTGACCCTGGTGACCATCCCACTGACAGAGCGGGATTTGATAAAATCTGTCAAGGGAGGAGGGGCAAGTCCATGCAAGACTTTAAATATCAGGCAAGCATTTTTAAAATTCACAAAATTATTAAAATTAAGAAATTTATATTTATCTAAAACAATGCAGTGGTGAAAATTAAATTTTTTTTATCAAATATTTTTATGGCTTTTTTAAAAAGTAAATAAACTTGCCTTGCCTTTACTTTAGATCATATTGGTCTGTATATGGAACCTGAATTAAACCTGAGTCTGACACCCTTGATTGTCAATATCTTCAGTGTAATTTTTGCAGATCGGACCTTTTGTCGGGCTGGTTTTGGTCCCTGGGCCGCATGTTTGAGACCCCTGTTCTCACGTGTTGAGAATGTGAAAGTCTGCAAGAACATTTTGCATTGTGATTTGTATCTCCAGCTCTTACTACAGACACTGGTTCAGATGTAGTTTAAATAACAGCTGGTACTTTACTATTTGTGGTAGGTCTTCCTTCAACAAAATGCAAAACAACCAACAAGCAGTCTCTTATACAGCAGCTGATAATAATGCACCAGAGAATAATGACAAAAATAGTCATGTTCTTCTTCTTTTTAACTGTTTTTTCTGTGGTACATCTATTCTGTGCTTACTCTAAGTGTCAGTCAGAACATTGAATACAATGCGCGTTTTTTTTTTTTTTTATCAATGATTAGCACACCACCATAGCGTCATAATTAAACACCGCAGTAGGAGATGATGTAAATAAAAAGTGAGAGTGTGTTTGTGTGTGTGTGGCTGAGTGTGTACAAGGCTGGATGTGTCATGAATCAATCTGAAACACAAACACAGCCATGCACGCACTGCCTGTATGTGTTGATAGATTCCCCAGGCGATCTGCTAACAGCGGCTAACCTGCTGGGCTGCAGAGAATAGGTCTCCCTGGGCCCGGCTTCACTCCAGAACAGTGTTGCCCCATTAAAGCTCCATCACTGACAAGCTGAGATGCTCTACACCGTCTTCTTACCTCTTCGTAACATGTCTCCTTGTTTACACTGTAGACCTCAGTCGTTTTCATCCAAAAGAAAGATACACTTGTTTGCGTGATGTTACTACTGGACGCTAGGGATGCAAATTATCGGTTTATTCATTAATCACTAGTTGGTTGACCTTTTGTCGATTGATTTATGATTAATTGATTAGTGGCGATTTTCCTGAGAACCTGAGTTTCTCTTTCAATAGGGTCTATAAGAATAAAAGCTAAATATTGTTGATATAATTAAATTAAATAATTAAAACCAATCTTTTCTCCTTGGCTTTTGAAACCATGTGAGATGCTTGAATGTATTATTTTTATTCTATTGTTTTTATTTGGTAGTGGTTTATTGTTATGTTTTTTTTTTTGTTTTTTTTTTTTTTTTAAATTGTATGGCTTTTTATGCATTTTTTAAAAAAATCTATTCTTGTATTTTATTCTTTTATTTGGGTTTTATTTATTGTTCTGTACAGCACTGTTTTCTTTTTTGTACAGTTCTATGTCTTTTAATCAATTCTGTATTTTATTCTTTAATTTTGGTTTTAATTATTCTTCTGTATTCTTCCACTTCGGCCCACTGCAGTTGTTTTAAACTGCTTTACAAATAAAGTTGGACTGGATGGGATTGGATATACTTCATGAAAAAAGCATTTCATATTCCTTAACCCATAAGGACCCAGTGTGACATTTGTGTCAGCTACCAAATACATTTTTCTCCATACTTAACCGTCCTTAAGTGATTTATCACCATTTATTGTAATATTATCGTCTGTGTTTTGTGTTTTTTCAGTGAAAATCAGGTATTTTCCTACATTTAATTTACTAATCATGTAGATGTTCATAAAACCTCAGAGTACAGTTGAGTGAAGAAAAAGTGAAACTGAAGAAAAAGTTACTTTTCCAGTAAAATCTATCATTAACTGAACATAAACCAAACAGTTCCATCCACTGTCATCGATTCAACTCAATGAGTTTTACTGGTGAATCAGTGTTGTAGAAGATGACGGTGTTTCCACAGAGCCTCTGAACGTCCAAATGGGTCATATTTGATGATCAAGAAAAGATGAAAAACTGTATTTTACACCAATTATTTACATGTATTGATAGGATTACTGGTATAGAAATGATTAAACATTTTAGATCAGTGGATGCTTTTGGTTGCCGATTGGTGTTTGGGTCTTTAAGGGTTAAGAGTCTGGTTTCAAACAGCTCTAAATGTAAAGTGTCATGAAATAACTTTTGTTATAATTAGGCGCTATATAAATAAAACTTGATGGATTGATTGATTCATTGATTGATTGTGTTGTTTGGTTTGGGGTCTATTTTCTAAGAAATTGTAGAACAGTGATATCAGAAACAGAGAAAACCAAAGAAAAAGTGACTTTTACGGCCAAGATATCAATAACTGAATGTAAAACCAAGTGTCTCCATCCACTGTCATTGATCCAACTCTATGGGTTTTACTGGTGAATCAATGTTGTAGAAGATGACAGTGTTTCCATAGTAACTCCAGAGCCTCTGAACGTCCAAATGGGTCACATCTGATGACCATGAAAAGATGACACACTGTATTTTACACAAATTATTGACATGTATCGGTAGGACTCGTGGATCAACAGGTATTACATATTTTACATCAGTTGATGATTTTGGTCACCAGTGGATGTTTGGGTCTTTACTGGTTAAGAGTCTGGTTTTGAACAGCTCTAAATATAAAGTGTCGTGAGATAACTTATTATGATTTGGGGCTATATAAATAAAATTTGACGAATTGATTGATTGTGTTCATAAAAATTCCGTTTCCTAACTACTTTAATCCACTGAATGACCAAGTCTGAACATCATTTGCTTTTTTCTTCACTGGTGACACAGACATATTCCGAGACGACAATGCCAGGATTCATCAGGCTCATTGGGCTTGTGCGAGCGTGGTTCAGGGAGCATGAGTCATCGTTTTCACACATGGATTGGCCAACGCGGAGTCCAGACCAGAACCCCATTGAGAATCTTTGGGCTGTGATGGAGTAGACTTTACACAGCGCTCCGACTCTTCATCATCAATGTGACATTTATCGTGACATTGCACCAGCAGTATATGCCATAAACGAGGCCTCAAAGAATATGTCCTGTAATCAAAGCTAGAAGTGGTCCTGTGAAATATTGTGTTCGACTGGGGAGTGTATATGCTCATGTTTTAGGGCATGTGAGTGTGTAGGAGTTGGGAAAGAAAGAAGTGTGTGTCTGTGTGTGTGGAGTAATCTGGTGAGGACATTACTTTATAGGACTGATTTCTGGAAGCCAGCCGGTGAGAGCGTGGATGAAGGTGAACTCGCCTACCTCTCCGCAGACCTCTAATAATACGCTGGAAGATAAACACAAAAACAACAGCGACGGTTAAAAGAACAAAGAAACACAAAACACTCATATCAACATTTGACGAACCTCAGACAGAACTTGTAAGGTTGCGGTTTCAATTACGAAAAAAAAAACAAAAAAACAAAACAGTACACAATATGCTTTCCCTTCAGCCGTTTTAAGTCCTGGGAGTGCAGTTGCTAGGAAACTAACAACAAATGGATATTAAATTGTTCTCGTGTCCTCTTTCTCTGACATATCGAAAGGATGTGTGTTTTCACTTTTCCTTTTACACGGAGCTGCAGAATGACATTTAACTTGGATGAACTCTAGCACGTTTTAAAAGCTCCTGTGTAGTCATAAATATTAACTCAGCGGACTCTTCAAATGGACACTTTTAATAATCATAATCAACTAGTACCTTCATCCACCTATCTCCATGAGTTAATGTCAAGGAAAAGGGCTCTGCTTAACTTCTACAAAGAGAAATATATTGCACAATGGAAACTTAATTGCGATTCCGGAGCTGCTTTTTAAGAATGTAGGTATGCCAGCGTGAATATATTCATTCAGACCCTTTTTTTTTTGGTTGAAACAGATGGCTGCAGCACTCTAATTGGTCCTCTTGGGATGTGTGGCAACTTATTCCACTCCATTGTCAAGATATCGCAGGGAGTCAAATCAATACACCTTGATCGGTAATACCACAGTCTATAATCAGTACGAAAAAGCAACTCGGCAACAAAATAAAGCAGCTTGTTTTCTTTTTTTTTTTTTTTTTTTTTTTTTATGAATAGACATTGCGTTTCAGCAGACACCTGAGCGAAGTTTGGTAGTAGTTCCGAGCAAAGAATTTTCACTATGACTAATGAATGATTCATAAGGAGAGAGGCTCCTTTGTTTCCTGTCTTGAATGAAACATTTATGCTTCAACCTTCTGTAGACGCAGGAACAGCCACCTTTACACACGCCATGTTGCCCCATCGTGGACACGCACGCTGCCTGTCTGTCACCAAATTTGACACAGCCCAGGACAGAGATTAGGTCAAACGAAGGTTTAGCCGAGTCAGCAAAAGCCACTCAGTGGGGTCCGTATTTTAAACTTTAAAAGTAGTTGAAGGTCTTGCTGGCAGCGAGTAAAAAGACCATTACAAAATACTGGCTTAAGGGAGAATGTCCACCGATGACTGTCTTTATCAATATTGTAAAACATCTCTCTTTGCTAGAACAGGTGACCTACACAATACGACTGCAGAAAGAATTGGGTGAAGAACGTTGGGAAAAATGGAACGTTTATATAACCCTCTGCGACAAATTTGTAAACCATTAAAGGGGTCATATTTTGCTAAACCCACTTTTATTAGTCTTTGGTACTTTTATTTGTGTATTTGGGGACTGTAATAGTTCCAAAAGTTTGAATTTGAACCCTCCAGGTGCTGCAAAGCTATCTTTCTATTCATTTTGGTAAAAATTGAGTGGATCTCTACAACCTGTTTTAATTCCTTCTTAATTCATTAGGTTTTATAACTAGTTACGCCACGACATTTGCACATAAGGTCAAGACTTCCGATGAATATTTGTCAGAGTACGCCATAATTGTTTATCAGCAGCAGCAGATGTAGTAAAAACTGAAAATATGTCCAAACTTCAAGCCGATTACCTAAAATGTTCAGTTGTTGGTTGTATTAACGAACACAGGTGGCTAAACAAGAAAGAGCACATAAAAGGTCAAGACTTCCGACGAAGATTTCTCGTGAAAACTTTATCGGAATAATCTGAATGATGTAATTTTTTTCAACATTGGACCAAAAATTATCAGTGCCAATAATTATAGTGCTTCCTGAATGATAATCTATAGAATATGATGTATTGTTGAAGATTACACTACACAGCAGTACATAAAATAGTTAAAAATAAACAGCAGTAAAATGCACCATCCAATGTAGCAGGTATATTAAGCAAAATGACAACTTTTCCTACCACATTTTAAGTTTTTCTGATAATATTTACATACTCAAATACAATTTTGAATGCATACATACAGGGTGGGGAAGCAAAATTTACAATATTTTGAGGCAGGGATTGAAAGACAGTGTATGACCAATTAGTTTATTGAAAGTCATGAGAATTTATTTGCCACAAGAAAATTGACATAATAGAAAATGTTTTTATTCTACGTGTCCTCCTTCTTTCTCAATAACTGCCTTCACACGCTTCCTGAAACTTGCGCAAGTGTTCCTCAAATATTGGGGTGACAACTTCTCCCATTCTTCTTTAATAGTATCTTCCAGACTTTCTCATAATAGTTTTGCTCATAGTCATTCTCTTCTTTCCATTATAAACAGTCTTTATGGACACTCCAACTATTTTTGAAATCTCCTTTGGTGTGACGAGTGCATTCAGCAAATCACACACTCTTTGACGTTTGCTTTCCTGATTACTCATATGGGCAAAAGTTTCTGAAAAGGTATGGATAATAGTGTTAGGTATGATTATGACATCAATATATGTTTGGTTTAAAAACAATTGACGTAGTGCCTGCTGAGAAAAAAACCACTAAATGTTCATTGTAAATTTTGCTTCCCCACCCTGTATATATATATAAAATGGGGTATTTTCACAGTATGGCATTAGTGCTTTTACTTCACCCCACTGTGTGAAACAAGGCATTAGTACAACTCTGTGTTGTGCTTTACATAAGCTGGGTTTAGTGTGTGCAGACTCTTAGTACAATGGGTTAGTGTACCTCCTGTGTAGTTGTATTTTCTTCATGCTCAGGAACACTTGGAACAAGACAATAAGACTCTGTTCTGAAACCATCTTACTTTAAGACTATAACATTGGTTTCCTAACACCTTGAGGTAATACTGAGATGCTGACAGATTTTTTTTGTGTGCAAAAATTCACAGTAACTTACTTGGCATTGGCCAGTTGAATCAGTGCTTTGGCTAAGAGCATTGGCCACAGCTCTGACTGGCATGTGGAGGCAGGTAGGAGCAGGTTATTCTCTTCATCAAATGGCATTGAATCATCTATCGTTATTTTCCTCCAACAACCCTGGAAGACAGGAAAAAATTCACATTTAGCAGTTCCTAAATAAACCACAATAACAGGCATAAACGTTTACTATCATGTATATATTACAACTGAATTCATTTGATTGAATTCTACTGATTAGGCAAAGAAAATCATGAAAAACGACTACATGACAAAACTGAGATTGTGCTTCTGGAGATAGTTCTTGTTCAGCAAAAAATTAAAAATGCAGCCTGTTTGCTTCTTGAAATACTCTTGGAATATACTATAAACTGTAACTGTCTTTCTCTAGACACATATGGCACGCAGCTTCCGTTTCTTATTTATTTATTTATTTATTTATTTTTTAACTTTTTACTTATTTTTCACAGGTAAAGAAAACTTGCAGGTGTTCAAATGTGGCCAGTACTTATACAGAGATGTAAGGCACAGTAAGATAGCTAAAGCACAAGAAACAGTCAAGATTTTAAAATAAAATCAATACATGCAGCATCAGAAATAAGGTTGAAGATGGGCCTGTGGAGTTGAATTAATGAAGAATTCAGACCCAAGCATAGCATTTACAGTTTATGTAGACCACAGGGAAATGTTTTAATATGCATAATTCTATTTAAAAAAAGAAAAATATCACTCCTTTAAGGTCTTGAAAAAAAAAAAAAAAGAAGATTTCATTTTCTGGCCCTCTTGCCCAGATCGGCTGCATATAGCTTGTATTTGTGATCTTGGTGGGGTTTTTTTGGGGGGCTATACAGTATATCTAAATGACAGGTCCCACATTTCCAGAGCGAGCCACCTAATAATTGATTTTAGAACCTCGTGTGATGTAAGTGCTCATTACATGCTGTGTCTGGTTTGGTCAGTTAACAGGCTGTGTCACACTGCTTGTAGGGAAAAAGAGCACAAGCGGGGAGTAATCTGACAGACTGTTCGCAGCTGTGCTTCATCCTTATCTATCAGAGCAGCGTGCACATGCGATGCGAGCGGACTCCCCTGTTTGTTCTTCCACTTTCTTGTCAAACCATCACCTCGAGGAGATTTCTGAAGCGCTCCAAATACGGGGTAAAACACACAGGGCAAAAAAACGGCGAGTTGGAAAAGGGAGGAAAAGACGCAAGGAGATGCAATTTGAAGTTGGTGAAAAAACAGTGTGTGGACACGAGAATGGCAGGAATATTCACATTTGTGTTATGTAATAAAGAGTAGGAGAAAAAAAAAAAAGATTGGCGAGAAACAATGAAGGATCAGATGAGCGAGGGACAAAGCTCATGGGCAAAGAAACACAAGAGGGGGGGTTGGGGCCGGGTGCTTAATGCCATCTCAACAACCATCTGTTAGCGTGCTATGGTTGGCACGGGGTCTGCTGCCTACAACCCTGTCATGCTTGTTTGTCAAAGCAAGAGACACAGCGTCACTGAATACTATCTTTTTTAGCTGCTCACTGTTCAACATTAATGCACAGGTAGGTCGTTCCCTGTCTATGATGCAGTGTCGCTGCAAACATACCTTTACAGGAGTGATGTTTTGCTTTGTTTAAATGGAATTCTGCATTTTCAAACATTTCCCTGTGGTCTACATAAACAGTAAACACTACGCTTGGGTCTGAATTCTTCATTAATTCAACTCCACGGGCCAATCTTCAACAATATTTCAGAGTAATGACACCAGAAAGGTCGTTTTGAGCGCTGGCCTTTTAAATGCAAATGAGCCACTTGACGCCCCACCCCTTCCAGTTTGTTGTTGCTTTTGTTGTTCAGCCATTTTTGTTTGTTAATACAACCAACAACTGAACATTTTAGGTAACTGGCTCAAAGTTTGGACATATTTTCAGTTTTTACTCCAACCGCTGCTGCTGATAAAAAATTACGTCATACTCGGAGAAATGTTCGTCATTTGAAGCCATGTAAGATGTTTGACGGTACTATGTTTATTCTATTGTTTTTCTTTGGTAGTGGTTTATTGTTCTTATTTATCTATTTTATTTATTTATTTTGTTGTTTTTAATTGTATGGCTTTTTAATCTATTCTTGTATTTTATTTTAATTTGGGTTTTATTTATTCTTCTGTATAGCACTTTTTTCTTTTTTTGTACAGTTTCTATGTCTTTAAATCTATTCTGTATTTTATTCTTCTATTTTGGTTTTAATTATTCTTCTGTACAGCACTTTGGTCCACTGCAGTTGTTTTAAAGTGCTTTGCAAATAAAGTTGGATTGGACTGGAAGTCTTGACCTTATATATGCAAATGTCGTGACGCAACTAGTTATAGACGTAACAAATTAAGCAGGAATTAAAAAAGGTTGTAGAAATCCACTCGATTTTTGCCAGAACGAATATAAAGATAGCTTTGCAGCACCTGGGGGGTTCAAATTCAAACTTTATGAACTATTAGGGTCCAAATACACAAATAAATGAACCAAAGACTAATAAAAGTGGGTTTAGCAAAATATGACCCCTTTAAGAACAATGCAGCATTATATTAAGTCCACCCAGAAGATTTCCTGACGTTCATAGACCGACTGGGTGTAGATATCCAGTATGAATGTAGTCCTCTGAAAAGCAGCTGACTCCAGTTAAGCCTTATCTATTCATCAGGAAAAGTATGAAGCCGAACCACTTTTGGAACAGCAGTGAGACTGATTGATTTGAGCTTTCAGTGGATAAGGATTTCTCGTCCCTTCCCCCTCCCATCCTCCGTCCATTCCCATTCCTTTCTCATCTGCAGTATCCTCTAGGGTCTGCTGAGCGGTAAAACATCACCTTGTATCGTCCATTGCAATAAATATGACTTCTAATGTGTAAAATGTGCCCAAATTGGCTCCATGACATGCATTTTTCATACATTAAATGTTCATTCTGTGAAATTAAGGAGGATCTAACTGCAGATCCCCCTAAAGGTTTCTGTTTTCATTATCCTGTAGTCACCTGAGTTAAAGTAAGCATTTATATCTAGAGGGAGTCCACCATGTTGTGCCTCCATGCTTCTTATTCCCATTTTATGGTGAGTAGCATTCGGTATTACATTACAGTGCATTATTACCCCACCCCCCGAAGGGGAGGCAAGGGGTTATTGTTTTTGGTTCGGTTTGTTTCGCTGTTAACACTTTAGCAGCAAAACTATTGGTTCGATTCATACCAAATTTCGTTTATAGATTGCCAGGGACCCAGAATAGATGTCATTACATTTTGGGAAAAATAGGTCAAAGTTTAAATCTTTTATAATTTTTTTTAATCTTTTTTTTTTTTCTTATTCACTTATAATGGGCCAAATTTCAAATGTCTGTAGCAGAAAAACTATTAGTTGAATTCATAGGACACTGGGTTTATAGATTGTCAGTGAGCTAAAAATAGATGTGATTACATTGTGGGAAAAGTAGGTCAATGTTCAAATTTTTTAATGATTTTTTTCCCTCCCATTTACCAATAATGGGCGAAATTTCACGTCTAGAAATACATGAATTTGTTTCAATTTACTTCAAACTTGGCACATATATAGAGGCAATTGATATGCTGACATCAGCACATGCCTAGACATAATGACATCAGCTGGATCGATGCCAAAATAAGCTACACTATGTGTGAGGGGCGGGGTTTGTTGTGCCCGGCACCACTTGTTCATTTTTTTTTTGTTTGGATAGTTTGTAAATGTAAATATTCTCATGATTTAATGTTATTTTTTGGAACTAAAAGAGAAAATTTTGGACTTATTATTTATAGGCTATTATGCTATTATTTTATTGATACGGTCCACTTGAGTTTAGATTGGGGTGAATGTGGCCCCTTAATCAAAAAATTCAAAATGAACATCATAGTGGACAGTAAGATGAGGGGTTTACAAGAACTTGCAATCTGTAATTTCACCACTAGATGCTGATACCTGTGAATATCACATTGAACCTTTCACTATCAAAACAAAAAGTCTAGTAAATGAGAACAAGGAGGCTTTGTGTCGCTGTGTTTGTGTTTATATTTTTAGGCTTACCATCCAGTAGAGTTTGACCACATATTTCCCGTAGCTGTTGTATAGTGGCACATGACCTTTTACAACCTTGCAAAGTGAGTAGATGTGCTCCCAAGGCCTCCAACCACCTTCTTCTTCAGGAGCATTTCCACAAAGTGTCCAAACAATATAGATCTCACTGATTATCCACCTCATCAGCTTTAAAAAAAAAAAAAAAAAAAAGGCAGGAGAGAAAGAGTAATTACATGCCTAATTATGAACCAATGTGTGAATCTATTTGCTGAATCCCCAAGTATCTGATCTGTGATTCATTTAAATCAATAAGTCACTGAAGCATCTCAGTGTATTTCTTTTCTGTCAACCAAAAGTGACTAAATTTTACATCTGAATTATACTTTCTAGGTGCTCGTCAATACTAGCTGGTGAAAAGCTTCTGAGATGTTAAATAATGGAAAACTAACCTCGCTGCACATCAGATGATCATTAGAGGAAATTAGGTCAAAGGTTGTTTGATTTTCAACAACAGAGGGAGCCTGAAATAAAACACATAATTTTCATTACAGGCACAATTTTGAAACATCCGCCAGAGAAGTTAGCATTCTTACCCCTTCCCCTGAAGGGGACGCAAGGGGTATTGTTTTTACTTCAGTTTGTTTGTTACCTCCACCAGGAGGCATTGTGATCACTTTGCTTTGTGTGTTTGCATGTTTGTTTGTTAGCAAGATAACTCAAAAATTATGGATGGATTTTCATGAAATTTTCAGGAAATGTTGATACTGGCACAAGGAAGAAATGATAAAATTTTGGTGGTGATCCGGGGAGGGGAGGACAGATCTGTCTTGGTGGAGGTCTGCGCTCTCCAAGTGCTTTTCTTGTTTATTTGTTTGTTTAAACTCTAGCAGCAAAAGTATTGGTTGAATTCACACCAAATTGGGTTTATAGATTGCCAGTGACCCAGAATAGATCTGATTATATTTTGGGAAACGTAGGTCAGACTTCAAATTTTTTATGAATTTTTAAAATCTTTCTTATCCCATTTACTTATAATAGGTGAAATTTCAAATGTCTGTAGCAGTAAAACTATTGATTGAATTCATACCAAATTGTGTTTATAGATTGGCAGGGACCCAAAATAGATGTCATTACATTCTGGGAAAAGTATGTCAAAGTTTTTTGGTTTTTTATTTATTTATTTATTTATTTATTTATTGACATTTAGTATCAGACATTCCCATTCAGTACATCACTTGTTCATATAGTACATATTTGTTGTCTGCTCTATATGCCAGAATAGTATTTTTGCTTTGTCAAATAACCAAATAAATATAAAAAATTAAAAATACTATTAAGGTACGGAGTGATCTTCTCCATTCAACATGAACACTAATTTGTGAAAACAAAATCAGGCCTATAGGGTGTGATGTAGTTTACCTAGTTTTCCCAGTATGAAGCAAATTTAAAGTTTACATTTTTTATGAATTTTTACAATCTTTTTTTCCCCCCTTTACTTATAATAGGCGGAATTTCACATGCCTGTAGCAGCAAAAGTATCGGTTGACTTCTTACCACATTGGGTTTATAGATTGCCAGGGACCCAGAATAGATGTGGTTACATTTCAAGGAAAGTAGGTCAAAGTTAAAATTTCTTATGAGTTTTTTCAATCTTTTTTTTCTCCCATTTACTTGTAATGGGCGAAATTTCACATCTATAAAACATCAATTTTGTTTCAATTTACTTCAAACTTGGCACATATATAGAAGCAACTGATATGCTGACATCAGCACATGCATAGACATGATGACATCAGCTGGATCGATGCCAAAACAAGCTACAATATGTGCGAGGGGCGGGGTTTGTTGTGCCTGGAACCACTTGTTCAGATCTTACTTTATCCGCCTTGATTTAGCAAATAATTTAAACCATTCATATCAGTGCCACGCTCAGCCAGATGGAGAATACTGCTGACTGCACGTCTTTATCTGACCCGATCTCTCACACATGCAGGGCGTAAACCAGCCTAACCTTGTGATGAATATTTGACTACCATGTTAATAGACTCAACCATGTAACTAATTAAACATGATTTAATGGGTCAGAGGTCGGCTGTGGGTCATCACCATGGCAGTAGCCAAACTTAGAGTCATCTCCACAAATAGCAGACTGGTAAAGACTGATGAATAGAGGAGATCAAGAAGAGCTGTCGCCTGTATCTGCATTGCTAATTACTTTTGTGATTAGCTTGTGCGCCTCTTGTATAAAATTAATGAAATCCTTATGAAATCTTGAATGAAAAGGCATCTTGTGACCTGGTAGGGACTAATTCAAAATTGCAGGAAGCTTCCCCTAATTGCTCCGAGATGCACGGAGAGAGGGGTAATGGAAAAGTGGAGTGTTGCAATTAAAAGCACTTTGGCAGCAGCCGGAGAGCCAGGTTTTCTTCACTACATTTTGGAAAGAGCAGCAAAAAATGCACTTAGTAAAGGCTTGGCATTATGCAAAGTAAAAGAAATGCAAATGACAGTCCAAACAAGTCTCAACAGTTAATCTCACCATCGCTCATCTAGTCTTGTCTCCGACTGGTAATGCATTTTTTGTTGTGTGGAAAGTTGAAAAATATCGCCTTGTGACTAAATCTTCCAAATCATTCATCAGTTATTAACCCATAAAGACCCAAACATCCACCATCGACCTCAACCATCTACTGATCTAAAATGTTTAATACCTATTGGTCCACTAATCCTATCAATCCATGTAAATAATTGGTGTAAAATACAGTTTGTCATCTTTTCATGGTTATCAGATACAACCCATTTGGACGTTCAGAGGCTCCATAGTTACAATGGAAACACCGTCATCTTCTAGAGCAATGATTCACCAGTAAAACCCATGGAGTTGGATCAATGACAGTGGATGGAGATGCTTGGTTTATGTTCAGTAATAGATATAGTTTACTGTAAAAGTCCCTTTTTCTTCAGTTTTCTGTTTTTGATAGAATAACCCTCAACTTAAAGCTATACCTACTGATGTGGCATTTCTCACAGCACTTAGTGAAAGTTTGAACATGAACAACCCGCCTCCCTCCAAAGCCCCGCCCACTTCCCCCTGCCTGAGCTCTGATGCTCGCCTTCTCTCACCTTATGCGCGCGGAGGAAGCAGAGGTGCAGGTCCGGTCCACTTCGGTGTGTCCGCGGACCCCTCCCTCAGTAATCAGATGCATCATCCACCTGCGGCGGGCCCGCGGCCCCTGTTAGATCAGTAGACCCTGTATTTAAGGGTGTGGTCTGTGCGGTACTGGGTCAGTGTCTTCACTGCACCACGGAGATGAGGTGCGACGGGCGCGCGCACTGTGAACGCGCGGCCTCCGCGAATTTTCCGTGGACATTTGAGGTTTCATAGTCCATACATTTATCATCCACATAATCCTACATTGTGTGACACCATGTACATGTACCTGTATGAGTCCCATGGTCATAAAAGCTGAGCTTTGTGCAGACCTGTTCAGTCCAGTACAGCTGACTTCCGGACTTTTATCTCCATCCTTCATTCATCAGACTCCCGTTTGTTCCCCTTTGTTGTTGTTTCTGTTCATAAATCCGTTTTTTTTTCCCTTCCACATGTGCATTTGAGTTCTATCCATACACATCCTAGACAGTAGACTGTGGTCAGTCACAGGAGCAGCGTGAGTGAAGCGTCAGATTCAGAGGGACACATATCGGATGTGAGA
The DNA here is from genome assembly GCF_902148855.1 of Sphaeramia orbicularis. NCBI lineage: Eukaryota > Metazoa > Chordata > Actinopteri > Kurtiformes > Apogonidae > Sphaeramia > Sphaeramia orbicularis. The sequence goes on along the minus strand of NC_043979.1, from coordinate 38,353,985 downwards.
CAGCGATAATAGATCGGATGCTGGACGGCCGTACTGGATGATTGACAGGAGGCTCAGCCAGGTTCGGCCAATCATTTTATTCGGACCGACTAAAATGATTGGTCAGACTTTTATCAGAAATATATGAGAATTAAACATTTTTGAGTTTCAATACCTGGTGGATTTCTTTTACATTTTAGTTTGACACATGCTTATTAGGAGCATTTTAAGATGACAAAAGAAAAGTGTAAAAATGCCACATCATACGGTATAGCTTTAAATCTGAGCTGTTAGGAACATCTACATCAGGGTTTTCCAACCTGGGGGGTCGCCTGGAATTCAAATGGGGCCTGAAATTTCCAGTAATTGATAAATAAAAAATTATTAATAAAAAATATATGGCGAGTTGAGAGACTTGGTTTATGTTCACTTTTGCTGAAAAAGTCACTTTTTCTTCAGTTTTTTTCTGTTTCTGATATAATGACTCAACTTTACTGTGAGCTTTTATGAACATCTATATGATCAGTAAATTAAATATAAGAAAATACCTGATGTTCACTTGAAAAACGCAAAATACAGAAGATTACGTCACAGTAAATGGTGATAAATCACTTAAGAAAGGTTAATACTATCAATCCATGTAAATAATTGGTGTAAAATACAGTTTGTCATCTTTTCATGGTTATCAGATATGACCTATTTGGATGTTCAGAGGCTCCATAGTTACCATGGAAACACCGTCATCTTCTACAGCATTGATTCACCAGTAAAACCCATTGAGTTGGATCAATGACAGCGGATGGAGATGCTTGGTTTATGTTCAGTAATAGATGTATTTTACTGCAAAAGTCCCTTTTTCTTCAGTTTTCTGTTTTTGATAGAATAACCCTCAACTCACATCTGAGCTGTTATGAACATCTACATCAGGGTTTTCCAACCTGGGGGTCGCCTGGAATTCAAATGGGGCCTGAATTTTCTAGTAATTGATTAAAAAAAAAAAAAAATTATTAATAAAAAATATATAGTGAGTTGAGAGACTTGGTTTATATTCACTTTAGACTATATTTGACATCCACATTTCCATTTTTGTCTCACACTTTTGCTGAAAAAGTCACTTTTTCTTTAGTTTTTTTCTGTTTCTGATATAATAACTCAACTTTACTGTGAGCTTTTATGAACATCTATATGATCAGTAAATTGAATATAAGAAAATACCTGATGTTCACTGGAAAAACGAAAAATACAGAAGATTACGTCATAGTAAATGGTGATAAATCTCTTAAGAAAGGTTAATACTATCAATCCATGTAAATAACTGGTGTAAAATACAGTTTGTCATCTTTTCATGGTTATCAGATATGACCTATTTGGACGTTCAGAGGCTCCATAGTTACCATGGAAACACCGTCATCTTCTACAGCATTGATTCACCAGTAAAACCCATGGAGTTGGATCAATGACAGCGGATGGAGATGCTTGGTTTATGTTCAGTAATAGATGTATTTTACTGCAAAAGTCCCTTTTTCTTCAGTTTTCTGTTTTTGATAGAATAACCCTCAACTTACATCTGACCTGTTATGAACATCTACATCAGGATTTTCCAACCTGGGGGTTGCCTGGAATTCAAATGGGGCCTGAAATTTCTAGTAATTGATAAAAAAATTAATAAATTATTAATAAAAAATATATAGTGAGTTGAGAGACTTGGTTTATATTGACTTTAGACTATATTTGACATCCACATTTCCATTTTTGTCTCACACTTTTGCTGAAAAAGTCACTTTTTCTTCAGTTTTTTTTCTGTTTCTGATATAATAACTCAACTTTAATGTGAGCTTTTATGAACATCTATATGATCAGTAAATTAAATATAAAAAAATACCTGATGTTCACTGGAAAACCGCAAAATACAGAAGATTACGTCATAATAAATGGTGATAAATCACTTGAGAAAGGTTAAATGTAGAGAAAAGGGTATTTTGGAGCTGTCACAGAAGTACCATTGGGTCTTTATGGGTTAATCAAGAATCCTTCTATACCATTGTTTTTTTCCTGTAAGCCAGTTCAGCTGGTAACTTGCTCCATACAGTGTTGTGCAAAAGTCCTGGGCCAACATGAGGTTTGTTGGTTTAGCAAAGTTCTAATGACCACACATATGCATTTCTCAGTCTCTGGGCACAGTGAACATGTTGGGTGAAAAATAACAAACAACCTTAAGATAGACTTATTTTGTCATGTGTAGCTCATACATAAGTTTGGGAGTCCTACAACTAACATTACTGTTTCTAAATGACGTCTAACAAAAAAAACAAACGTGAGAGACGATTGATTTTCATTGTTTTAAAAGACTATATTTGACATCCACATTTACATTTTTGTCTCATACTTTACTTGCCCATAAGAGTACTGGTTTATATCTCAACCTTATGATTATGAAGGAGGGGTCATGGGGTCAGGGGTCACACTAAATAGTGACTTTAACCTTTAAAAACCCATTTAGTTCAGTTTTTTGGGTGTCTTTTACAGCTGTGCATATTTTTCTTATATTTTCTTGTTTTTGTAGCTTAATTGTTAATCCTCAGCTTGTAAGTCGCTTTGGAAAAAAGCGTCTGCCAAATGCATAAATGTAAATGTAACGGAAATGAGAAATAAATATGTATGCTCATTTCAACCCTGCAAAAACAACAAACCTAGAGGTGGCTTTAGACTTCTGCACAGTCCTGTACATGCCTGATATGCCTCCTTCTCCATACATCAACTCCCATGTATATGCTCCAGTTTGGCGCTGTGTTTAAAGTACTACAAAATCCCAGCTCTCCCTCTGACATACAGTCTTGGAAAAAATTATTAGACCCTCAAAAGTCATCAAAAACAATGGTTATGCAATCCAGTATTAACTCCTGTGTGTATCATGCGACTAAAACAGACAGAAAAGAAAACATGGAATGCCTAAAAGCGCTGTTTTTGTCAGTACAATGCCATAGATATTGATGTAAGAACTGAAGTGATTTGGGTTATTATCAAGAAAACCATGAAAATGGATAGATATCAGCTCTGAAATTCAACTCTTATGAGCTACTTTT